>NW_012122487.1:9106593-9133527 GCF_000951035.1 Colobus angolensis palliatus
AAAAAAAAAAAAAAAAAAAAAAAAAAATGTAATACACTAGTAAGAAACTTTAGGGTAATGAAAACTGTTAGGATGGGGTGGGGAGACTTACGGCAATAGCATATCAGCAAATGACAATGGAAATAACCTTTATATTTTTCAGCTTTCATATTTGGGCGTCTGGTCATCACTATGACATTGACAAATGACAGAACCTGTACTTCAGACAATTTTCACAGATATAGCGCAGGTCTATATTAGGCTAGTCTTACAGAAAATATTACTATGTGTTTTGAAAATGAGCTTTGTGAGCAGCCACAAAATATATTTCTCTCTCAGTGGAAAGAAAGATGGCAACTGTGGTTCAATGGAAGGTGGATAACCTTTGAAATGAGAAAGCTTGGTTTGAACATCAACTTTATTGCTTAGAAGCTGGAAAAGAGGAATTCTCACTGAGCCTCAGTTGCTCCACCTGTAAACTAGGGATATTAATGCTTAATTCTGGGGTTGCTGTAAGGCTTAGAGGTTAATGCCAAAATTTATGAATAGTAGGCAACTAATAAATGGTAACCATTATTAATAATATAAAATTGGTATAATTCACTTATATGATAGGCAACAAAGTGATTCATATAAGTGAATTTCGAGGAATAGAAGCTTTCCTCTTGAAATGCTAAATTTTTAATTTTTAGCTGCCTAATAGAGATGAGTTAGAATCTCATTGTAGTTTTTAAAAAATTTAATTTATTATTATTATTATTTGTAGAAACAGGTCTTGCCATGTTGCCCAGGCTGGTCTGAAACTCCTGGGTTTTAAGTAATCCTCCTGCCTCAGCCTCCCAAAGTGCTGGAATCATAGGCATGAACCACTGCACCCAGCCGTCAGTATAGTTTTGTCTTTTTCATTTCCCTAACGATTAGTGATGTTAAGCATCATTTTATGTGCTATTGCCATTTGTATTTATTCTTTGGAGAATTATCTATTCAGATCCTTTGTCTATTTTGAATCAAGTTGTTTCTGTGTTGTTTTAGGAGTTCTATATATATTCTGAATATTAATTCCTTTTATGAGATATACCATTTCCAAATATTTTATCTTATTCTGCAGGTTGTCATTTTGCATTTGATATTGCTTTTTCATGTACAAATTTTAAAATTTTTTATAAAGTTCAAGTTGTCTATTTTTTCTTTGGTTTCCTGTGCCATTGGTGTGCTATCCAATAGATTATTGCCAAATCTAATGTTGTGAAGCTTTGACTCTATATTTCCCTCTAAAAGTTTTATAGTTTTATTTAGGTTTTTAATCCATTTTGAGTTAATTTTTATTTATGGTGTTAGGTAGAGTCCAACTTCATTCTTTTGCATGTGGATATGCAGTTTTCCCAGTACCGTTTGTTGAAAAGACTGTCCTTTCTTCATTTAATGCTCTTAACACTCTTGTCAAAATCATTTGACCATATATTCTATTTCAATGATTTATATGTCTGTCTTTATGCCAATGCCACACTGTTTTGATTACTGTAGTTTTGTAATAAGTTTTGAAATCAGGAAGTGCATGTCTTCCAGCTTTGTTCTGGTTTTTCAAGATTATTGTGGCTATTTGGGATTTTTTTTTTTTTGAGATTCCATATGAATTTTAGGATGGGTTTTTCTATTTCTGCAAAATACATCATTGGGTTTTTTTTAATACTTTAAGTTCTAGGGTACATGTGCACAACCTGCAGGTTTGTTACATACGTATACATGTGCCATGTTGGTGTGCTGCCCCCATTAACTCGTCATTTACATTAGGTGTATCTGCTAATGCTATCCCTCCCCTAGCCCCCCACCCCATGACAGGCCCTGGTGTGTGACGTTCCCCTTCCTGTATCTGAGTGTTCTAATTGTTCAATTCCCACCTATGAGTGAGAACATGCAGTGTTTGAGAACATGCGGTGTTTGGTTTTCTGTCCTTGCGATAGTTTGCTCAGAATGATGGTTTCCAGCTTCATTCATGTCTCTGTAAAGGACATGAGCTCATCCTTCTTTATGGCTGCATAGTATTCCATCATGTATATGTTTCACATTTTCTTAATTCAGTCTATCATTGATGGATATTTGGGTTGGTTCCAAGCCTTTGCTATTGTGAATAGTGCTGCAATAAACATACATGTGCATGTGTCTTTACAGCAGCATGATTTATAATACTTTGGGTATATACCCAGTAATGGGATGTCTGGGTCAAATGGTATTTATAGTTCTAGATCCTTGAGGAATCACCACACTGTCTTCCACAATGGTTGAACTAGTTTACAGTCCCACCAACAGTGTAAAAGCGTTCCTGTTTCTCCACATCCTCTCCAGCACCTGTTGTTTCCTAACTTTTTAATGATTGCCATTCTAACTCGTGTGAGATGGTATTTCATTGTGGTTTTGATCTGCATTTCTCTGATGGCCAGTGATGATGAGCATTTTTATCATGTGTCTGTTGGCTGCATAAATGTCGTCTTTTGAGAAATGTCTGCTCATATCCTTTGCTCACTTTTTGATGGGGTTGATTTTTTCTTGTAAATTTGTTTAAGTTCTTTGTAGATTCTGGATGTTAGCCCTTTGTCAGATGGGTAGATAGTAAAAATTTCATCATTGGAATTTTAATGGGGATTGCATTGAATCTGTACGTTGCTTTTGGTAGTATGGACATCTTAACCTATTGTGTCTTCTAATTCATGGACATAGGCTATGTTTCCATTTATTTATATCTTCTTCAATTTCTTTCAACAGTATCTTGTAGTTTTCATTGTACAAGTCTTTCATTTCCTTGGCTACATAATTTCCTAAGTATTTTTTGATGCTATGGTAAATGGAATTTTAAAAAATAATTTACTTTTCAAATTGTTCATTGTTGGTGTATAGAAAAGCAACTAATTTGTGAGTACTGACTTTGTATCCTGGTATTTTGCTGAATTCGTTTAATAGTTCTGACAGTTCTTTTGTGTGTGAAATTTTGAGGGTTTCTATATAAGATCATATCATCTGCAAATAGAGGTAGTTTTACTCCTTTCTTTCCAATTTGAATATCTTTTATTTCTTTTGCTTTTTATTTCTTATCTAATTGTTGTGGCTAAAATTTCCCATACTATGTTGAATAGAAAAGGCAAATGTGAGTACCTCTGTGTTGTTCCTGATCTTAGAGAAAAAGTGCTTAGTCTTTTACCATTGAGTATGATGTTCCCTGTGAATGTTCCATATATGGCTTTTAGTATGTTGAAGTAGTTCTTTCTATTTCTAGCTTGACTGTTTTGTTTTTTTTTGATCATGAAGTGGTGCTGAATTTTGTCAAACGCTTTTTCTGCATCTATTCAGATGATCATATGTTTATTCTCCCTAATTCTGTTAATGTAGTAGATATTTATTTTCATACACTGAACCATTTTTTTATTTCAGGCATAAATCCCACTTGGACACGGTGTATAATCTTTTTAATATGCTGCCGAATTTGGTTTACCAGTCTTTTGGTAAAGATTTTTGCATCAATATTCATAAAGGATATTCATCAGTAGTTTTCTTTTTTGTAGTGTTTTTTGCTTTTGTATCAGGGTAGAATGGGTCAAGAGGTGTTCCATTCTCTTCATTTTTATTGGAACACTTTGAGAATAATTTGTGTTCTTTCTTCTTTAAGTATTTGGTAGAATTCATCAGTAAAGCTGTTAGATCCAGGGCTTTACTTATTGGAGATTATTGGTTACTAATTATATCTCCTTCCTAGTTATAGTTATAAGACTATTCAGATTTTTTATTTCTTGTGATTTAGTCTTGGTAGGTTTTGTGTTTCTAGGAAATTGTCCATTTTATCTAGGTTATCCAATTTATAGGCACACAGTTGTTCATAATACTGTCTTAACAGTCCTTTTTATTGTGACAGAATCACTAGTAATGACTTCACTTTACCTCTGATCTTAGTAGTTACAGCCTTTTCTTTTTTTCTTAGTCCATCTACCTAAAAGTTTATCAATTTTGTTGATCTTTTCAAAGAACCAATGTTTGATTTTATTGATTCTTTTATACATTATTTTTCTATTTCACTGATCTCTGCTGTGATACTTACTATCTCCTTCTTTTGCTAACTTTAGGTTTAGTTTTTTCTTTTTCTACTTCCATAATTTATAAAGTTATGCTATTGATTTGAAATCTTCTTGTTTTTTAATGTAAGCATTTGTAGCTATACATTTCCTTCTTAGTGTAACCTTCACTGCATCTCATGAGTTTTGGTATGTGTGCTTTCAGTTTCATTTGTCTCTAAATATTTTGTAACTTTCCTTATGATTTCTTATTTGATTCATTGGTTGTTTAAGACTGTATCATTTAATTTCCACAAGTTTTTGAAATTTCCTTCTATTATAGATTTCCAACTTTATACTGTTGGGGTCAGAGAAGATATTTTGTATATTTATCTTTTTAAATTTATTGAGACTAGTTGTGGCCTAATATATGATTTATACAGGAAAATATACTATGTGCACTTGAGAAGAATGTTGTTGTTGAGTAGAGTGTTCTGCATATAATTGTAGATCTAGCTGATTTATTGTGTTCTTTAAATCTTCTATTCCTTATCTTCTGATTGTTCATCCCTTATTGAGAGAAGGATATTGAAATTTTCAAGTATTATAGTAGAAGCATCTATTTCTCCCTGTAGTTCTGTCAGTTTTTGCTTCATATATTTTGATGATCTGTTACTAGAAGTGTAAATGTTGATGGTATCTTTTTGCTGTATTGAAACTTTTGTTAATATATAATGTATTTTTTGTCTCTTATAAACTTTTTGGTTTTAAAGTTTATTTTGTCTGATATGAGCATAGCCACTACTGCTATCTCTTGGTTACTTTATCCATGCAATGTACTTTTCCATCCTTTAACTTTTAATCTATGTATGCCTTTGGATCTTCATATAGTTGGATAATGTGTTTTTATTTATTCTTCCAATCTGTCTTTTGATTGGAGGGTTTAATCCATTTACACTTCAGTTAATATTTAGTATAAAGCGACCTCTGCCATTTTGTTGTTTGCTTACTAGATGCCTTATAGCCTTTTTGTCCATCACTTCCCACATTAATGTCTTCTTTTGTGTTTATTTTTTTATAGTGAAATGTTTAAATTCCTTTTTTATTCCTTTTGTGTGTATTTTATTGGTATTGTCTTTGTGGTTACCATGGAGATTACATTTACCATACAAAGTTACAGCACTCTAATTTGATTCTATACCAGCTTACCCTCAATAGCATATGATGATCCTTTAATAGCTCCATTTATCCATTTCAGTTATGTGCACAAAATTATATGTGAACACATGTATGCACAAAATCATATGTGTGCCCCCAAAAATAAACTAATAATGCTTTTGAATGTACTATTCTCTTCAACCATGTGTAAAACAAAATTTGCAGTTACAATCCAAGGTTATAATAATACTAGCTCATTAGTCTCTTAAATCTATAAAAAAGTGAAATTATAAGTCATCGTTAATACTAGCTTTTATAATTGTCCATTTATTTCTTTTACTGATACCTTATTTATTTATATGACTTTGAATCACTGTCTTGCTTCTTTTCATTTCACCCTACAGAACTCCCTTGAGTGTTTCTTGCAGGGCAGGTTTAATGGTAATGGACTGTCTTAGGTTTGTTTATCTAGGAATGTCTTAATTTTCCCCTCACTTTTAATGACAGTTTTGTTGGATATAGAATTCTTGGTTGCTGTTTTTTGTTGTTGTTTATTTTGTTTTGTTTTGCTTATAGGACTTTAAATGTATTGGCTCACTGCCTTCTGGTCTCCAAAATTTCAGATGAGAAGTTTGATGATAATCTTATTGAGTGTTCCTTGTATGTGAAGAGGTGTTTCTCTCTTGTACCTTTGTCTTTGGATTTTGAAAGTTTAATTATATTGTGTCTTAATGTGAGTATCTTTGAGTTCATCTTACTTGGAGATTGTTGAGTTTCTTGGATGTTTATATTGATGTCTTTTATCAAATTTGAGACATTTTCAGTCATAATTTCTACAAATATTCTCTCTTCTCCTTTCTCTCTCTCATTTCCTTCTGGGATTCCCACAATGCGTATGTTAGTCTACTTCATTGTGTCCCACAGGCTCTTAAGGCTCTGTTCTCTTCAATCTTTTTCTTTCTGTTCCTCACACCTGATAATTTCAATTGTCTTGTTCTGTTGATTTGTTTATTCTTTTGCTTACTCTAATCTGCCCTTGAATATCTAATAAGTTTTTCATTTCAGTTATGGTGCTTTTCAGCTCCAGAACTTCTTTTTGATTTCTTTTTAGGTTTTATCTTTATTTGTATTTCCATTTTGTTGATACATCATTTTCTTAACCTCTTCCATATTTTCCTATAGTTCTTTGAGCATCTTTAATCTAGCAGAATTTCTGTAGGTCTTTTTTATGGACAGTTTCTGTTTATTTAGTTTTTGTCCCTTTAAATGGGCTATACTTGTCTATTTGTGTGCTTCTAATTGTGTTTGTTGAAAACTCGACATTTGAATCTAATAATGAAGTAAGTATGCAAATTGGATTCTCCTTACCCAGAGTTTGATTTTTTTTGTTTGTTTTAGTTTTATTGTTGTAGTCTGCCTCTGTGCCAAAGATTAGTCTAAGGTATAAACTTAAGGGTTTCTCAGCTCTTTTCTGACCCTGTGCATTTCCCTAGTCATGCATGATTACTTTCTAATTTTCACCATATAGGCAGTTGCTTTTGAATGTCCTAGGATTCAGTGTCTGGCTTTCAAATGACAAGAAAAATAAAGTAGGGAAACAAAAGAGGGGCACTTGCCCTTAAAATTATTTGGAGTCACTTCAGCCAAAAGGAGTGGGGCTTGCAATAAGAGATTGTGGGGGAGATGAAACAACAATGACCTCCCTCCCCTTCATCTACACTTCTGTGATCAAAAGCAGTAGCAGTAATGACAGCACAAATCCTTACTAGTTGGAGGACAGAGTTTTTTGCCCACCCTGGCTTCCTTTAGGTGTACACAAGTTGCTCCAGGATTACATGCACAGTTGCCTGTTACAGGGCTGGTGGTGAGAGTGCGGAGGTGCTGTGCTAAAAACTGAATTGATCGGTAACTAAGCAACTTATTACCAAAGCCTTCCCATAAAAGTTGCAAGACTCCAGAGTTCCAAAATAATTACATTGCACAGATTCTGCTAGTGTAATTGTTGTCTGTGTGGGGAGACAGATTCCTGGTGTTTTCTACTCCATCTTCCCAGAATCCTCTCCAGACTGGCTAGTTTTGAGAAAATCTTAGCTTCAGTTTTAAATTATATTTCTCATAGGAAAGAATCATGCAGAACTTTAGCTTTAAAAAGTGAATATATAGTAGAGAAACAGACAGATGGGATATGTTACTTCTGTTGATGAGACTGTTTAAGGGTGGTCTCTCTTGGGTAATTAGACTGGCTTTCTGCTCAACTCCACAGTTTGCTGCTGCATCCTCTGTAATCCATTGCACACTGCGGTTCCCCCATGAAGAGCTAGAGCAAGCCTATTATATTACATCTGAGTGTATTCTGATACATTGGTGCTCAGATTCTGTTTCTCAGCATTTGAGGGTTCCATGGGAGTGATCTAGGGGCATGTGATTAGTAAGAAATTGGCAAAGAAGTCAGACTAGCCCTGTTTTCACTTCAGTAAGAGTAATTAAACTAGTATCTGTTTAGATATCAGGATTTTATATGAGATTCCAGTTGAAAAGAAGGGGCTCTTGTCTTAACAGCATCTGAGAAGTTAAATGGAAAATGCTTTATCCAGTAAATGTTTGGGCTGGAGAAGATGGGAAAGTGACCACAATAAAATCTGAAACTAGTAACGACATTCACCATCTGTCCTTCTCTTCCATTTCTACTAACTAAATGAGCTCAAATACTAACCCCTGAAGAAACCACCTCCGATCATTCCCACACATAAGAATTTTCTTTGCTTCTTTTTCTGATCACTTATCTCCATCATTACATTGGACTGGCTAGGCCGATGGCTATATTAAACAACCCCAAGTCTCAGTGGCTTATCGCATTATAAAGATGATTTCTTTTTTAGGCAAGCTTCAGAACCAATATTCTTGACCAGGTGGCTCTGTTGGCTGCCCTCCTCAATGAGGAGCTTGGATCCTTCCACCATGGCATCCCCTAGGCCCATTCAGAGGCCTCTGATGGAGATTCTGCAGTCAGTAGAACAAGGAGTGACAGTGTGGGGATTTCACTGGGCATTTGAAGAGCCAGGCTTAGAATTGACATATATGACTTCCTTCCACATTCTATTGGCCATCATTAGACATACTGTCCCACACAGATACAAAGAGATATAGGAAATGTAGAATTCCCTGGTGACCAACAGGAAAATTAAATTATTTGTTCAACACATATAATGATGTTTTCCAATGCCATTAGCTCACCCTTGTCCACATACTGTCTTGGGGTACAATTTCCTGTGTGTTCACTTTAAATCTTCAACTAGACTGCAAGCTCTTAAAGGTAGAAATTATGCTTTATGTGGTACTACTTGCAATCCTTAAATTGCCCAGGTATATTAGTTAAGGTAGTCCAAACTACTATAAAAACAAACTCAATGATAATTTAATACCTTGAAGAATTGATACTTTTTTGGCCTCAAAATAGCCTTGGGAAGATGTTACAGTTCAGCAGCAGCTCTCATCACTATGCCATTTTCCTGGGGCATAGGCTAATGCAACTTTATTGTCCTCAGGGTTGCTTTGGGGATGGCCATTCCAGTCAGCAGAAATAATGAAATGGTATAGAGAATGTGTGTGCAAGATTCAATGGATCAAGCTGAGAAGAAACACGTACCATTTTAATTCACATTCCATTGTCAAGAACTCAATGACATGGCCATGCTACACTGTAAGATGTAGGAGGATTGAACATCCAATTACAACTCAGTTGCTATGGAAGAAAAGGATAATGAATGTTGATGAAAAATTTCCCCACAGAGGATAAGGGAAATTTTGTTCAATTTAACAATTCTTCAAATTAGGTATTGGTAGAAGTGATACTGAGAAGTGAACTAATATGTTCAATGATACACAACTAACAGGTATTAACACAGGGATTTGCATCTAGTTCTTCTTGCTCCAAAATTCACTTATTATCTTCTATACTATGCTGTCTTGCCTATCAGAGTGATGCCTTATCATTGTTTCATCTCATGTTCTGCCTTAATTCTTCTTAACCCTTTTCTTTCTGCTTCCCTTGTCATTTTCAGGAGTAGTGATATACAAAACGTGATTCCAGTTGGACATTCAACACAATACTTGAATGTACTTTGAACACGTCATGTTCTGTGAAGGTAAAAATGTAAGTCACACCAGATTCTTCTTTCAATTTTGACACATTGTATTTTTATTTTGTCATAGTCAACTGGCTATGACATATTTCTCATTATGGTTGGCTAGAATGGTGAACATGTATCTACTAAATACTGATTTCTCTGGAATAAGTGATAGAAGGACACGTTACTCAGTTCTTGCCCACACTGAGGAATGTGAAATTCACGGTGGACAGTGGGTACTTTGGGAATGCTAAGGAGGGAACAACAAGGAAGCATATTCTTGATTATGCTGTTTCCCTTTGGTGGTGTTTGTTGTTGTTGTTTGTTTGTTTTAAATTCTCTTAGAGGTTTTTCTTCCTTTGGGTTTCATTCTGCCATGAAGCTGCTCTGGACAGTGCTGTCATAAGTCATAACACAATACCCCATGGGGGATATGGATTAATTAAGCAATGTTGGGCATAGTTTATAAGCCCAGGATTCCAATTCGCCAAAGACTTGGTATTTTATTTTATTTTATTTATTTTTATTATACTTTAAGTTGTGGGTTACATGTGCAGAACGTGCCATTTTTTAACATAGATAAACACATGCCATCGTGGTTTGCTGCACCCATCAACGCGTCACCTACATTAGGTATTTCTGTTAATGTTATACCTCCCCTAGCTCCCCATACCCCAACAGGCCCCAGTGTGTGATGTTCCCCTCCCTGTGTCCATGTGTTCTCATTGTTCTACTCCCACTTATGAGTGAGATGGTTTGCTGAGTATGATGATTTCCAGCTTTATCCATGTCCCTGCAAAGGACATGAACTCATCCTTTTTTATGGCTGCATAATATTCCATGGTGTATATGTACCACATTTTCTTAATCCAGTCTATCATTGATGGACATTTGGGTTGGTTCCAAGTCTTTGCTGTTGTGGATAGTACTGCAGTAAACATACGTATGCACATGTCTTTATTGTAGGATGATTTATAATTGTTTGGGTAGATGCCCAGTAATGGGATTGCTGCGTCAAAAGACTTGGTATTTTATAGATGGTACTAATAAGAAAGCAAAGAGGGGCAAGATAGAGTCTCTCAATCTCTCCCTCTCTGACGAGCATGTGCACATACACACATTCATACAAACACACTTTCCAAGTCACTTTTTAGAAGTGTAAACACATATAAAAATAACCATGATTTAGAAATAGTTCTGTCATTTACTCGCTATAAGTGATTGATTCACTCAACTTTTCAAAGCCTCAGTGTTCTCATTCATAAAGGGGGATACCATTTGCACTTATTTCATAGAGTAGTTTTGATAATGTTTTGGTAATATATGTAAATTGCTTAATACATTTTAACTATTATTTTTGTCTATTAAGTACAAAATGTCTAAAATCTCTCCAATCTGTACCATTTCAGACGAGTGAAAAGCTGCATGGGCTTTTTTTAAATGTCCACAGATATGAGAGGAAAGAACAAGATACAAAACTACTAGTTTTGCATATTTGTTTTTAACATTATAATTTTAGGGTCACCATATTCCTTGATTCAAGCCACATTTAGCCTGAATTCATCAGAATATAACTATAACAATTGTCCATCTATTGTTCCTGGAGTTAGCCAATTAGACATTATTGCATGCATAACGGTCTGGTAATGCAGTGGTTTTGTGAAATCCCACAATCTTGGAATAATATTGCCAATGTTTTAATTCTGAGTGGAATAAGAAGAGGGGCCCATTGGCTTCCCATGGAGGAGGTCTTCGTTGGAACCCAGATACCACCATAAATTAGGCAGAATGTAGGAGAAAGATGCCAAAACCCCCAAATAATCTTAGAAATTTCCCATATGTAAGTCCTTATGTCTGTTGGAAATAACAGAGATTTATTCTGTTGAGATCAAATTTCCTCTAATGCAATGCTGTACACTGTTGGAGAAGATTGGTAGGCTTTACAATTCATAGCAGTGTTCTTCTTTCTAGAAGGCTGAAGGGTATTGACAATGGAAAGGTTTTTATGGTGGCTAATGTTCTTCATGAAAAAATTAGATCCTTAAGCCTTCCTCTCAAGGCTGGAAATCTTTACCAAAACCTCTCTTAGGAAAACTGATAGAAGTTTTTCTTAAGGTCCACACAGAAACCTAGATTTTAAAGTCAGATCTAAGCTCCAGTTTCAACTAAAATATATTGGGACCCTTCTATCTGCTGATTTTCTTAGGAGCTATTAGATCCTTCATGTTACTGCCTTCACTAATTATATCTTCTAATCAGATGGCTCTACTGATGTATCATTTACTTTGCAAATTGAAGCATACCACCCTTTTCCTTTGATTACCTATTATAAACCATCCTTTAGGTACCTATTTGAAAAGTCACAAATTATTCTTGATCCAGATTTCATAAAGGAAAGATCAACTCATCAGTGTTTGAAGACCATTTCAAGCAGCACAATGCACTGCTTTGTGGTGAACTTCAGGCCACTTCAGGGCTTGCTGGGCGGAGGTTCTTAGATCTGACTTTTAAGGGAGCTGATACCACAAGACTGGAAGCATTTGTGAAATAGAAGGAATGAACAATAAAGAAGAATATAAAGTTGGCTTATTTTTTCATTCTACATCATTTGAAATATCTTTTTTAGCTACATAAAAGGGAAAACATTAAAGACAGCCAAGGATCCAACCTCTGATGTTATTTCAGTGGAGAGGAAAGCATGGAGACTTTACTGCTCTACCAGTTTAGCAGAAATACTGGAAGTCTGTTGATCAACTGGAGGATTCTTTCTTGTCTTGGCTTGTTTTGGAGCTGGTACAAAAGTTGATAGTCTTAGTCCTGTTTAATTTATGTAGCTTCAGAAAGAAAGGTTGTCAGGGCCCACATGATGAAGAAAGAGGAAGAAAAGCAAATGAGACTGGGGACAGGTTTAAACCTCCTCCAGCAGCACTGTCATCCTGCTTATCAGGTAAGAAGAAAAACAGATTAAAGCAAGTTCTTTGTTTCCAAATTCCAGGCTTGCAAAGGATGTATTATGATACTCATTTCAAAATATGGTTACATCTTGAAAGCATTTTTGTTAGAAAGGCATATTATCTTTAACAATGAAGCAAGGAAAAAAGCTTGGTGCATTACTGTAGACTCTTAAAATACCTTAGCAGATCTTACTTTATATATATCTTTTAACATTAGCATTCAAAAATCTTTGGCAGGAACAATAGGAATGGTTCAAAGTTCAATTCATAATCATAAACAGACTTCTCCTCCATTCCCCCAATCACGGTTTTAGTTTTTATGAGTATATTTGGAGCGGGGTGGAGAGAAGAGAAAGGGGTCACATTTAAACATTCCCCCCACTTCTCTTCCTCAGGATGAACTCTAATTTTATAATAGGATAGTTTTATTCAGAGTTAACTACTTTGGTTTTGGTTCTGAATGATAATCATAGAAAATATAAAGTAACATTTTAAAAGCTCAGACTGTGAAAGAAAGGAATAGTACAGCTTAGTAAAAGCATATGTTGCTAGTGGGACCTCACAACCACATTCAAATTACGTTCTTGCCAAATCACGTTATGTTTCTAAAGCTCCTTATTTAAATTTCCCAAGTGAGGTTCATATGGCATGTTCTGTGTTTTTGCTATATAGTATTGAAGGGAGGTCCTTAGAAATCTTCCCCCTTAAGAACCAACTTTTCTTTTCTAACTAAAAGTCCAAATTAAACCTAGTTTACATTTATGGGATATAGGACTCCATGCCACCGACAACAAGAGAAAAAAAAAAAACAAAACAGCACACACATCTGCTCTTGGCACTGTTGGGGTTGTAATAATGGCCTGTGGAGCAATGGAGCAGCAGTGCCTACCATCAGAGCGCCTGCCAACCTTTGCTGTGGCTATATGTAGAGGAGATAGGTTCCATCATGATCAGCATTTGCAGGACCTTGAAATGCCATCTAATCAAGTCCCAGTCTCAAAGAATGTATTAAAATCACTCCAGGGTTATGTATTCTTTTCTTTAAAAAATTAAAAATATGAAGTCACTGCGTTTCCATGCTTTACAAAATCTGGAGTAAGGAATCCATCCTGAAGCTGAATGTCACCAGTTTATGTATATGTTTGCTCTCACATTTAAAGACAGTTTCTGTGTAGCCTTCTGTTCTGTTCAGAAAGTCTGATTCCTTTTGGTCTCTTTTAGGCTCAGTTTAATCATTGTTTATGATTGCAACAGTTTTCCCTTGGTACTTCTGAGTTATTTACAACTTAATTATATCTATCACGACAATGAATAAAATAAGTTTCCTCCTCTTCTCCCCATGATCTTAATACCGTTTGCCCATCAGAACTTAAAAGCAAACCACACTGGATGGTTGGCTTGAATTAAGCTTGAAACTATTATGACATAGAGGTCTTTCTGAATCACTTTCTGAAATACAGAACACAGCCAGAGAGACAGAAGGGTCCATATTATGATCACACAAAATACAGTGTATGTAAACGTAACCCTACAGAATGCATTATAGATATGGTTCTCTAAGGTCCTGATACTTATTTCTAATCTCCCCCTCCGTCTTCTTTATGCCTTATCCCATGAATTTGGATTTAAAAAAAAAAAAAACCTTATATAAGGTAAAACAATAGCTTTGTTCTTTCCTAGAGAAATCTCTGTTCTTTGTTTAGCATAATGCTGTGGTTTATGAGCACAGACTATCTAGACCAAATCCTGGCTCTCTGATTTTAGGCAATTTACTTAACTTTTCCATATCTCAGTTTCTTAGTCTATAAAATGGGGACAGAAAGGATCCTTAACACCTAGGGTTGTTAAAAGGATTTAATAGATTATTATATTTCAAGCACTCAGTACTGCTTATGGCCATAGAAGGCTCTCTATTTTAATATCACTGTCATTATTCAACTGTATTACTCCGTATAATGTCTGGCTTCTTTTACTATCTGCACAGCCTGATATTATCTCTCTGCCTCTAATACAAGTGCTCTGTGTTCTGCCTTTTTGTTCTCACCAAAAGAGAGTCCCGTCCCATGTTACAGCAATGAAAAGGGATGTGTACTTGTGTGCTTGGTTCTTTTTCTTGGAAAGAGTGATGTCCTGATTTGGGGTGAACAGGTTTGAAGATGAACTCTTTCTTCCTAATGTTGAAAGACACCAAGGCTGTGTTTCTTCCTGTAAATTACTAATAAACACTTTTACCAGTAATTCTAGACATGCCACCTTCCATTGAGGTGGGCTATACTTGAATAAAACAATTTGTATATGGACAAATATATTTTTGTTCAACTACTCAGTTTCTTGAGACTTTGCCTTATAATTTCTCATTCTTCTATCTTTGTTATTTTAAGACTCAAATATACATATATTTTTGAGATGGAGTCTCTCTCTGTTGCCCTGGTTGGAGTGCAGTGGTACGATCTCAGCCCACTGCAGCCTCCACCTCCTAGTTCAAGGGATTCTCCTGCCTCAGCCTCCCAAGTAGCTGGGATTACAGGCATGCACCTTCATGCCCAGCTAATTTTTCTATTCTTAGTAGAGGCAGGGTTTCACCATGTTGGCCAGCCTGGCCTCAAACTCCTGACCTCAGATATCTGCCCACCTCAGCCTCCCAAAGTGCTGGGATTAAAGGCATGAGCCGCTGCACCTGGCCTCAAATAAAATTTTTGTATCACTTTCAGTGTCCTAGAAAATATGAGGAGAATATCCTATCAGTTAAGTTGCTGTTAAAAAATTTGAGATCAAGAGGCTGACTAGAGGTGCCCAGTGCTTACCTCCTTCACAGAGAAGGAGAAAAACATAAATAACCACATGTCTAGAGCATCTAAGAGAGAATACCAGAATGCAGGAAAGAAGTGACAAAGACCCTCTGAGGCACAGAAACTTGAGAGCAGCATATAAAGGGAAGTGAAGCAGCTGGCCAGGATTGGTTCCAAGTCAAGTCGGGACTCCCCTTTATAGGGGAAGGGTAAGCAGGAGATCCACAGAAGTCTGTTTTTCTACCACAGACATGTGCAGTGGGATGAGAAGGTGCCTTGAGTCCACACAATTGCATTATTCTAGAGAGGAAATTTATCGTGGGGCCCCTCTAACCTGCCCAGGTCCCAGGCTGTTGTAGCACAGAACCATTTTGAGAGCAGAGCAACAACCAGACTACACCATGCCCTGGGACCCATAGCCACTGCATTTCCACATACAGTTCTTTCAGCATCCTCTCATATCTACCCAGAGGGCTACAGTGTCATGAGACCAGATGGACCTAGTGGTACTGCTACATTCCTGGCACTTGAACCCATGGAGTGCCCTATACCCTGGGTAACAGGCAGTCAAGCACATCAGGAAAGCTGTCCCCAGGTTATAAGGAGCTGAAATGTACATTTCCCACTCTGGCTGCTTGGGGCCATTGTCACCCACAGTGACTCTGCCCCCGAACACACCGATGGCCCACTGGTGGCCTCCACAAGCAACCATAGCCTAGGTCACTGAGAAACTTGCAGATACTGCTAACATGGATTACAGCCAAAAAATCACCCAGTGCAAAAAGCACCCAGCGGCCCAAGGATTGGCTCATTGCTACAACTGCCCCCACTGATGCCATGCATGCTGCCTAGGTCCCTGAAAACCTGCCTGCCTATCTTGCTTACTGCTACCTGGGCCAACATCTAAACAAGCGGCCTGGAGGCCCAAAGACTGATCTGCCCAGATGTGCCATCACTGGTGACCAGGTGTACTTGGGAATCTGAATACCATTAAGTGAACAAATATTTGTATTTCAGGAGTTTCAGAAGAAAAGGTGAAAGAAGACATAGCAAATCTATTTAGTGAAATAACTAAAAATTTCCCAAATTTGGGAAGAAATACAGATATCCAGATACAGAAAGCTCAAATATCCCCAACTAAATTTAACCCAAAAGGTCTTCTCTGGGGCACATAATAGTCAACCTGTTCAAAGTCAAAGACAGAGATTTCTAAAAACAGCAAGAGAAAAACATCATCTCATATGAGGGAACTCCCATCAAACTAACGGAAGATTTCTCAGTGGAAACCTAACAGGATAGGACAGATTGGAATAATATATTTATAGTTCTGAAAGAAAAAGGCTGGGCATGGTGTCTCATGCCTGCAATCCCAGTACTTTGGGAGGCTGAGGCGGACAGATTGTTTGAACTCAGGAGTTGAGACCAGCCTGGGCAACATGGCAAGACCCCATCGCTACAAAAAAACACAAAAATTAGTTGGGCATGGTGATGTGTGCCTTAGTTGTAGCTACTCAGGGGACTTAGCTGGGAGGATCACTTGAGCCCAGGAGGTGGAGGTTGAAGTGAGCTGAGATTGTGCCACTGCATTCCAGCCTGGGTGACAGGGCCAGACCAGACCATGTCTCAAAAACAAACCACAAACAAAAAACCTGTCAGCCAAGAATATTATATTTAGGAAAACTATCATTTAGAAATTAAGGAGAGCTAAAGTCTTCCAGACTGGCAAAAACAGAGAAAATTCATCACCACTAGACTGGCCCTACAAGGAATGCTTAAGGGAGTTCTCCATCTGGAAGTGAAAGGATGATAGTTACCATCATGAAATCACACAAAAGTATAAGCATACCTCATTTTATTGTACTTCACAGATAATGTATTTTTTACAAATTGAAAGTTTATGGCAATCCTGCATTAAACAAGTCTATTGGTAACATTTTTCCAACAGCATGTGCTCATTGTCCACATTTTGGTAATTCTCACAATATTTCAAAGTTCTGTTATTTTATCTGTTGTGGTAGTATGTGACTAGTGATCTTTGATGTAACTTTGATGTTACAGATGTGATAGAAATAGCAAGAGAAGTAGAAGTAGAGCACGAGGATGTGACTGAATTGTAGCAATATCATGATACGACTTGAACAGATGCGAAGTTACTTCTTGTGGATGAGCAAATAGATGGTTTATTGAGATGGAATCCATTATGGGTGAAGATGCTGTAAACACTGTTGAAGTGACAACAGCAAATTTAGAATAGTACATAAACTTAGCTGACAGAGCAGAGGCAGGATTCGAGAGGATTGACCTTAATTTTAAAGGCCGTTCTATGGGTAAAATGTTATCAAACAGCATCACATGCTAAAGAGAAATCTTTTGTGAAAAGAAGAGTGAATTAATGCGGCATACTTAATTTGTATCTTATTTTCATAAATTGCCGCAACAACCCCAATCTTTAGCGATCACCACCCTGATCAGTCAACGGCCATCAACAATGAGGCAAGATACCTTGACCAGTAAATAGATTATGACTCACTGATGGATTGGGTGATTGTTGGCATTTTTGATCATTTTTTCATTAAAAAAATGCTATTGCACACATAATAGACTACAGGATATCCTCAACATAACTGTTAGATGTATTGAGAAACTAAAAATCTAATGTGACTTGTTTTATTGTGACATTTCCTTTATTGCAGTGGGCCAGAACCAAACCTGCATTATCTTCAAGGTATACCTGTAAAAAGCTCAGCGCAGATATGCAAATAAGAAAGGGAAAGGAATCAAATGTTGTTACTACAGAAAATTGCCCAACTGCAAAGATAAACAATAAGATATGAAGGAAGGAATAAAGAAAGAAACATATATAAAATAATAGAAGAAATTAACAAAATGACAAGAGTAAGTCCTTACCTGTCAATAACAACTTTGAATGTAAACAGTTTAAATTCCCAATGAAAAGTTGTAGACTGGCTGAGTGGATTTGAAAACAAAACCAAACTAACTGCTGCCTACAGGAAACACATTTCCCTATAAAGGTACATGTGGAATGAAAGTGAAGGGACGGTAAAAGACATTCCATGCTAATGGAAACTGATGGTAAAAGACATTCCATGCAGGAGTAGCTATATTTACATCAGACTCAACAGACTATAAGCAAAGAACAAAAAGGTCATTATACAATGATAAAGAAATCAGTTCACCAAGAAGATATAATAATTGTAAATATATTTGCACCTAACACAAGAGTACCCAGATATATAATGCAAATATTATAAGGGCTAAAGAGATAGACCCCAATGCAATAAGAATTGGGAACTTATTCATTCCACTTTCAGCATTGGACAGATAGTCTATACAAAAAGATGTACAGAGAAACATCAGACTTAAACTGTGTGGTAGACATAATAGACATTTACAGAACATTCCATCCAACAACTGCAGAATACACGTTCTTCTCATCGGCACAAGGAACATTCTCCAGTATAAAATATGTTAGGCCACAAAACAACTCTTAGCAAACTCAAAAAATTTGAAATTGTATCAAGTTTTTTCTCAGACCACAATTTAATAAAACTAGAAATCAATAACCAGGAAACTTTGGGAAACTGTAAAAATACGTGTAAATTAAATAGCATGCTTCTGAACGACCAGTGGGTCAATGAAACGATTGAGGAAATCAAAAATTTCTTGAAACAATTTAAAATAGAAACGCAACATACCAAAACCTATGTGATACAACAAAAGCAGTGCCAAGAGGGAAGTTTATAGTAGTAAACATCTACATCAAAAAAGTAGAAAGATTTCAAATAACCTAATGATGCACCTCAAGAAACTAGAAAAGCAAGAAGGAGCCAAACCCAGAATTATTAGATGGAAAGAAATAATAAAGGTCAGAGCAGAATTAAAAATGAAATATAGGCATACCTCAAAGATATTGCAGTTTAGTTCCAGACCACTTCAATATTGTGAATATCACAATAAAGTGAGTCAACAATTTTTTTGGCTTCCAAGTGCATATAAAAGTTATGTTTACACTCTAGTAGTCTGCTAAATGTGCAATAGCACTATATCTAAATGTGTATGTATTTTAATTAAAAAGTTCATAGCTAAAAAATGCTGACATGGAAACATGAACTGAGCACACGCTATTGGAAGTATGGCACCAATAGACCTGCTTTTTATGCAGGGTTGTCAGACATTCAATTTGCAAAAAACAGTATCTGTGAGGTGTAATAAACCAAACTACAATAAAGTGAGGTATGCATGTAGGGAAAGAGAAAATAAGACATCAGAAAAATGAAAACTTTTGCTTTGTTTTGTTTTTTTTGAAAAAGTGACCAAAACTGGCAAACTATTCATTAGATTAAGAAAAAGAGAGAATACACAAATAAAATCATGAACAAAAAAGGAGACATGACATCTGATACCACGGAAATACAAAGACTCATTAGAGACTATTATGTACAACTATATGCCAACAACTTGAAAAATCCAGAGGAAATGGATAAATTCCTGGACACATATAACCTACCAAGACTAAAGCAGAAAGTAATAGAAGACCTGAACAGGCCAATAATGAGTAACAAAATTGAATCAGTAATAAAAAGTCTCCCAACGAGGAAAAGGCCAGGATGAGATGACTTTCCTGGTGAAGTATACCAAACTTTTACAGAAGAACTAACACCAATTCTTTAACTATTTCAAAAAATTGAAGAGGTGGGGGAAATTCAACTCATTCTACAAGGCTAGAATTATCCTGATAACAAAGCCAGACAAGGACACAATAAAAAAAGAAAAGGGCAGGCCCATATTTCTGATGAGCATATACAACGGTTTACATGATTATCTCCTCCAAAACTCAGGTTAAAACTTTTTTTTTTTTTTTTTTTTTTTGAGATAGGGTCTTACTCTGCAGCCAGGCAGGAGTGCAGTGGCATGATTGACTTACTGAAGCCTCAACTTCCAGGGCTCAAGCAGTCCTCCCACCTCAGCCTCCCAATTAGCTGGGACTTGAGGTGCATGACACCATACCTGGCTAATTTTTTTGTAGAGACAGAGTTTTGCCATGTTGTCCATGCTGGCTTCAAACTCCTGGACTCAAGTGATCCACTTGCTTCAGGCTCCCAAAAGGCTGGGATTACAGGTGTAAGCCACTGCACCCCGCTTGATGTTAAAACCTAATCTCCAATGTGGCACTATTGATAGATGGCATCTTTAAGAGGTGGTTGGGTCATGAGGATTCTGCACTCATGAATGAATTAATTCATGGATCAATCGGTTAATAGATTAATGGATTATCATAGAAGTGGAACTAGTGACTTAAGAAGAGGAAGAAAGACCTGAGCTAGCACAAACAGCTCCTTTGGGCATTTAATGTCCTGTGCTACCTTGGAGCTCTGAAGAGAACTCCTATCAGCAAGGCGCCTCTCAACAGATGTAGCCCCTTGACCTTGGACTTCTCAACTGCCATAAGTGTAAGAAATAAATATTTTATTTGTAAATTACCCAGTTTCAGAGTATTCTGTTAAAAGCAACATAAAACAGACTAAAAGGACATAAATTCAAAAATCCTCAACAAAATACCAGCAAATAGAATACAACAGCACATCAAAAGCTAATACACCATGGGATTTATTCTATGGATGCAAGAAGTTTCAACATATGCGAACCAATAAATACGACACATCACATCAATAGAATAGAAAAGAGAAAAACCATATGATCGTCTTAATAGATTCAGAAAAAACATTCGATAAAATTCAACATCTATTTATGATAAAAACTCCCACCAAATTAGGTATAGAAGGGACATAACATAATAAAGACTATATATGACACACCCAGAGCTAGCATCATATTGAATAGGAAAAAGCTGAAAGATTTTCCTCTAAGAACTGGAATAAGACAAAGATTTTTGCTTTCATGACTCTTACTCAGCATAGTACTGAACGTCTTAGCCAAAGCAATTAGGCAAGAGAAAGAAATAAAGGGTATCCAAATTGGAAAAGAGAAAGTCAAGTTGTCCCACTGTATAGATGGCATTATCGTACGTATAGACAATCCTAAAAACTCCATCAGAAGCTCTTAGAACTAGTAAACATATTCATGAAAATTGTGGGATAGAAAATCAATATACACAAATCAGTAATGTTTTTATAAACCAATAGTAAACCAACTGAAAAAAAAAGTTCTACTACAATAGCTACAAAAAAAAAAATCTAGAAATAAATTTAACAAAGGGGATGAAAGATATCTACAATGAAAGTACAAAACGTTGATGAAAAACTTGAAGAGAACACAAAAAGAATTAGTATTATTAAAATCATTATACTACCCAAATAAATATACAGGTTCAGTGTAATCTTTATCAAAATACCTATGACATTTCTTATAGAAATAGAAAAATCCTAAAACTTATATGGAACCAAAAGACACTGAGCAAAAGAACAAAGCTGGAGGCATCAGATCATCTGACTTCAAAGTATACTACAAAGCTAAAGTAGCCGAAATAGCCTGGTATGGGTATAAAAACAGACACAAAAACCAAAGGATCAGAATATAGAACCCGGAGATAAATTTGCATTTTTACAGCTAACTTGATTTTTGACAAAGATGCTAAGAACATCCATTGAGAAAAGGATACCTTTTTCAATAAATGGTGCTAGGAAAACTGGATCTCCATATACAGAAGAATGAAACTAGACCCCTGGCTTTCATCATATGCAAAAATCAACTCAAAGTAAATTAAAGACGCAAATATAAGACCCAAAGCTATAAAACTACTAGAAAAAATAGGGAAAACACATTAGGGCATCGTTCTGGGCAAAGATTTCATAGGCAAGGCTTTGGAAGAACACGCAACAAAACAAAAAATAGACAGATGTGACTATATAAAACTAAAATGTTTCTGCATGGCAAAGGAAACAATCAACAGAGTAAAGAGACAACCTGAACAATGGGAGGACGTATTTCTAAATTATTTGTCTGATGAGGCACAGGTATAGAACAACTTGTATATAATATTCATGATACACAAGAAACTCAACAGCAGGAAAAAACCAAATTTGATTTAAAAATGGGCAAAGGATTTGAAAGGAGATTTCTGGAAAGAAGACATACAAACCACCAAGAAGTATAGAAGACATGCCCAACATCACTAATCATCAGGAAAATTCAAATCAAAACCACAATGATCTAACGTCTTACCCCAGTTAGAATGGCTACTATTTAAAAATATAACAAATGCTGAAAAGGATGCAGAGAAAAGGGAATTTTCATATGCCGTTGGTGTGAATGTAAATTAGTACAGCTATTATGGAAAACAGTTTGGAAGTTTCTCAAAAAACTAAAAATAACACTACCATATGATCTAGCTATCTCACTACTGGGTATTTATCCAAAGGAAAGGAAATCAGTATATTGAAGAGATATCTGCACCTCCATGTTTATTGCAGCACTATTCATAATAGCCAAGATATAAAATCAACTTAAATGAGTAAAGACAACACGCCATATACATACATACATTACATACATGAACACACAAACACACAATAGAATACTACTTAGCCATAGAATGAAATCCTGTCATTTGGAACAACATAGATGAATCAGGAGGACATCATGTTGGGTGAAATAAGTCAGGTCCAAAAAGATAAGTACTGCATGCTGTCACTCATGTGGGAGCTAAAAAAATGTTGAACAAAGAAGTAGAGAGTAAAATTGTGATTATTAGAGTCTGGAAAGGATAGAATGGGGAGGGGAGGATAAGGAGGAGTTGTTTAACAGATACAAATTATACCTAGATGAAAGGAATAAGTTCTAGTGTTCTTAGCAATGTAAGGTAAATATAGTTACTCATAATTTATTGTATATTTTCAAACAGCTAGAAGAAAAGATTTTGAAGTTTCCAACACAAAGACATGATAAATGTTTGAGGTGATAGATATGCTAATTACCCTGATTAGATCATAATACATTTTATACATGTATTGCAGTTTTACTCTGTATTCCATAAAAAATGTATCTACTTAACTACATGTCAGCTAAAAGGAAAAGGAAAAAAAATGACAAATATCAAACCCAAGGACCAGCCCTTGTAGAACTAATCACTCCTCAACAATGGCCTCTTATAAATAATATACTTTCTAAGCAGTATAATATGTATGTATAATTAGTATATAATCTAAGTGAAATATTGCTAAATATTGGTAGGTTGTTAAGCATCTTAAAATTGTTATTTACCACAGACAATGTACCCAATAATCTTTGATTTAGCTTTCCTGTAAGACTGATCAGATTGTAATAGAAGGGAAATAAATTCACCAGAAGGAAATAATTAGAAAATACAGAATCATTTTATTCCCAAAATGATATATACTATATCTAGCATTTTATGATACTTACAAATTAATTTGATGCTTACAAATTAATTTCTCTGTTATATTTGAATAGAGAGGCAGTAAGTGCTAAAGACTAAGAGAACAGGATCTGGAGTCAGACTGCCTGGGTATAAATCCTGCCTCTATTTATCAACATTAAGTGTGCAGATTACCTAACTCTCCAAGCCTCCATTTCTTCATCTGTAAAATGGGGTTGATAGTAGTACGTACCTCACAGGTTTGCTATGAAAATTAAATGAAATAACATATGTAATTGTGCTTGCTATATAGATGCGAAGAAGTAACAGCTCTTAGTAAATGTGAACATTTTCCCTCTTTGTCTTTGAATGCTTAATTTGCCGTTAGTCTTGAAAACAGTGTCATTGGTTTGGGTTTTTTCAATAATGTGGGACAATGAAGACTGAAACATGGCAAAAAATTTTGTTCTCTCTCCTTTACACCTGTTGCTTCTGTTACTAGGTATCACAATGTAAATAACATTTTGGTATGTGGTCTTTTCAGTGTCACCAGTTGAGAAATCTTTTTATAAATGTATATTTTAAGTATCTATTTTCTTTCAGGCGTACTTAAAGAATTCTGAATTTTTCTTGAGAGCAATATGTATGCTCAGTCACAACTGGTAGTCCAAATTCAGAAGCAGGCAACATTCGGCTCTCTGTTATGCAAACTTTAAGATACTAGAAGACTAGACATTTGGCAAGACCATAATTTGAGTACAGAACATGGCATATTAGAAGAGTGAACATATAACTGTCATCCAAACTGGGATGCCTTAAAGGGTGAATGAAACCAGCACTAATCATAATTATGTTGGGACAACAGGTGTATACTGGGACTGTTCTGGGCAAACATGGGTAAACAGTCATCCTATGAAGTTTTGGTTTTGGTATCTAATTTTGTATAATATTTTATTTTATTTTTTTTTTTTGAGACGAAGTCTCGCTCTGTCACCCAGGCTGCGGTGCTGTGGCCGGATCTCAGCTCACTGCAAGCTCCGACTCCCGGGTTCATGCCATTCTCCTGCCTCAGCCTCCCGGGTAGCTGGGACTACAGGCGCCCGCCACCTCGCCCGGCTAGTTTTTTGTAGTTTTTATTAGAGACGGGGTTTCACCGTATTAGCCAGGATGGTCTCGATCTCCTGACCTCGTGATCCGCCCGTCTCGGCCTCCCAAAGTGCTGGGATTACAGGCTTGAGCCACCGCGCCCGGCCCTAATTTTGTATAATAAATCGCTCCCAAATCTAGTGCCAAGAAGCAATAACCATTTTACTATACTTACAAGTTTGTGAGTCGGTAATTAAGGAACGGTACAGTTGGTCACTCGCCTCTGCTCCATAATGACTAGATCTTGGCTGGGGTGGCGGGAATGGTTGGGAATACTGGGACAACTCGACTGGAGCCCTATGTCTGGGGCCTCAGTTCTGGTTGGTGGCTGGGTTCCTTAATCATTCCCCACGTGCCATTTGCTATGGCTGGAATGGTGTAGCTGTAGAGATCCAAACATGAAAAGGGCTAAGGAAAATGAGGAAAGCACAGGGATCCTGGAAAAAGGAAGACCAACTCTAAACACTGCAGGAAATACCTAACACGATGTTTTCCTCAAGTGTACAACACATGTCTTTGGTCATTTTTAAGCGGACTTGACAGTAAGTAATTCAATTATGAAATCACATGTTTGAAAAATATTTTTTCACCTTTAATCTTTTTGATGATTCATAAGAATGGAGAAAATTTCACTTGCTCAGCATCAATGTAGCCCTCAATGACATCTCTCCTTAGCAATGAGACTATATCTCAAGCCCAAAGACTTCAACGGGCAGCACTATTTAGTAACAAAGAATGAATAACACAGTTTTGTTTTCATTGTAATGTTCTTCTATTACCTTCTAATTAGGACAAATGCGTTTAAACAAATTGTTGTAGTTGTGATATAAAACTTTCTTTTAAAACATATAATGGTGATGACTATACAATAGGGTGAATATACTAAAAACCACTGAAGTGTTAAAATAAAGGATTTGTCATGTGGCGTTTTTGTTTTTGTTTTTTTTTGAGACGGAGTCGCTCTGTCGCCCAGGCTGGAGTGCAGTGGCATGATCTCGGCTCACTGCAAGCTCCGCCTCCCGGGTTTACGCCGTTCTCCTGTCTCAGACTTCTGAGTAGCTGGGACTACAGGCGCCCGCCACCTCGCCTGGCTAATTTTTGTATTTTTAGTAGAGACGGGGTTTCACCAGTTAACAAGGATGGTCTCGCTCTCCTGACCTCGTGATCCGCCTGCCTCAGCCTCCCAAAGTACTGGGATTACAGACGTCATGTGGTGTTTTGATGGGGAAAAGAACTGGAGAGATTTGAAAGAGATTGAGCCTAGAGTTGCTTGGTGCCTGCACACAAAGACTCACAACTACCAGCTAACAGAGACTGCTAACTCCAAGAGGATGTCTACAGAATGGGGCCTTAAAAATGTAGAGAGGAGGATGGAGCAGATAATATAGCCCGCATTTCCAGGTCAAGGATTAGTGAAAAGAGTAAGAGTCAATTTTGCCCTCTCCTTCTTCAAGTCTGATGCCAGTAACCTGGGCTGCAGTGGTTAAATCAATATGTTTCAATGGAGTAGAAAAACAAATTTTATACTGGCTCATAACTAAAAACTGAAAATCGACAATTGCAACTTTAATAACCAAAAGCACCTGAGAGTTTTTGAAATCTGCCCAAGACGGGATTCAATGCTTTTTCCAGGGGTTAGAGAGATTTGACATAGTACCAGGGGCAGTGATTTGAGAAAAATAAAACGATAACATGTTTTTACTCCTCCAAGCTGAGATAATTCAATAAACCACTCAGCTATCATCTAAAAACAAATAGAATCAAATATATATCAGTAAAAGTAGGGGTCAATATAAAAAATAGTATATGACACTAAACCTGTAATATAAGATGGTAAAATCATACAAGTGGTTCAAGCAAGGATAATTAAAATTTGGGAAATACTCAAAATGCTAATGATGGCAAAATTTCCTTCATGATTCCTTAAGGGGTGCCAGTTGAGTTATTTTTCTTGACAAAAGCATTCAAGGTTCTATTGAAAGCTAAAGAAATCATCTGGAAGTGAGGAAAATAAGTTAAGCTTTTAGTCCTTGCTGGTTATTATTACTAATAGAGTAAATTATCAGATTATTGGAGAATTAGTTGCTGTAGAGCTTATATTTTGAACTTAGGGAATCTCTGATCTTAATGTGTGCCTAGAAGGGCACCAAATATTGAAGGATGGGATGGATTCTTGAGAAAAATTGCCCTTAGCAAAAAAAGAAACCACCAAACATCAACCCCGCCCCCTACCCCCCAAACATAACTTTGGTCTCTGATTCTTCCTTTTCAAACTGTTTTGTTTCTGACACACTTTACCCTTCTTTATTGCCTATCAGACCCCAAAATTCCTTCTTTAATTTAAAAACCCCTGACTTAGAGCTGGCTCCTCTTAAGAAATGACCTTTC
>NW_012122487.1:9133577-9266611 GCF_000951035.1 Colobus angolensis palliatus
AAATATAAATCTATTTATATAGGCATTGTATGATACTACATAAATACATGATATTTATCTCTATATAGATACATAAATCTATGCATATATCTATTATATGTAATATAGCTCTCTGTACATACATAACATTTAGTGCACCTTGATTGCTCTGAAGTTTTGGTGCACCTTGATAGCTCTTAATTTTTTGAACTAATTATTCTATGATTGTTATTTTTTTTCCGGGTAGCAGTAAATCCAAAAGGTATTAGAAGTCATTCAACAAAAGTTCTTGACTAAGCAAAAACTATACTCCAAAGAGATATGCTGCATCATACATATAAGCCCTTCTTATTAACTGAAGTAAATCTTGTGATGAGTTAAGAGATAGCTTTTTACAATGATATCTCTGACTTGTACTAGGAAGGGTTGGAGTACAACATGACCCCATTTTAGTAGTGATGATTGTCAAAGAAGTGTTATTGATTCATGTCTCAGTTGAAGCAGAAAAATCAATACCAGACAGCTCTAGGGGAGTTGGTTCTAATGGTTTTACTGTCTTAGAGCCATCTGGGAGATGTCTTTCAAGGATGATCAACACGGCCAAATGAGATCAGTCCATCTACATGGTGGACCAAGTGCAAGGGCCTCAAAATATAATTTAGAAGGAATCTATCTTCATTTACTATGACTGGCAAAAATAAGCATTTTACAAAGCATATGTAGATTGAGTATCATTCACATACTTTTTATTGTTTTTATAATTTATACAAACATTTTTAGGTATACAGTATTTTAAATATTACCTTATTTATAATTTAACAAGAATTTCTCATATCAATAAATCAGAATAACATGGTAAGCAATAAATAACTTGTATGATGAATTTGTTGTCCACTTTTCCCAACAGTCAGGTTTAGATTTTTTGCCTATCTTTTCATTTTTCCCAAATGGGTGATGGTAATGAAATAATTTTGTTAAAGTTCTTGGCTGCATATTCTCCAAATTTGAAAGGCAGTGTGGGCTATTTAGTATAATATGTTGAAAAAGCAATTTATGACTCAAAAGAGCTGCCAAAACATTGATTTTTGTGACATGGAATTGAGAGTAATCTGATAGTGTTTTCAAACCCTTTAAAAGAAATATGACTCAATCAGACAGTCCTTCTGGAAACTGTTTTGCAAAATCAAAACTAAAACTTAACAAAGTCTTCTAATCAGCTAATTAGAATTGGGGACCCTTTGATAACATATCCTAAATAATCTGGCACATGTTAAAAGATGTATAGAGTATTCAACATACAAATGTATTCCAGGTCCAAAGGTATTCCTTTTTAATGAATGCTTTCATTCAACTTGTTCCTTGACATATTGCATGCTCTGTGAGAAAAAAAAAAAAACAAAAAAGATTCATTCATTTTCTGTATTTGAGTTTCAAGTAGCATAAACCCAATATAAACTGTCCAAGCAAGCATGGGAATGTATTGACTCATGTAGTTCAAAAATTCAAGGTATATTTGGATCTAGACAATCAAATGATACTAAGAATGTGTCTCTCTGTTTTCCTGGTCCTACGCTTTTTGTGCCATAAACTAGCAAGTTCCCTCCATGCGGAGGTAATTCTGTCCCCTGCCTAACACTCTAAATAGCCTAAGCTTACATCATGCTTATGATGCAAAGTCACCGTGTAAAGAATACAACTCTGTGTCTGTCTGTGTGTGTCTCAGTGTGCATTTCGACCTCTGGAAAGAACATCTAATTGTCCTTGGAGTTGTGATCTATTGCCCAGTTTATGTTCTGTGGTGCACTACGATCCAGAAATTTTCCATGTCTTTGACAACCTTATCATAGAAAAAGAAAGAAAAAAGACACAAGATTACAAAAAGTGGGGAGAGACTAATTCATCTGAAATAGCAATATAATGAATTTCATTTCATATGTCCTAACCCTACACAGTTTCCCCCACTCAGCTAATCTCTCATAATTGCTTTGCCTTTGATTATGATTTTCCTACTAACATGAAGCAAGAAATAATTGTGCATACTTGTTAGTATAAATCAATCTCCCATTGGTAGTTGATTTATGTTTCTTTTGCTGTTATTAATCTTTAATTTTTTAATTCCTTGGTATTGATATATTTGAGAGATTATTCAACAATACTTCTGTATTTCAATTTCTTTTGTTTGGTAATCTCATCGTAATTGAAACTCAAATATCAACACCTTTTAAAGAAAATAGTTGTACTTTTCTAATCCTGGCAAAATCTAAAAGGTCATTATGTTGAATAAATACGTAAGCTCCTTAAGGAAAAATAATGTGCAATTTTTTTTCTGTCCTCAAATTCTAGCGAAGTGACAAATGCTTGTTAGATAAATGGCAGTTATATTAAGGTTTTGGTCAGTATTCTTTGATTTAAAACTTTGTTAAATAAAAGGAAAAGCACAAAAGACAAACAGAAATCAATGAATTCATGCAACTGAAAAACAAAAGAGGATAAAAACTTTAGCCGAGGATATAAAGACATTTTAGTATGCTTGCTTTCTAGTCCTCAACCTACTGTGTTGAATGGAAAAATGGCAATAAGCAGCTTGGGTTTATGTTGCATTTATAGTTTCTGATTTCAAAGACAAACCGATTCTGTTCCAGCATCCTTTCATAAGTTTCCGAAATAACTTCAGAATGTCCAAGAGATGTCCACTTTGGCTAATGTGGCATTTTGAGGGTCTTATGTTCTCTTTTCAATACAAAATGAGATCATAAGTGCTGTGTACAACAGTACTCCCAGAAAAACTTAAAATTCTAGGTTAAAGGTTTCTACTCATTACAGTGTTGACAAGACTCTAACCTGAAACAGAACTACAAAACCACACAGGAAATAATTAAGGGCTGCCTTTGGCCAACTTACACTGTCTATGCTTAATTCATGGATATAGAGACCATGCCCATTGAAAATTTTACTGCATTCTTTCTACTAGGTGAAGATCTAAAAACTACCTATTGGGTAGTATGCTTATTACCTGGGAGACGAAATAATCTGCAAACCACACCCCTACAACACACAATTTACATATATATAGTAAACCTGCACTTATACCCTTAAACCTAAAATAAAAATTTCAGAAAATCAATTTTCTTAATCACTCCAGTATTGGTCCCAGTTCATGAATTTCAATTCTTAAAGTAGCAGATGAGGGATTGTGATAAATTGAGAGTAGAACATTGTGTTCTGGGATACATAGTGCCCTCAGGAAGAGAATTGGTTATAGAAATCATAAAAGCTGATTATGTGAAACTCTATCTTTTGCTATAAACAGTGCTAAGCTTTATCTCACTTAACTCTTACAGCAAGCCCTGTAGAAAGTATTAACACTATTTTACAAAAGAAACTAAACTTTCAGGAGATTCTAATTTTGTCAAGATCAAAGAGCAGATTTGGATTTAGGTCTGTCTGAATACAAAAACAATGCTCGTAATCAGTATTTTATCCTGCCTTACATGCAATGGAATGATTTTATCTCAACTTTATTTAGTAAAGTAATAAGAACTAAAGAGAGAGACACTGATTTTCCAGAAAGACATTTCTTGTTCGTATTATTAGAGAAAAAAACAGGTAATATAAATATATCACATTAGTCAACAGAGCCTCAACATACACGATCTTATAGAGCTAGCAAATTAATTTTAGGACTATGCCCATCAATGCACCTTGTAGGCCTATTATTTAAAGAATGATTGCTAAATAATCTAAATGAAAGACAAGAGATATATAACTAAATCAATAATAATCTTTAGAAAACTACATACTTGACTAGATCCTGAATCAATACCAGAGAAATTTAAAAGAAGAATGCTGCTGCATATAGATATATAGATGTTATTTCTATATACAGATATATACTCTATAATGTTATATATCTTTCATTTGCTGCTGCATTGGCAGGAAATTCTGTCACATTTTTTTTTTTTTTTTTTTTGATGGAGTCTCGCTCTGTTACCAGGCTGGAGTTCAGTGGTGCGACCTTGGCTCGCTGAAACCTCTGCCTCCGGGTTCAAGCGATACTCCTGCCTCAGCCTTTCGAGGAGCTGGAACTATAGGCACGTGCCATCATGTCCAGCTAATTTTTTGTATTTTTAGTAGAGACAGGGTTTCACCACATTGGCCAGGATGGTCTTGATCTCCTGGCCTCATGACCTGCCTGCCTCGGCCTTCCAAAGTGTAACCAATTTTGAAATTAACTTAGTATAATCTCTTAAATTTGAAGACAAATGTACTGTTCTTTCCAGTAAACTTGTTTACTGGTATTTTAATCACATAAGTAATTTTAAAATGACTCAATAGATGCATAAATATGCTGTATACATGCAAAAGACTACTTTACTATACAATTAAGTAAATGGTACATACATGTGAGGTTGGGAAACAATCCTCCATAGCATTTCTGCACATCTTAAGGAAGAATTTTTTTCTGAACTATTTTCTTCAAGAATGTTTATAGAACAAACAGCTTTGGAAGATAGAATGTCATCTTCTAGGTCAGAGGGCGATTTGTTTAGTATCAAGATAGTGTCTTCATCTGGGACAAAGAGAAACAGGAGCCTCCTTTAATGAGCCTCCTTTAAATGATCAGAGATCCTAAGCTCTGGGTTCCTTAGTGTGGCACAGGCTTACTGTGTGTACACAACCTACCTGGCCATGACATCACATTACCCTGTGGCACTGCAGAGCAAGGTATACCCATGATGCCCATGATGACATGCAGGTCATGCAGCTTGCTATGCTGGAAGTAATCAGCTATTTGTATCTACCCAGGGGTCCTATGTATTCTGCCAGAATTGTAGCAGACTAGCTCAACAATTTGGAAGTAGGGTAAAAATCTCAGACCCTTTACAGGTTTTCACATGTCAATACATTTGAATACGTAATGTGATTGAGAATAATGTGATGCAGAGGAAAATGCACGTAATTATTTCATTTACATAAACATTAAAATATGCAAAACTAAACAATATATAGATATCTGACAAAGCTACATATAAAAGCAAGTTAATGTTAAGGCAAAATTTGATATTCTGTCCTCTAGAAAAGAGAAGAAATAAGATTGAGGAGGTACATGAGTGGATCTTTATGATCATCAGTAATGTTCAATTACTTAAGCTGTGTGGAGCTTTATTTTGCCATTTTTTTGCTATGCTACACATTCATCTACTATATTTTGCTATAATACATGTTCATCTACTGTACAAAATTAAAATATATTTTTTAAAATAGCAATTGACCCAAGAATTTCCAAGTATGTCACAAAACAAGAAAGACTTAGAGACTATGACCTTGACCTTGTGGTGACATGAATACCTGCAATTTTTTTTTTTCACATAGAACTCCATATTACAAGTATACAAGTGAGCAAGATGGCCCCTCTTTATAATTCAAAGTTGGGGCTTTGTAGGTCAAGTTAGTAGAAGACTTAAGGATAGGGAATAGGAAGGGGATAACGTGGATAGAGTACTTAAAATTACAAAGTGAGAATTCTAGGGCAATTAAGAACAGAAAATTAGGATGAGATGAATAAAGATTAGGAGATAATACAGGTATGAGAAAAAGTTTAATGAAAGTATGCAAAGGAAAGGATTAAAAGTATTTTTTTGTCAAAAACATAAGATTCCATTAATAATTTAGAGGTTGACTAGTGTCTGAGCTATTATTTCAAGGATATCTATAACAGATGAAGATTACTTCAGTTGAATGGAAGGAAAGTTCTTTGGAATTTAGAAATACAATTACTGGAATTAAAGAATTGTTCTATGAACATTGACTTTACTTAGAATAATGGACACATGTGAAATGAGAATTTGGTGCCAAATGTGATGCTGATAGAGACAGGAGACAGTCAAGTTTCCCTGGCGAAACCCCACCTTCAAGCCTAAAACAATCTGAAGACTGAAAAACCGGACTGATGGTTCAGGATAAAACCCACAACCCAGAGGGAGAACTGCCCCTGTTTGCCTGCCCTTTCCCAACTCTTTCTTTCTGAGTAATGCCCACATGTACACTGGCAGGATGAGGTCGGGCAATCAGGAAATTGTGCCTATGCTGGGAGGAGGAGTCTGGTCTCTCTTCAGCTCCTGTGGGTAGTGGCCTGGTATTCAGTTTGAGGCGGGAGTCCACTGGCAGAATCCCCTCTTGCTTTGCTGAGAGGTTTTTTGTTGTTTGTTTGTTTTTTGTTTTTTGTTTTTCACCCCATAAATTCTACCCTCCTCACCCTTCAATGTGTCCATATGCCTCATTTTTCCTAGTAGTGACACAAGAACCCCAATTTAGCTGAACTAAGGAGCATCAGTGTGAAAATCACCAATTCATGTAAAATGTAATTGATGGTGATAAATGAAAACAATAAAGTAGTAAAATACTGCTCTGCCTGAAAACTTGAATATGTGTTGATTGCTTATTTAGGATAAAAGTAAAGCTGGAATAATATATTTTTGAAAAACTTATTATGACATTGTAGAAGCTGTTCATATATTAAGAAGTATCATAGGTAAGAATCCAAGAGTCATTTTCACATTGTTTTTGATAATGATCACAATCAAAATAGTTCTGATTGTATAGAAATTTTACCTATGTGTACTGGTATAATTTTACTTGTTGCTGAAATCTTGAACTGTTTTATTTTGCACAGCTATGGATTTAGTGTTAGAACATTTAAATACTTTTACACATATTAGTAAGGAGCTGCCTCGTCCCCTATTCTTAAGACATCACGTTAATCCAGCAAATAAAGTATAACTGTCTTCACAGCGAGTGGCCTATAAGACCTTATTCTACCCCAGCGTGGCACCAGCTGTTAAAATATTTTGACAATCACCACTGTGTATATGTGCATTTGCATACAAAAAGTCATATGTCTATATTTTAATATCAAATATGCTTAACTCTGGCTACTATCTCCTAACTCCCCTCTAACCACTTTCTCCATGACCGTTTTTCAATCTAACCACGAGCTGCAATTGTTTAATCCCAATCAATCTGCATATGTATGACCCCTTCTTTCTTTTTTTCTATTTTATTCAGTGTAGAGTGGATAGCCAAAATGTTAGTACCTCTATTTCCAATACCTGTAATCTCTTGACCACTTGTGCCTGGCTTCTGTATATTAGCATAGGACTCAGGACTCACTCCTGTGTGCCTTTCATTGTCTAATTTTTATGATAGGGATCTGATGTCCAAATTTCCCAGTTTTATGCATAAGTTAGTGAACTCTGTTCATAACCAGTCTGGCCAACATAGTAAACCCTGTCTCTACTAAAAATTAAAAAAAAAAAAAAAATAGCCAGTCGTGTGGTGGGCGCCTGTAATCTTAGCTACTCAAGAGGCTGAGGCAGGAGAATTGCATGAACCCGGGAGGCAGAGGTTGCAATGAGTTGAGATGGCGCCGTTGCACTACAGCCTGGGTGACAGTGGGCGATTCCAACTCAGAAACAAAACAAAACAAACAAACAAAAAAGTTAGTGAACCCTGAATATCTATCTCTTTCTGACACTGCTGTACTGAATTTTATGTATTTATAAGCAAATACCTACTCAGAATCTTTACTCTGAGGTATCATTAGCTCCTTATCCTCAAAATTTCAAACACTAAGTTTGTGACCCCCTTATTCTATAATATTGTGTTACTATGAGATCTCCTTTGTTCTTTTGCTTTTATCTTTGCATTTTTTTGTCAGTGAAAATGGACATGTATTGAAATATTATTTACAAACAAGAATCCTAAAAGTCTTTGAAATGGGGGAAATGAAACATTTTTCAAATAGTACATTTAATTTCTCTGTCCAGAGTGATTGATTTAGAAGTTATGTGTGACTTAAGCCAGTTCAATACGAATGAATCTGAATTTTATTGCTTGGAATGCTAGGAAACAGAGATGACTGACCCTATCCCACTCTAGATTTGAAAAAAAAAAAAAAGTAACCCTGTAAGGTTTAAAACAACTAAGTGTGAAAAAATATAACTGTACAGAAAGCAGTGAAGTGACACACAAAAAATTAGTTTGTATAGCATTGAATTTTTGATCATGTATCTCTCTTTGTAAGGTTTGTCAATGAATTCTCCTTTTTGTTATAGAATCTGCCTCTAAAATAGGTCAAGTTTTCTTAATTTACATTCCTAGAGCATTCTGTACTTTTTCTTAAAGATCTCATAAAATTATTTATTACATATTTTTGTAATTATTAGATTAATATCTGTTGTTTTCATTAGAATGTAATCTTCAAGTGGTTATGAATGACTTTTTTACCATTTGACCCCCAATACTGTCACAATATAAGAGCCCCAAATTATGTTACAATAAATAAACACAGATACACTGAGGATGACATTCATGAGAAAAATAAAAGTGTGGTGGGTTGCTGGAGGAATGATTGGATGAATTTTTCCAAAAGGCCTTTTTATTTAAAAATATATATATATTTTTGTTTGCTCTAGAGACAAAGTTACTGTATTTTCTTCCAACCTGAATTCTCTTCTTCATTATTAATTAAAATGGAAAGATTGCTGAGAAATGTTTGTTCTACTAGACATGATGTATGGCTATCTCTTCTCAGTGATCAAGGACATTATAATTTGACTAAGCATTTCTCTAGCAGGATGAATTTAGCTAAGCAAAATATTTTTAAAGGCCATCATCAGTACACCAATGTCAAAGCGTCAATGAGAAATTGCACTCATAGATGTAACATTTGAAACATGTGACATTTGGACAGAAAAGACATACGGAATTTCTCTCTCTCTTTTACTGCCTTGATCAAGTTTCAAAAGCAGTTTCTTAAGTTACACAGTTTACACTATATGTTTAGTAGTTTAGAGTACTGATTCTCCAACTTTTTTGAAATAGGGACTACTTTGAGCCTGTAACACAAATTTCAGGCCCACACCATAATTAAATATACATATACATATGTACACATAATTTTGCATATAATTTCAGAGTTTTCATGGAACCAATGAATTCACATGTTTAGAGTAACTTATTTAAAATTGAAAAATTGATAGATATATGTATCAACATTTAGTCATAAATATGTATAAAGATATATATAAGCATATACACATATATGCATATGTATGTTTATTAAGAAGACAGACTGTTTCAACCAAAATTATTTAAATTTTTAATTATCAATTTAAGTATAAAATGTCCTTATATGTTAAAAATCTGTATAACACTGAAGCTGATGAAATGTTGATGAACACTGTCATCACACCAGATAAAATGTGTTGAAAACTCTGTGCATGTACTGTTATGTGCATTGATTTGGTTTGGCTTTGTCCCCACACAAATCTCATCTTGAATTATAGTTCCCATAATCCCCACTCCCTATGGGTCGTGGGAGGGACCCGGTGGGAGGTAGCTGAATCATGGGGGCAGTTACTCTCATGCAGCTGTTCCCCTGATAGTGAGTTCTCCTGAGATCTGATGGTTTAATAAGGGGCTTTTCCCCCTTCTGCTCGGCACTTCTTTTTGCTGTTGCCATGAGAATAAAGACATGTTTTCTTCCCCTTCCACCATGATTGTAAGCTTCCTGAGGCCAGGTGTAAAAATGTCTTATGATACTTTTGTACACACTCAGAGACTGGTCTTAGGAGTTAAAAGTAAATGTTCATAATAAGGAATTAAAAGGAGAACTTTCCTTTTAGGAACAAATTGCAGGCATACTATGTGTTGTGCAAGTGTTTTTCCAAGAAACATGTTTTAGGAGAAAGAGCCTCAGTGTTCTTCTAGGCAAATCTGTATTCAAGTCTTATCTCGACCACATACTAAGACCTTGGTCACATATGCAATCTCTCTAGTTTTCAGTATTCTCATCTGTTATCTAGGGATAACCATTCTTTCTTCTTTGGTTGTTATAAAATTAGAATGAGATGGAACACATAGCCCAGTGCCCTGAGGCATGGTTTATGCTCAGAGAGTATTAGTAGCTGCTCTGTTCCCTCTTACCCTTGTAAAAACCATCATCATCATATAGAAAATCCATGAGAGATTATATCTATTTGTATCTGTTTATATGTGTGTATATTCATATCTGTATATCCATATCCCCAAATGTAAGCAATCAGATAGGCAATGTAAATTGTAAATATTGGAAATAATGAGAAAACAATCTGCCTAAATTCCTATCAAATTAGAAATAAAAATACAGCCAGCTCCAGGAATTCAGAAATAAAATAAAAAATCAAGAGCCTAAGAACACAAAAATATAAATACAGAATTAATTTTCCAGAGGAGTCTAACTCATTATCTCCTTGTTGTATATATTTTTAATACTATGTTGCCCTTAAGAGTTAGAAGTGTATTAGCAATTTTAGAGAATTGCACCTCACTGAAATTTTGTCAAAAGGTCTTAGTCTTTTCCTTTTTAAGTCTGTCCTACAAATCTCCTCTTTTTCTTCCTCTTACTTCCTCCCAAATCCACAGTGACTCCGACAGCTGCAATCCCTCCCTCCCACTCCACCACTCAGTGTGGAACTGTGTTGCCATTGGAGACATCCCCTGCTCCCAGAAGCTAACTCTGTCCAAGAACTTAGGTGGCGGACTTAAAGTAGCAGAAAGTAGTCAATAATTAGAAAAACAGATTTCAGCCAAACTGAGTAGCTAGAGGTTGGAATCTCATAGCTGAGATACTGGTTTTGCTAATTAATTAGCACAAAAATAATGGTCTATGGGGGAACATAGCTTTCTAAACTTTTGGCTGGGACTATTATAAATGAACAATATGCACAGGAAAATGTTAATAGTTGCGGAGAAAGGCATTTTAACAGAATTTTACAGTATGTGGCTTGGGTTCCTCAGGGCAAACATATGCATTACACATCTAACCCCACACTGAGAAAATAATCCCTAATGTTGGTTCCTCTGCTAGTCCTATTAAAAATTCTCCAAAATGTAAAGCCTGCCAATTTCAGGCTAAGAATAAATGGCTCATGGTTCCTTTTGAAACAACATCCAAGATTCATGCACTCAGTGCTGCACACAAAATCACTGTGGGAGGAATATCTCTGGTTTCTGGGGTGCCAGAAAACACCAATGTGCTTGTCCAGCCCCATTTATTTCAGGCAGGCACCCAAAGGCCACTTTCTGTTAGAGATGGCTAGAGTGGGGATTTAATATTAAAGGATATCAGACCCTATGTTTGCATTAATGCAAAGGCTTGGAACCCATAATGGGGAAATGTTGAAAATGCTGTGCATTCTGTATAGGATGTCACTTCTCACGGAATTTATCACTTTACATTCAGTAAAGTTGAAGACTCAGTTCCTAACATTGGCCGTGTTTTGCAGATGGCTCTAACACAGTGTTAGTGATGTGATATTTGGGAACGTGGATGGTCTCCCTTAGCCCTAAATACTTAAATTATTTAAATAGTTCAATTATTTTCATGTGAAAAGATGTGAGGTGAAGGTTTAAGTGAGAAAAAGCATGGAAAAATTTAGAATTGGTTCAAATAGAATTTTTCTTCCTTGATTAAAAAAAACACTTTGATTCTGAGATTAAAAACTCAGTTTGGAATCTTGGGTCTCAGCTACGGGATCTCAGATCATTCCTTTCAACCTTTCCTGGGCCTCAACTTTCCCATTTGTAAAATGGAACTAATGATCTCTGCCGAGACCACATGGAAGTGAGGATTAAATGGGAGAGTGTTACAAATGTTATAAACACTAATTTTTATATACATTTTATGGCTTCTTATGTTATATAGTTTGCAAATATAGGCAAGTTATTAATATGAAAATTTAGATATGCAAATATATATTATTGATTTGATCCCATAAGGAGTTATTTAGGTCCTCAATAGCCAGTTCTCACTCAAATTCCCATGTGATTTCTAGTTCCTGATTGGTAAGAATTCTGCAAATTGTCAGAAACTCACACTTGCCTGGTGCTGAATTACCTGTTAGTAATCGCATTAGGGAGGGACCACATCTGCACCAGAGATGGAGAAACCAAGTGGACAAACAGTCTGGAGCTCACTTTCTAATAATGTTTTACCCCTTTATTCAAGTTATGGCTCAAAGGTTGACTCATTTCTTAGCACTGCATTGTCTTCCAAATTCATGAATCCCCCATTTATGGGAAACTGGATCTTCAAGGCTCTCTTAGGTGGTCTTTTTAACTCCTACAGGGTCCTGGGGTATTTCTGTAAATGACCTCTAGGTTACATGACCATGTCCTCCTAAGGCCTCTATTCTCAAGGGTGGGAACATTTAGACTTATTCCCAAAGTTCTTAGCTTTGGAATTTGACCTCCAAAGAGAACTGCATGTTTTGTTTTTGACTGCCCCCAGGCCTATATGTTACTGTGTGCTGTGATTTGAGTATGTGCTCAGAGAGAACTGGCCCATATTTCTGAGAAATAAACAATTATGCACACATAAACACTTTAAGCAATTTCTTTAGAATGCTTTTCAAGAGGTTGTGGCTTTACAAACACTATCTGGTATTTTCATTTACTCTGAATTGGTCATTGAAAGTGTCATTTCATGATGACCCTATTCTAATTCAAATTCCCTACAAAATGACAGTGTCCTTTTTTATTTCTAAGCCCAGCCTAGTTTCCACCTTTGCCCCCTTTTATGTGTGGCAAAGGAAAGTGTAATTCAGTTGTGTATCACAGGATGACAACTTTGACTTCATGTCCTTGGAATTTTGCCTGGTGAGTGGATGAGGGGCTGACATTAGGTTACATGCATACTCGACTCTGTTTGCAATGAGAAGAGAGGCAGAACAGATCTATTTGCAATAAAAGCGCTTAGTTTTTCCAGCAAATTTCCTGGTAGAGTATTGTTCTAAGGAACTAAGGATCTGATTCTCAACAATTAAATCTGCTGTCACATTTTATTTATAATGGAGTTTCAAGATCAGACTAATAACTATAATGTCTTAATTTCTCCAGCAGTTGCAAGGCTGAGAGAATAAAATTGGTTGTTGTGCAGTTTTATTAGCGTTAGTCTCTCATAAGAAACATTGATTCCAAGCATGTTGTTCTTAAGGGCTGTAACTCCAGGTGACTGTGATCAAGAGGCATACATTTTTGGTGAGTGTCATATTAGAACTGAATGAACAAAGATGGAGATCTGTGTGTGTGGGTTGAGGGGATGAAACAAACAGAAAATGGGGTCCATGTACATTGAAGTTCCTTCTCCTAATCTATCTCACATATTATTCTGGACTTTTTAGAAAGATGCAGCACAGGGAATAGTAATCTATTTATTGTTACTAAAAGTGGAAAGGCAAGGAGATATGATAGCATGCATTATGGTAGAATGAAGGCAGGAAGATCACTGTGGCTGTAATACAGAATATATGTTCATTAGTGTTCAGAGGAACCTTATGGATAAAAGGGAAGAGAGTGGCACAAGATGACGCTGGACAAAGAAAATTAAATGTTGTCTTAGTAGATAAACACCTTTACTTCTGGCCTATGGCAAATTGTAAGGCAAAGGAGACGTGCAGTTTTATGGGTACATTCAATAACAAAGTGATGCAATAGACCTTTGACATCGCTGCAATCCTTCCCTACTGTTCTAAATTGCGAACAAGCTAGTCTGGAGGGAATATTGTTGTGAGAAACAGATAAAAAGGTTTAGTCACCATCACATGAGAAGGGTTAAGAACACAACAAAATATCTATGCAGTAATTTGCCAACTTGGCCTTGTAGTCATCTGGGACACAAACAAAACAAAGCAGATTTCTGGATCTTCCCCTATGAGATTTCTGATTTGATACATCTGAGAAAAGGCGCAATGATGTCCTTGAGCTTTTTAGGTGACTGTATTAGTGGATAATGTTTGGGAACCATTTCCAATTAAGGTAAAATTTCTTAAAATCAGATTCAAGACATCTGGTTTCAAAATTTTGAAGTAAGGAACTTTCTAACTCCATCCCTTAAAAATCCCCCAACATAAGAAAAAATTTTAAAAAGAAATATATAGTTTATCTTTGAGAAAACTAGGAGATATCTCAACTCTGGAACAGGATATTTTTAAAAAGGATAATCTGAGAATGAATTGGAACGTTTAGGAATTAAAAATAGCTTAAAATTTTAAAAATCACTACATTTTAGATAATGTTATTCAGAAATAAACAAATAGACAAAAAGAGACTGAGAATAAGGAAATTAGAGGATACATCTAGTAGAAATTATGAAAAAAATAAGCAGAGAAACAAGAGAAAAATGAGCAAAGAAACAAAACAAGAGAACCAAAGGATAAATATCTTCAAATCAATGGGGCCCACTGAGTACTGACACCAAGATATTCACAATAAAAACAAGCTTCAAAAAATCTTCCAAGAGGCCGGGCACGGTGGCTCACGCCTGTAATCCCAGCACTTTGGGAGGCCAAGGCTGGCGGATCACGAGGTCAGGCGATCAAGACCATCCTGGCTAACATGGTGAAACCACATCTCTACTAAAAATACAAAAAATTAGCCAGGGGTGGCGGCGGGTGCCTGTAGTCCCAGCTACTTGGGAGGCTGAGGCAGGAGAATGGTGTGAACCCGGGGAGCGGAGGTTGCAGTGAGCCGAGATTGCGCCACTGCACACCAGCCTGAGTGACAGAGATTCAGTCTCCAAAAAAAAAAAAAAAAAACTTATTCCAAGAATAGAAAAATTGAAAAAAAGGATTCAAACATCATAAAATGGATCAAGTTTTCAGGATACTGTGAGAATGGTAGTTGACTTCCCAATAACTTTGTTGAAAAGTAGATAACAATGGTGCCTTTGAAATTTTGAAGTAAGTGATCTTCAATCCATAATCTTCTACTCATAACAATTACAAATCTAATGTGATGCTAGAGAAAAGGTATTCTCAGATATGCAAGGTCTCAAAAATTTTCACTCTAATGCACTTTTTTTCAGTAAGTTACTGGAAGATGTTTTCTAGTAAAATAAGAGTAAATCAAGAAAGACAAATATACCAGAACCCGGATCTAATACAGAAGTGAAGGAAAGAAAATTTGCAAAGAGAAATTCCTGGGTAACAAAAGTGAAACTCAAAAGAGCAATGTATTGATATACAGACTGGAGCAGTCGAGTGGAAAATTCAAATGGGATTATATCCACTAAAAGAGAAATGATAAATTATCTAATGAACTTAATCATGTTCAAAAGTGATTAAGGGGCATATTTCAAAAAGTTTGGTAGGTAAAAGGAGGTTTAATTAGAGATGAATAAACAAATAGAATTTTTAAAAAACGATGGAACTCTTACCTCCAGGAAAAAAAGGTATATGATACACGGTGTGTAACCATAGTATGTATCACTTGACTGAGCAATGAATAATATTTGCATTATCTAATAATTAAGATACCATGTTATAGCCATATGGTAGAGAAGAGGGAGTGCAAGAGAACGAAAATTCTCATTTATCAAAATACATAAAAATGTATCAATACAGATACAAAGAAAATCTAAATGTGATGAATTATGATATGAGAGTAAGTACATGTAGTTTTAGATAAATGAGGGTAAATTCTTAAGGAAATCTTTAAAAAAGTTAAAAGTGGTTACCTTTAGGGAGGAGGATATATAAGAAAGGAAGTAGAGGGGACTGTTTTTATTACTAAGCCTATTAGCACAATTTGATATTTTAAATTATATGTATTCCTTTAATAAAATGACAGTTAATTTAAAAATCAAATAAATGTTAATTAGGGTTGAAAAAGAATTAAGAATAAATCAAGGCAATTCACCAATTTCCAAATTGTTGATCAGCTTGGGCACAGGTTAGATGTTGATGTAGTTCAACTTCCAGCTCACCTTTACCCTTTTCAAATATTCTTCCAAAAGCTTGAGGTCCTAGCCTTACCCCAGGCCTGTATTTCCCAAAGAAAATTTGTTTGCTAAGTCGATTTGCTCCACAGTCGAGGCCACAAATTTTGTATGCTTTGGAAATTTTATATGCTTTTAGCATATAAATTTAAACAACATTTATATGCTATGACTTATTAAAATGTAGGCCTTTGAGATTCAATTCAGAGACTGATTCAAGAGGTCTGGGAGGTGCTGATGAATTGATTTTAACAAGTGTGTGAGATGATATTTGATACAGGCAATCAAGGGACCCATTTAACAAAAACTTGCACAAAGGTGTTGGAATTGAACATGTTAATACTTACCAGAAATACATATTCGCTCATTTATTTATCCAATATTTATTTGAGCTCATTTTAGTTTTAGACAATATACTAGTTGTTGAGATGATGCATCTTCTTAAAAAAATCATAATTTAGTCATTTGTTACAGAAATAAGGTGAAGCCTTCCTCATATAACTGAATCTTAACACAGAATCCCAGAGGTCAATGTGGAAGAAATACAGGAGCAGAGAAAGTCTTCAACCCAATAAACTTTCTAATCCTAAAGTCAGCTTTGAAATTAGTCACAGCCTTCTTCATCATGAGTATGGACTCCAAACATCCTCTTATTAATATATGACAAATTTTATGAGCATCGGACACATGAATACACTTAATACCTGATCCTGTAGGCTTAAATTGTTTGAAGCACATACAATGTTAAATACAGTATCAGAGGCGTAGTAGGTCCTCAATAAACGTTGATTCCCTTGTGCTTTTACACTGTACTTTCCATTTGCAAGTAATTCTGCTTGCAGATTGGCGGTGCACTGTGGTAGTCAATAGCACAGGTTTATATTGAAATGCCCATTCCCAGCTCTTTTTTTGGTACATGTCTTTGTTACACTTTGTTATTTGACCTTGTTAAGGAATAGATTCTTCCTTTTTTTTAAGGGGATACTTATGTCATGCTGAGGGTTTGTTGAGATGATACAGGTGAAGTTCCTTACAAACTCACATGCACTTAAGAAATGTTGGGGCTACTTATTACCTGAATTCTTTTACTCAATATGCAGGTATTGTAGAGAAGGTAGGGATGTGTGTGTGTACTTGTATATGTAGCAAAGCACAGACTCGCAAAAAGAAACAGTGTGTCAGTACATGTCTGAAAGCCTGAGTCCTGCAAAATGAGACTCAGGTCATGGTGAAAAGCAGAATTCAATGTTAAGAATTCAGATTCAAGATAAGGTATAACAGGGTCATTCTCTACTCTTTGTGCAATGAGTGGTCTCCTTTCTCTTTAATGGAAGCAGTCTTCCATTTTGGATGTCCAGGGCTAGACGCCAATGCTTTCAGCTGTATTAGTAGGCTACATACTGTTAAGAATGTGTCTGAAAGACTGAATTTAACAGCCCAATCATTTCATATTGAAGTATGAAATTTGAATAAGGATAACATGTGCTGACTGCATTCCAGGCTTAGATAAAAGAGGTCGAAATAGGAAATGACAGGAAAATTTGTAGTAAGAAACCAATAAAAAGGAAAGCCAGACCACTTGACTATACCTGAGAGGGGAAGCAGGTGTGGTGGGTTGGCCCCACACCATCTTCCTGGTCCCAGCCTGTCAAGGAGAGAGTGACAGTAATGGGTATGTTCTGTGAAGAGGGAGGAAAGATGGGGGAGCAAGCCAGGGCTGCTGCTCAAGAGCTGAGAGGATGAAGATCATACCCCATCCTGGGGGCAAAAGAATTTTCATATAGCCATTCTCCCTTCTCGTACACATAGAAACCACTATGGTTTGAAAATTTGTATATTAAAATCCTAACCCTGAGGGTGATGGTATTAGATGATGGGGCCTTTTGGGAAGTGATTAGGTCATGAGATAGGAGCCCTCATGATATTAGTGCCCACATAAGTAAGACCCAAAAGCATTCATTTGTCCCTTGTGCCATGTGAGGACGCTGCTAGAAGGCACCATCTATGAAACGAGAAGACAGGCCCTCACCCGACACCAAATCTGTTGGTGCCTTAATCTTGAACTTCCCAGCTGGCAGAACTATGAGAAATAAATTTCTGTTGTTTATAAGCCCTCTAGTTTATAGTCCTTTATTATAGCAGCCTGAACAAGTGAAGATACAGACACATGCTCCTTACATAGACACAGATTTTGGCTGAGGCTGCTTGATGCTTGGGAAGTGGGTTTTGCTCTAGACATCTCCAAGGAGGTCAGGGTGGGGTCAGATGAGAGAAGAAGGGATCTGGCTGCTTCAGGCTCCCTCCACCCTTAACAGGAAAGCAGGCAAAGAAAACCTTCCAGTTGCCTCTGTGGTCAGTTGAGCACAGTGTTATATATGTGGTATCACAGAAGTTTGCTCAAACCACTTACCAAGGAATGAAGGGAAGCAGACATTCAGAGCCCAACAACACTCAGAAAAAAAGGACCAGATACATAAAGGTTGTATGAAGAAGAGGCACCACAGTCTGGTGGAAAGAGTTTGGATTTTATAGTCAGGTAACTCCTAGCTCTGCTACTTGTGACCTGGGAAAGCCACCTAGCTTACCTGAGCTTCCCCAAGATTCCTGTTTTGAAAAGTAGTGGATAATGATGCCTCCTTTGCAAGTTATTGTGAATGGAACACTCGATGCAAATCAAGCTGCAATGAACATGGCATATAAATAAATAAGTGTAAATTAGATGAGAATTTGCCTTGAAATTGAGAGTATAGTAGTAATTGTGTTCTTTTTATGTAAATTTTTGTTTTTCAGCGTTGCTAACAATATGAAATGACCAAGTTACCTGGAGTGATGTTAAAATCAGAAGGGCTAGAGAAGGTGGAAGGCAGGAAAATGTTGCTGAGAGCAAGAAGCATAAAGCAATGGGTTATAGACCTCAGACTTCTTAGCATTCCACCACTTAACTGAATTCCTTGAAACCAGAACTCTGTTTTACTCATGTTTGTCTCTTGTATACCTGGTGCAGACTGGCCACTCTTAGTAGACAGTGGATGAATGTTAACTGACGTGAGAATGAATGAATAAGTAAACTTTATTTAAACTGTGCTTACTGTTACTAATACTTCCTTGGGCACCATTGGATTTTGTGGTATGCTAGCAGAAGCAAAAGCAATCATAGTTTAGTGTTGGAGAATTTGAAAATTGAAGACATACGACACGTAGTGTTAAGAATAAGAACTCTGAGGTCTGACTGTGCATGTCCTTGGGAAATGCATTTGACCTCTCTGTGCTGAGCTATCACATGGGGATAATTTAGTACCAGTCTTAGGCAATAAGTGAATTAATGAATAGGAATAAATTAATCAATAGGATTAATTAACAAACTAATCTGTATAAAGTCTACAAAACAGTACATGGCATACTAGTGAATGCTAAATAAATGTTAGCTGCTATTACTTTAAAGTATGGCATTTAGTGTAGCACTCACCCATAATATCACAATTATATATTTTTCCTAGATATTAATTCTAAAAATATTAAGGTTATAAAGCAATAACAGGTCAAAATAATAAATTTTCTGGTAAAAATCTTACATATAGATTCATGAGCAAAACTGTATATAAATTAGGAAGCAGACCTAAAGCTGTCACATTTCTAGGTTTGATATAAATGAAAGAAGTCACTCAAGAAGGATCCCCAGTTCTGGTTATCAGAGAAAATCCAATTCAAAAATGTAATCATTTTATTTATCCCCACCACAGACTATAAAAACAGACTTCCATTTTCTGCATTTTTTATTTTATTTGGTTGCAGTTTTCTGGAGCAGTATCTAAATCTCCCCTTGGGTGGATGGCAAGGTCTAGGCTTGGGTCACAGGTCCAAGTCAAGTTCTCTAATCCAGTGTTTGCCATCGTAAGACTGATGGTTTGATGTTAAAAATGAAAATGGATTTGCATATTATTCAGTGGAGACAGAGAATTTGGTCACTCAATGGAAAGAAATGGTGTGCACAAAGGCTGAGGAATTGAAAACTGTGAGGTATGTTTGGGAATCAAAGTCCAGTGTGATTAGAACAAACACAACATAAGGCAAGTTCATCTCTGAAAGGACTTCTGACTCCTTCTGTTATATCAGGACCACAAGTGAGAAGAGGACGAGTGCTCCTGAAGACAATTATTCTGGGGTGTGCTTGGAACACAGTCATCCAGGATAGGAATATGAAGTGGCTGGGTCATCTGAGTCCATAACCCTGAACATATAACCATGAACTCTATTGATTCATGAGAGCAAACAGGTGGAGTAGGAGGACTACTCAGTCAGGGAAGCCCCAAGCATCTAGGTGGAAAGGGCTCAAAGTGTCCTGGAGTGAGCTCGTTACCTCCCCTAGGAAATGGGCTGGTGTCAACTTTCCTGATCGGTGTTGGGACACAGGCATTGGAGGGAAAACACATATTTTGCTCTGTGTACAAATACTTGGCTCTTTGTCTTCTGGGTGCAGCTGAAATGCTTTAAGAGATTCAGCCCCATACACTTGGCTGGCCTCATGTGCAGGGCTGTCAGGATAATTCTTTGCTGTTCTTAAAAAATACTTTTGATCTGACCACTGACACTTGAAAATGCACAACTACAGATGCTGTTATTAATATCTTAGGCTTAAAGATTTGTTTCAATGCAAAACTTAAAGATAATTCCTGCTGTTCCACACCCTCCCCTGCCCATGCCACACGCATACTCAAGAAGTTGTTGATTTAATGGAATTTGTGCTGGCTTTGGATTAAAACTAACCTGGGATTGAAGCTTAGTTGCAGCACTGATTGGTTCTTTGTTCTCTTCTTAAGCTTACTGAGAATCAGTTTGCTGATCTCTAAAATGAGAATCGTAATACCTACTTGAGATTTTCTGGTGAAGATTATACATTTTTATGTAGCACACAAAGCATCTAGCAGAATGCCTGGCACGTAGTAACCACTCAATAAATATCATAACTAACTAGAGCCTTGAGGTCAGGTAAAGCATTTTATGGCATGTGTATTTCATAATACCTTCATGGATTCTTTCAAGAACATTAAACTCTAGGGATCTATAATTTTTCTCTTGGAACCACTGGGGAAAACAATCTCCTGAACTACTTTCCAGACTGGTGTGGAGGTTTGACCTGTAAATATCACTTTTCCTTAATAACCTCCTGATCTCAGGGCTTAGCCTGTGGAAAGTTAGACTGTGAATAGAGCAGAGATCCTGGGGATGATGGGCAGTTTTTTCTTGACATCTTAAGTTGTACACTGGGAAATAGAGAAAATGCCTCTGTGCCTCCTTGGCTTCTCCTGTGACTGCTGGGCGCCCATCCCACTCCCACCTCCACATCCCCCACACCTTTATTTAGAAACCCTGTTCATTGTCTTCTTGTTTCCCTTCATTTCTGGTTTTCACCATTTGGTGTTGACAAGAAAATCTGAACAATTATTTGTATGTTAATGATCCCCAGAACCCTGGTAGATAGTAATCAAATATTGTTAACTGCAAAGTTGTGTGACATTCTCAGTGCCTAGGAAAAAGATCTGGCAACAATATTGCCCCAGACATTCTCATACCTGCCTCTGGCCCTAGATTTTGCTGACTTGATCTGTCCTGGGTTAGACATTTTAGGTCACCTGATAAGCCCCTGGAGTTCTTTTAGTAAGGACTGGTTTGCTTGAGGGAAAACTGGCCATGATCTGGAACTTGCTATGGAGGTTAAGCACTTCCTTAATCTGTAGGGAGGCTGGCGTTGTTGTATGTCTGTCAGAAATCATTTAATCCCTTAGGCTAGCTCCAAATCTCTCTTCTCTGTTTCCTGAACAACTTTCCAAAGATATATTCAGCAGAGCCCACCTTCATGGAATATTTTATATCTATGGTTTACAAAATGCATTCATGCAGTTGTGGAAACAGCAAAGGGTTTGGACTCAGAACTCAGTTTAAATCGTATGTTTGCCTTGAGTAGCCACGTGAATTTTGGCACGTTATCTAATAAGTCTGAGCCTTTTTTGTTGTGTTTTGTTTTTCAAATGGGCATACTAATGATTGTTTGAGATGACGATTAAATCAGCTAATATAAATAAGGCACCTAAAAAGATAGTAGATATTAGCTCTTTGTTGGTTTATTTTTCTTAATCATTTCCTTCATTAATCCATGCTTTCTCTGTAAAACACATACATGCATACACATACACACAAATTTACATGAGGCGATTAAATGAACTATCTCGGAGAACCAATAAGAAATCTTCCAGAAAGTCATTTTCTTCCTGGAAAAGGGAAATGGGTCCTTAAAGTATCTCCTATTGGAAAATGGGGCATTTGCTTCCCATCATTTCTGGTTTTCACCACTTTGCACATCCAGCACTGGCACAAATGAATGTAATGGCAAACAGGGACAGAAAGGATAACAGCGATAATAAGCACACTGAGCACTTTAAAAACTGGATTTTGATCTTTGGGGATGTAGCCTGGAGGTCAGTGAGGCCCTGTTGCAAAAGCTGACTCCACCAGGCTTGGGACCATTCATAGACTGTTCCCCACAAAACATGATTGCAGGATCCAGGGTCATTACTAACTGATGTCTGTGATTCTGAGTCACCTGAGGGGCACAATTCCCTTCTACATTCAAGTCTGGGAGGAAATGGGGTGAGTCCTGTTATTTCAGTGTCCAAAAGTCTTACCCATCACATTTCATAGACACGTGCAAAGTTCTTTACTGAAGGGTTAGGACAATTTCAGAGAGAGATTATAATGTAGAAAAAACGAAGACTGCAAGTCTTACTAACTCAATTTTCTCTTCTATCTCAAAGGAAAGACTCCCTAAGCCTTAGCTCTTCACAAGTAGATGACCCTTTATGGGGATCCCTCACATTCCAGGCTTTCCTGCTTTAATGTTTGTACTTGGGCTCCATAGGCCTACTTTTAAAGTGTTTCACTGTGATAATCCTAAAGACTTCCTAGAGACATTACCACTTCTTTCATAGAACAAAGTCTTGCCCTTTTGTGAATCTGGAAATACCGAAAATCACCGTGCACTTTGGCCAAAAGGGTAATACTTCTTGCTGTTCCCCAAAGTGGGGGCAGGTAGAGAAGAAGGATGGATTTCAGTCTTATGAGCAATGGTAAGCATGGATACAAAGACAAGTTTCTTTGCAAACTTTCCAATGCTGGTTCCTTTACTAGTCGAGCTATTAAATAAACATTTTCTCAAGGGTAAACTTTTTTTTTCTTGAAGGCAAGACTATTTAACCATGACGATGAAAGAATATTTTTCTCTTACTAAGGCATGGGTCTTGATTCTGGAAGTAAGAGTTTTCATTTTTGCCTGTAGGGGTGTTGGTTCCTGTTGACCTGTAGTGGTCTGGCATTATAACAAAGAATTTAAGAGCTTCCTTCCATATTAATCAAGGTTTAGGGTCAGCTTCTATTAAATTGTTTTTATGAAGAACTATCCTGTGACACTGGTTCCCACCTCACCCTGTTTCCAATACAATGTTAACTTTTGTATTTGCATTTGATGTATCACCTCTTCGACAAACGGGATCAGTTGCAAGGGGCCAGTGTAGATCAGAAAGGGATGTGAATTCATTGGTCAAAGATGATCAACACATGATCCAGAACACAGGCTCTTTAAATCTATTACTAAATAGCTAGTTGAATTTGTACTAGTTAAGAAAAATCAGTAAGTTGATTTTGGCCAGTGAGCTACAGGAAGCTTATCCTCTAGATTATAAGATCTGGTAGGTTTTTTCCAACTTTTACTTTAGGCTCATGGGTACATGTGCAGGTTTGTTATATAGGTAAACTGCATGTTGTGGGGGTTTGGTGTACAGATTATTTTGTCACTCAGGCCATCGGCATAATACCCAAGAGGTGGTTTTCTGATCCTCACCCTCCTCCCATCCTCCACCCTGAACTAGGCTCCGGTAACTGTTGCTCTCTTCTTTGTGTCCATATGTATTCAAAGCTTAGATCCCACTTATAAGTGAGAACATGCAGTATTTGGTTTTCTGTTCCTGAGTTAGTTCACTTAGGATAATAGCCTCCAGCTCCATCTATGTTGCTGCAAATAACATGATCTCATTCTTTTTTATGACTGCATAGTATTTCATTGTGTATATCTACGCTTTTAAAATCCAGTGTATATGGTAGCATTTTTATCAGGCATATCTGTATGGTATATCTTTATCTCATTACAGCCATAAGCATATAGGAATGAGATTAAAGTGAAGATCTTCAGTTCCAGCTCAGTTCTGAGTAGCAGAACTAAGATATGACACTGCCTGATCCTGATTAAGGGTTTTACCAATACCTTAGACAGAATTAATAGTTCATAACAGACCCATATTGTGTTGTATTTATCTGTGTGTCCTTATACATTTAAGCACTAGGTAATTATTTGAAGACACAATGCTGTACAGCAGATAAGCACCTGAATTTGGGGTTGGCCAGACCACTGTTCAGATCCTGATCCTGCCGTTTATAGATGTACTGGGCAGTTTATTCTGTGAGTCTTGTTTTTTTTTTTTTTTTTTTTTCATGTCAACAATAAAGATAATAACACCCAGTAATTTTAGAAGGATTTAATAAATTAATGTATACAAAATACTCAGCACAGTGATTGCTGTGCTATGCCCATAATAAGTGGAAAATACATCTATGTTTTTAGTAAGTCATTTATAGTTCATTCTATAGGGTAGGTTAAGTCATTCACAAAGAATATATTTAATATCTTGAGTTGTTTTTTTTTAAAAGCTCTGTAGTGTCCTTAAATAGAGACTCCTGATTCTACTGACAGTTACATTTTAGATGATGTTGCCCTGGGTGGGAAGGCTAAGTAATAGATTTCTTATTAAGAACTAAGCCTAAATAGCTATTGCCTACTTTTGGTTATGATTTATCTAAAAGCAACCTCTAAAATTTTTTAGAAAATTGGGCATAGATCACTAGTAATGTTAGGGAGACAGTTCTTCATTGGATCTGTTGTATTTCTGTATGTCTTGCACACTGAGGCACTGGTTGCCTTTCTTCTAAACTAACTTTTCAAAGATGTCTGTGCAGTAAACAGTCTTGGAAGACAGATCATCTCCCTGCTGAGTGAAGGGCATCTTTCCCTACAGTAAAGTATAATAAAGATGATGTTCCCTCTGGAGCAAAGGGCAGACATTACTGCTGCCCATTATAAAAGATTTGGTTTTCCTAAGCATGAACTTCCACTTCTGTAACAAAACCCACTGGAACCATCTGTGTTACTCCTATGACACTTGGGGACAAGGGAAATTTACAAATATATTGTTCTTGCTGCTTGCTGTGCTGTGAATAATAAGCATCTTTGTCTCTGACTCAAAAGTCTTGTGTCTTCTGCCAGCATCCATGAAACTGTAGTAGGCTAATTTGTAAGCTTGCAAGTTGAATAAAATCTCAGACCCTTCACATTTTTTGACAAATAAAAATGAAGCAACTGCTTTTTTTTTTGTAGGTGAATACTTATTTTATTGTTTGTACAAAGTGCTTTAGATAAACTGTTCCATAATGTTTTTTTCCGAATATTAAAATGTCATTTTACATTAGTCCCTAAGAATGACACTAATGCATAAGATACATAAAAGTAATGGGAAACATTATGGACAGGATTCTTTCATTGCCTAAGTCAGGCCTGTGTACTTAGGGAAAACTGTGCAAGGCTGAACTCACCTTTATAGGTCACTGGGCTTCAGCTCTGCACATTACTTCATTAGGGTTTCAAATGTGATATGGCCTGAATGGCCTGAAAGAATTTATTGAACCTCCAAATGTATATTTCTTGTTAACAAGGCATAAACAATATACTGGGAGAATGTGGCAAGAGATGGGTTATCCCAAGCCCAAGCAAGTCTTTTGCTAATGAGGAAGGGGAAAAACCTGTGGCTTGATCTCAAGATCAACATAGGGAACTGATATATGGGAGCTGGTAATAATGTTGTGGAGGAAAATCATTCCTGAGGAAATATGAATGGGGGCAGAGGACAGCAATAGAATTATGAGATTTAATTTAAACATGATCCCCGGTAATGGAGACTGTCAAAAAATTGCCTTACACCCTGTACTATGTATAACTTTTGGAAGTAGTTTTGTGACATGCTTGCAGAACAATTAGGCCTGTATTTCTCTGAGCACACAAATATTTTTCCATCATTAACAATCACACTATTCCATACATAGAAGCCTTTGACTGTCAACAATATTTACATTTCATTGTGCACATTGCACATTTTTTGTTTGTTTCAGATAATATAGACAGCTTGACTGTTTTTATCAAGTTGTATGGCCTTTTATATTTCTTTTTCAGCAATTATTTTAGGAAGTCATAGAATTACCAAAGAAGAAATATAAAAGGCCATACAACTATAAAGAAAAATAAAAATTAGCAAGCAGGTGAAACTTCAGTAAGGAATTTAATACTGAGGATAATTTGCCCTAAAAATGGAAAAACTATTTGCCTGGGGTCTAGTTCAGTAATACTTGCTTTTGCAATATGGCTGTATTTTACAATCTTATCAGTTAGAATCACTCCAAAGGGTTTTTCTCAGGTCAAAATAATCTGAAGACTTTCTTCATGTCCTTCAAAAACCCCCACCTCCACAGTGAGGGTTGTCTCAGTTGGAGACAAATAAAGGATTCTAATTAGGGCCCTTGGGAGTCTGCGAAGCAATTGTCTGAAACTGTTACTCAACTTCATGAGCTCATTAATAGGCATCTCTCTGTCTGCATGATCAGAGAAAGAGCAGCAAGTTCATTTTGACCAAGCAGGCATGGGCCTGAGAGAATTTGTATTTGATAATAGAACATTACCTATTATTTCAAGTAGGAATGTTTGGGTTCAAGCAACGGACTCTAGGTAATGTCAGGAGGGGAAAAAGAGGGAATTTATTGAAGGCTATGGATATATGGGATTGAATAAAAAGCTCAAAATGCAGTAAGACCAGTCCTTGGGAAGAGGAAGCAAGGAAGCTTTTGAAATCTAGAGACAGAACTTATAGACTCTTCAAGGCTTAGGATGTCAAGATGTCAGAAAGAAAAAGTTCTAGCCATTATGAATCCTTGTGACACTTTGTTCAAGATTCAAATTTCAAGAAGAGAGAAATTGATTGGCTTAAATTTGGTCAAACACAGACTTGTTGACAACAGGACAGGACAATTTAATTGAGAATCCCAGCAGTCTATGTCCAATAAAACGTTACTTTCCCTGGAGGAACAGGGAAATGTTATCAATGGTATGGGGAAGGGATACTGGGTAGGCAGCAAGAGCAGATATTCATTACACCTAGGAAGTTATTAACCACTGTACCATGCATTTTGGATCATGACAGATCTAACACTGTCTTTTGTGGAGATCTGGGGAAAGTATCGGGGTCCTCACAACTCAAAGTGTACATTCGTTGCAAGAACCATGGACTATGATTACAGATCTAGTCCAAACATTTGAATCTTCCATTAATTTTTTTTCTCAGATTTCTACATCCTTAAGGAATTAAAAAAAGCAGAGTGGGGTTTAGTTCTTTTACTAGCCTGCCTTCTTGAAAGCAGGTCAGATATTCATGGCTCAGAAAGCTTCGGACTAACAGCTGTGGCATTCAAAAAGCTCTTTGTACAATTCCAGGGAGGGGATGTTTTATAAAGGTGAATTATGGATTTCTTAAATTGGCACATGGCTATATATTTTTTATTTATGGAGTACAATGTGATGTTTTGATAATTGTGAAATGATTGTGTCAAGCTAGATAATGTATCATCTCAGATATTTTTAGTGAACACGTGTAAAATCTATTATTGTAGCTGTTTAAAAATATATAATACATTATTATTTACAATGGTCATCATGCTGTTTGTATTTCTTCTACCTAACTGAAACTTTGTACCCTTTGGTCAACGTCTCCCCATTCCCTCACTCCCAACCTCTGATAACCCTCATTATATAAATTTGACTTAAGTACTTCTGTAAATTTGACTTTTTTAGCTTCCCCATGTAAGTGAGATCATATAGTGTTTGTCTTTCTTTGCCAGGCTTATTTTACTTAGCATAGTGCCTTCTAGGTTCATCCATATTGTCACAGATGATAGGAATTTTTTTTTTTTTTAAGGCTGAATAGTATTACATTGTGTATATATATATACTGAATTTTCTTTATCCATTCATCCATTGATGGACACTTAGGTTGATTCCACATCTTAGCTTTTATGAATAATGCTGCAATGAACATGGGAATGCAGATATCTCTTCAACATACTGATTTCAGTTCCTTTGGATATATACCCAGTAGTGAGATTGCTGGATCTAATGATGGTTCTATTTTTAGTTTTCTGAGGAACCGCCATAGTATTTTACACAATAGCTGCACTAATTTACATTTTTGTCAACAGTGTTCCAGGGTTCCCTTTTCTTCACATCCTTGCCAACACTTGCCATATTTCGCCTTTGATAATAGCCATTCCAACAGTTATGACATAATATCTCATTGTAGTTTTAATTTGCATATCCCTGATGATTCATGATGTTGAGCATTTTTCCTATGTCTGTTGCCCATTTGTATGTCTTTCGAGAAATGTCTATTCTGGTCTTTTGCCTATTTTTATTTTTTTTAAACTTTTTTAAAATTATACTGTAAGTTCTAGGGTACATGTGCACAACCTGCAGGTTTGTTACATATGTATGCATGTGCCATGTTGGTGTGCTGCACCCATTAACTTGTCATTTACATTAGGTATATCTCCTAATGCTATCCCTCCCCACTTCCCCCACCCCATGACAGGCCCCGGTGTGTGATGTCCCCCTTCCTGTGTCCAAGTGTTCTCATTGTTCAGTTCCCACCTATGAGTGTGAACATAGGTTGTTTGGTTTTTTGTCTTTGCGATTGTTTGCTGAGAATGATGGTTTCCAGCTGCATCCGTGTCCCTACAAAGAGTTATTTGATTTCTTGCTATTAAGTTGTTTGGGTTCCTTATATATTTTTAATACTATCCCTGTATTTGATATATGGTTTGAACATATTTTCTCCCAATCTGTGGGTTGTCTCTTTACTCTGTTGTTTACTTTGCTGTGCAGAGGCTTTTTAATTTGATATAATCCCGTTTCTCTATTTTTGCTTTTGTTACCTGTGCTTTTGGGGTCATACTGACAAAATTATTGCCCAGACCAATGTTGTAGAGCTTTTGTCTTGTATTTCCTTGTAATAGTGTGGCAGTTTCAGGTCTTGTGCTCAAGTCTTTAATCTATGCATTAGGTATGAGGTAAGAGTCCAGTTTCATTCTTCTGCATGTGGATATCTAGCTTTCCTAAAACTACTGCCCTTTCTTCCATTGTGTGCTTTTGGCACTTTTGTCAAAAGTCAATGGGCTATAAATATGTGGGTTTATTTCTGGGTTCTTTATCCTCTCCCTTTGGTAGTTGTGTCTGTTTTTCTGCCAGTATGATGCTGTTTTGATTACTATAGCTTTGCAATATATTCTAAAGTTAGGTCGTGTGATGCCTCTGGCTTTGTTCTTTTTGCTTAAGACTGCTTTGGGTATTCAGAGTTTTTGGTGGTTACATACAATTTTAGGATTGTTTTTTCTATTTCTGTTAAACTATTATAAGTATTCAGATAGAGATTACATTGAATCTGTACATTGCTTTGGGTAGTATGGACATTTTAACAATATTCTTCCAACCCATGAACATGGGATATTTTTTCATTAATTTGTGTCTTCTTTGATTTATTTCATCAATGTTTTATTGTTTTCAGCATATAGATCTTTCACCTCCTTGGGTAAATTTACTCCTAGATGTTTCATTTTTATTTTACTTTATGCCATTCTGAACGGGATTGTTTCCTTAATTTCTTTTTCAGGTGGCTCATTGTTAGTGTATATAAATGCTACTGATTTTTGATTGGTGAAGCTGATTCTTTCAGTGGTATTTTCATATTTGGCATATGATGGAGGCTTTCATATTATTATTTGTCATCTGAGATAGGACAAACCAGGAGGGTGTGGTGTGAGCAATATGGAGTAGTGAAATGAATTAAAAAACTATAACAACTTGATGGTTGCAGTTCCAGAAGATCATTTTGGGTGATTTGTGGAATGGCAAATAGAAATTACGCCACCTTAGTGCTTGGTTCCCAGGCTAGGGCAAGCCTATCATAGATGTTGTTCACATTGCTTTCAAAGTTGAAACTTCAGTGCTAAGCAAACTTTGGATTAAAATAAGATATTAGTGGGCAGAAGAAAATATGTCATTCATTGGGCACTTACTAAGTACCAGACATTGCTCTAGGGCTTCAAGGTCCAGTGCAGTAGCCATTAGATACATATGGCTACTAGGCACCTAAAAGGGAGCTAGTGTGGCTGAGGAACTGACTTAAATTTTGTTTAATCTTGATTATTTTAAATTTAAAACACTGATATTTGGTTCAGTTTTTGGAAAACTTTAAGTATTTTTGGAACAACTTGGGTATGTGAATCTGTTTTTTCAACTGTAAATCTTAAGAAATCTAAATATAGATCAAGCATTTCCTATGAAAATTTAGTGTCCAAACTGAGGTGTATTGTAAGTGTGAAATACACACTGGCTTTTGAAGTCTTCGTAGAAAAAAATGAATGTAAAATATTTCATTAACATAAGCTTTTCTACTGATTGGGTTTTGATATGATAATATTTTGAATATATTGGATTAAAGAAAATATGTTGTTATAATTAATTTTCCCAGTTTCTTTTTGCCTTTTTAAAATGTGGCTACTAGAAAATGACATATGTGGCTTGCATGATATTTCTATTGGACAGTTTATTTCTAGGGGCTTTTACATATGCCATTTTACCAAATCATTAAAATAACCCAGTATGGTAGGCACTACTGTTCCCATTACTATAGGAAAGGCAATTGAGTGAGGCTCAGAAAAGTTATTTAAGTCTCTCAGGTGTTATATTTCTTCTGGAGCAAAGCCAGGATTCAAATCCAGGTCTGGATAGCCCCATTTCTTCTTTGTTTCTACTCTGTTATGTTGTTTCTGGTTGCTTTTCTTAGGAAAGCCATGAAGAGCTTGCAGTTCTCTCTTGATTCTTCATAATAAATAAGACTTGATGAACCTATTTACGAACAGGAGGCAGTTTGAAACAAAAATTACCTTCTCTTCAAATGGTAACTGGAAGAATATTTGAGTTCTTGCAAAATGAATGAACAAAATCCATTTACATAAACAGAGTTTTTACAAATTAAGACTGAAACATATTCGAAACATTAGAGAGCAATTTGCCTAGCCAATAGGCACTGATTATTTAGTTTAATGTCTTGGTTTGGGTTTTGTTGTTTTGTTTTTTAGAGAATTTGAAATTGTGAGACCGTTCCGAGATCTAACATCTCTGATTCTGCTGATTCTTCTTCCTTATTCCTTCTTTCTTCTTCCTCCTTCCTCCTCCTTCCTCCTCCTTCCTCCTTCCTTCTTCTTTCTTCCTTCTTCTTTCTTCTTTCTTCCTTCTTTCTTCATTCTTCTTCTTTCTTCTTCTTCTTCGTAAGGTTTAGTTTACAAAGATAGTGTTGATTCAACATTAGAAACTCAATATTGCATTTGTTATATTGATAGCATCCAATATATAATCATTACAAAGAATGCCGAGACATGCCCAGGTACTAATTTTTGATATGATTAATTAAAAAATAAGCTTCCTCTCCTTTCTACTTTGTCACTTTTTCCATGCAGCAGGAGTTAAGGAAGGACAAGGGTTTCCGCTATCACTTGCACAACTGGTGATATTAAAATGGCATAGACTTGATTTGAGAGGTACTATACCCTAAATTGAAGGAAGGAAACAAACTGTTCTCTGAAGGTTCCCAAGCTCACTGACCCAGTGAGAGAAAAATGTGTTCACAGAGAGTGAGACAACTAGGCAGCAATCATCTCTTCCAGGGTTCTGGGAGCGAACTACAAAACTTGAAAACAGACTCATCTGCTCTGCACCTGCCTGAGTACTGGCCTTTCCTGGACTAGTTAACTTGCCTTGATCATGGCAGGATTAGGCAGGCTCAGAACTTCAGTGACACCTCCCTTTGAGGAAATGTCATAGGGCCTATGACAAAAACCAAAAACAGGTGACTCTAGGGCAACAGGTCCTCCTCTGCCTGAAAGGTTTGCTTGTCAGCCTCCTGATGTCACCTCTCTTGGCTGTATTCCCCATGCCATCACCCAGGGTATAGGGGAGAAGGTGTACTTGCCAAGACCACATGATTGGCATTCTCTGCCTGGCCCTTTTATCTTTCCCCAGTGCTGGCCCTCCCCCACCCTGCCCTTGCACTCAGCAGAGCACAGGGCTGCTTGAGAGCCTTGCTATTTTTACTTCTCTGTAAGGGGATCTCAGGTTACAAATTATATACCAATGAGGTAAGTTACAGGTATATAGACTCCTGTTTCTAATTTAGCTTGGCACTGGTTTTGAACATTAAACAGTCTCTCAGTCCAGCTCTCCCTGTTTCCACTCTCCTCCCATCATTGGCATCGAGTCCCATCCTGATTCTGAGGGTTGCTTTCCTTTCCTGCTGGATCTCCCAATGTTCAGGCTGCTTGCAGAGAGGAATCAGGGGAGTTAAGTTTCGAATAGGGTAAAGTTCTATGCTTATTCCCCAAAAACTTGGCAGTGGCCAGTGGCGATGCTATTTAAACACACAGGCCCCCAATAGGTGAATATTTGTAAGATATTTTAGAGGCTTGCAATTGCTTTCATACGTATTGTCACAGTTAAGTCTTGCCTGAAAAGATTGGAATTACTGCAATTATCTGTAATTTGCAGATGAGAAAATTAGGGCTCAAAGAGGTTAATGATTTGACTAAGAGTCCATGGCCAAGATGAAGTTCAGAAGTGATGGATACATAAAGAACAAACTTCTGGTGGAAGGTCCTTCCCTCCAACCACAGGAGTCTGGAAAAGTGGAATCCCTCCCACCTTCTTCCTTTTCTATCTTCCTTTTTTCCTTCTTCCTTCCCTCCCTCCCTCTCTCCCTCCCTCCTTCCCTTTCTCCCATCTTCCTTCTTCCTGTCTATTCCTTCTGTCTTTTTTCTTTACCTGGGTCCAGACTAATCTCTTGGGTTTTAGGTTAAAATGACTCTTCCTGAAGCCACCCATCTGACAAGCACAGCCTATGTTTTCTGCATTGTCTTATGAATTTGAAATTTAATATGAATTTAGTTGGAATAGACGTGTTGGAGAAAAGGTGACATCAACATTAGATTAAAAAACCAAATGGGTTTTTAAGAGTCAGAACTCAAATGCCTGCTTATTTTGGATTCTTAAAAACTTAACATGTCCACAAACATGATTAGCATTTAAACAATATTTTCATGTTAGCTTCAGTAACACATTGTGGGACTTAAAGTGCTTCAATGGCACTCTACCTATCATTAAGGTATTTATAATAAATAGAATAAATATTACAGAAAAATTTGAAAATAAAGCAAAACTATTCCCAATCAGATTTTTGCTATTTTCTCAGCAACTCAGAAAAATTCCTAAGGGGGATAAATGGTTTTAATTTTAATATCTAATTTCAAATTGTGGCCATTGTATTTTCATTATCTGTCTCTTTTGACATGTCTGTCAGTAACCTACTTGTTATGCATACAGACACGTACTTGTACACATGCACCCAGTGTGGCATCTCATTATTCTTGAAGCCCTCAAAGTGCCTGTTTTATATTGTTAGACTGTAAGATTGTGAGCTGCTTAAAGGCAGGAACAATGCCTCTTATTTTGTTTCACTTACTCATTTCCTTATTTCTGCTAGGGTTGTGTTGTCTATTCTGCATAAAAGAGCAGGGGGTTTATGCATGGGTTGGACAAGTTTCTTAGTTTTTCTGTGTCTCCATTTCCTCATCTGTAAAATGGTATAATAACATAAACCTAGGTGATAGGGTTGATGGAAACACTAAATGAGAGAATTGTGGCATATAGTCACTGTTCAACAAAGACAGACATATACGTTTAACATTTTATATAAGCATAGTTTTATATCCCTCCACATTAATTTACACTTGGTACTCACATAGCTAACTCCTGAACAGCCTCATTCCTCCTCACGCTGCCCCTAACATTCAAGCACTGAATAATTTTTTTCTCACATGAATGAAGCAATGACTTAATAACGGTGAAAGTGTTATACTGAAGCTTTTAATTGATGGCTTTCCCTTCCACTACAGGTCAAGATAGTACTTGGGGGAAGGGAGTGTGTACTGTTTTTGAGAGAGGCTGAGGACTTGACAAAGGACCTCAGAGAGCACCAAAATAAAGAGAACCCAAATGAAGAAACCAGGACTAAAAAGCTATTGAATTTCACATGATTATGTCAATGTTCTCTTTTTCTCTGAATCATTTGAAGCTTTGGAAGGAAATTTTAGGCATAAATAACTTTAATTTGTACTCTTCTTATGCTCAATTATAGCATGGCATCACTTTTGATGAATACTTCATCCAGACTGATTCATTTATTTCTAGTAGAAAGAAGGAATGGGTGGAACTCTTGCTCATTCATTATTTTTTTCCCTTTTAAGGAAAACAAAATAGTTTCATAATCAGAGGATTTTACTGTTGATATTATGATTTATTGCATTTCTCATATGTATGTTCTTAGCTTTTTTGAGGTATAATTTAGGTACAATACATTGTCCCATTTTGTGCAGTTTGATGACATTGGGAGTTGTGTACAGTTGTGTAACCAATATCACAATCAAGTAATTTCCATGATTTCAGAAGGTTTTTTCTGGTCCATTTGCAGTTGATTACCTCCACACATGATTACTATGCATAGGCAGCTACTGATCTGCTCTCTTATCACCTTTGTGTCTGGCTTATTTCACTTAGTATGATGCTATTATGATTCATGCTTGTTGATGCATGTACCTGCAGTTTGTTCTTTTTCATTGCTGAATATAGTCCATAATATGGCTATGTCACAATTTCTTTATGTACTAGTTGAATGATATTTATGTTTCCAGTTTTGGGTTCTTAATAATGCTGCTACTATCGTTCATATGTATGTAAGTTATTTTGACGCAAGTGACACAAAATATTTATCTTGGATAAATGTCTGGAATAAGTAAACATTTAACTTTTTATAAGATACTGCCAAAATGTTTTCCAAAGTGATTGTATTACCATGCAAATGAAACCAGCAAGATACGAGATACTAGCTGTTCTACATCCTCACCAACACTTTGTATTGTCTGCCTTTTTAATATTTGTTTCGAGTGAGTGTGTAGTGATATCTCATTGCAGTTTGAATTTGTGTTTTTCTGATGTCTAGTGGCTAACATCTTTTCACACATGTATTGGATGTTGATCCTCTTTCATGAAATGTCTGTTTAAATCTTTTGTCCATTAAAAATATTCAGGGCTGTCTTATTATTGAGTTGTAAATATTCTCTATATGTTCTAGTTATAAACTTTTTCCTGATACGTGTTTTGATAATATTTTCTCCCAGTCTGTGTCTGGCCTTTTTGCTCTCTTAACCATGTTTAAGAGCTCATGTTTTTACATTTAGGTAGAGTGCATCTAATTTATTTTTTCTTTTATGTTTGTATTCTATGTGGCCTGTTTAAGAAATATTTATCCTACCCAATATCACAAAGATTTTCTCCCTTTTTTTCTTTTGGAAATTTTGTGATTTGGGCTTTTACTGTTAGGTCTATGATCTATTTCATAATACTTGATTTTTTTATATGTTGCCACAGCAGGGAGGCGGGAAAGGCTTGGATTTTGTTTTTTTTCCTTGTGGGAAAAGTAGTTGTTTCAGCACCATCTTTTGGAAAAACTTCCCTTCCCATATAATTACTTAGGGGTAATTCAATTTTATTTATTAACAAAGATACTTTGATCCTACTTCTGAGTTCTGTCTCATTGATCTGTAGGTCTTAGGTCATTATCATACTGCTTTTACAAGCGTAGCTTTGAAGTGAGTTCTAAAATCAGAGAGGGTAAGTACTCCAACTGAAAAAAAATATTTTGGCTATTCTAAGTCTTTTGCCTTCCTATATGCAGTTTAGAACCAGCTTATTGATTTCTTCCAAGAAGCTTACTAGGATAATCATGAAGTGTTGAGTTCATTACAATGAAAAGACATTCGATTTAGTTAGGTCGATATTTTATGATTCATTTTTATTAATCTCTTTAATATTGTGTTCCTCTTCCTTCTTTCTCGCTTTTTGGAGATTTGAATATTTTAAGATATATTATTTATTTTTTTCGTTGGGTTTTGACTATACGGATGTCAGTAATTGTGTGATACTGTAGCATAGATATTCAAGATGTTATCATTGAAGAAACAGTGATTGCAAAATAAAAAGTTTAACCTCTAAAAGACATTTTAAAACTTGAATAGGTAGATTATAGACTGAAAGAAAATATTTCAAAATAGCAAATGATTTTTATTCAAGATTTATAAAAATCTCCTACAATTATATAATAATATGCCAAAATGATCTGATAAAAAGTTGGCAAATGATTTGATCAGATACTTCACAAAAGAAGATCCATGAATAACCAACAAACACAAGATAAAGCTTTCCACATCATCACAGAAGTGGGAAAGGCAAATTAAAACCACAATGAAATACCACTATATATCCACCAGAAAGGCCAAAGTGAAGAAGATTGATATCAAATATTAGGAAGGATGTGGAGTAACCAGAACTCTTAGACACTGCAAGTAGGGATGTAAAAATGGTACAATCATTTTGGAAACAGGAACCATCATTGTCTGTAAAACAAAAGATATACCTAGCCTTTGATACAAAAAGTTCCCAACCAGGTAATTTCCCAAGAGAAGTGAAAATATATCTCTATAAAAAGACTTATAAAAATGTTCACAGTAGCTTAACCAACAATGGATTCAGCTCATGTGTCTATTAATAGGAAAATGGATAAACAAACCACTACATATCTATACATTAGAATTATACTTAGAATTTATGCATTTCATTGTATGCAAATTTTACCTCTAAACCTATAAATAACTGTACATATAAAACCATTTGGTTAACATTCTGTGTATTTGATATTAAGGACTTACTGTTAACTTCTGTAGTCTTTTTTTCAGCATAATAACAAACAACCATAACATATCAGTGGCATACAGCAATAGGCATTTATTTCTTGTTCATGTGTTTGTGAGTTGCTTGGAGTGGCCCTTCTTCAGACTTCTGTTTGTTGGGGTGGCTCTAAGCTTCAGATAGGAACCAGGATTTCTCCATGTATTTCCTATCTTTCTTGGACCAATGGTTATTGGAGGCATGTGCCTCTCATGTGAAAGCAGGAACATGTACAGGTAAGCCCAGTCATATAAGTTTTCAAGTTTTGTTGGATGATGTCCCCTAACATCCCTGTGATGAAAGCAACTCACATGTTATATTAGTCCATTTTCATACTGCTCTGAAGAAATATCCGAGACTGGGTAATTTATTTAGAAAAAGAGGTTTAATGGACTTACAGTTTTACATGGCTGAGGAGGCCTCACAATCATGGCAGAAGGTGAAGAGGGAGCAAAGGCACATCTTACATAACTGCTCTTTATAAAACCAGCAAATCTCAGGAGACTTATTCACTATCATGAGAACAGCATAGGAACCACCCCTGCCAAGCCCAGGATTCAGTGACCTCCCACTGGGTCCCTCCCACCACATGTGGGTGTGAAGGGAGCTACAATCCAAAATGAGAGTTGGGCGGGGACACAGTCAAACCATATCACTCCACCCTGGCCCCTCCCAAATCTCATGTCCTCACATTTCAAAACCAATCATGCTTCCCAGCAGTCCCCCAAAGTCTTCACTCATCTGAGTAATGTGGAGTAACCAGAACTCTTAGACACTGCGAGTAGGAATGTAAAATGGTACAGTCATTTTGGAAACAGGAAGCATCATTGTCTGTAAAACAAAAGATACACCTAACCTTTGATACAAAAATTTACCAACCAGGTAATTTCCCAAGAGAAGTGAAAATATATCTCTATAAAAAGACTTATAAAAATGTTCACAGTAGGTTAGCCAACAATGGATTCAGCTCACACAGTAACAGATGTACGCTGCCAAGGCTTTGGGCTTGCACCCTCTGAAGCAGCAGCCTGAGCTATATGTTGGCACCTTTTAGCCATGGCTAAGACACAGGTCACTAAGTCCTGAGACTGCACGAACCAGCATGGCCCTAGGCCCAACCCATGAAATCATTATTTCCTCCTAGGCCTCCCAGCTTGGAGATGGGAGGGTCTGCCATGAACACCATTGAAATGCCTTGGAGACATTTTCCCTATTGTCTTGGCAATTAACCTTTGGCTCCTTGTTACTTCTGCAAATTTCTACAGCTGGCTTGAATTTCTCCTCAGAAATTGGGTTTTTCTTTTCTATTGCATTGTCAGGCTGCAAATTTTCTGAACTTTTATGCTCTGCTTCCCTTTTAAACATAAGTTTCAATTCCAAACCACATCTTTGTGAATCAATAAAACTGAATGCTTTTAAGAACACCCAAGTCACCTCTTGAACACTTTGCTGCTTAGAAATTTCTTCCGCCAGATACGTAAATCATCTCTCTCTAGTTCAAAGTTCCACAAATCTCTAGGGCAGGAGCAAAATGCTACCAGTCTCTTTTCTGAAGTATAACATGAATCACCTTTGCTCCAGTTCCCAATAAGTTCGTCATCTGCATCTGAGACCACCTCAACCTGGATTTTTTGGTCAAAACCATTTGACAAATCTCTAGGAAGCTTCAAACATTTCCACATCTTCCTGTCTTCTTCTGAGGCCTCTAAACTGTTCAAACCTCTGCCTGTTACCCAGTTGCAAGTTGCTTCCACATTTTGGGGTATCTTAATAGCAGCATCTCACTCCTAGTACCTATTTACTGTATTAATCCATTTTCATTTTCAAACTGCTATGAAGAAATACCCGACAGGGAAATTTATTAATACAAAAAACAGAGGTTTAATCGACTCACAGTTCCACGTGGCTGGAGAGGCCTCACAATCATGATGGGAGGTGAAGGAGGAGCAAAGGCACATCTTTCATGGCAGCAGGCAAGAGAGCATGTGCGGGGGAACTGCCATTTATAAAACCATCAGATCTTATGAGACTTATTCATTATGAGAACAGCATGGGAAAAACCCACTCTGTGATTCAATTACCTCCCTCCCATGACATGTGCGGATTATGGGAGCTACAATTCAAGATGAGATTGGGTGGGGACACAGCCAAAACACATCATATGGCCAAACTCAAATTCAAGAAGTAGGGAATACTTGATGCCAAATCAAGGTATGGATGAATAATACTAATAAGAGGGTGTGTGTTAAGAATTAGGACCCTTGATTCAATCTACCTAGGTGCTATTATAGTATTATGTTAAAGATTTAAATGGAGTCTTTATTTTTGGAAATACATGCTAAAATATTTATGGGTTAAATGATAGATAGATAGGTGGAATTTGCATTAAAATAATCTGAAGAAGGACAAGTGGGTGGAGGTATACAGGAAAATATTGACTAGGAGTCTATAATGATTAAAGGTAGATGTGTGCCCTAGAGGGTTCAGTATACTATTCTTTATACTTTTGTCTATGTTTGAATTTTTCATAATAGAATATTAAATAATAAACCAAAAGAAATCATGTGTTAAATTTGTCACTTTTCTATGTGAGGAAACTGAGGTTATGAGAGGGTGTGCTCCTTGTTCTGTGATGAGACACCTAGTTGTTGGTAGAATGAAGCTAAGATCCATGCCAATACTTTTCATTAATGTGTCTTTTGGTCATTTATTTGGTAATTTCTCTAACATTTAATACTAGCCTCTGTGCAAAATGTTATGGATAAGAAGATAAAGCTTTCTATTCCCTCAAGTTCCCTAGTCTAATGGGTCAATGTAGATCTAAATAATTATAATGGAAGGATAGGGGTAGAGTAAAATACTGTAATGAGGGTATACACAAAATTTGTGGGTACACAGGAGAAGGCATCTCTAAATTTCATTGAGAAAATCCAAGGCTTCATACATGAGGCAATGTTTTGACCAAAAATTGCAGGACCAATGAATAAGCCAGAGACTGCATTGTAGGCAGCGGAAGCAGCCCACACAAAGCTGATAAGGTGTAAGACAGCATGGCATTATGGCACTTTGGGGAATTATATATGACTCAGTGTAGTTAAACGTTAACTTCAGTGTATGTATTGAGGGGTTCTGGGGAAGGCAGGCAGGAATGATGAGCCTGGACTTACATGCTATGCAAAAGGTTGAGACTTAATTATTTGGATCAAAGTTGCCTTGCCTAATTATAAGAAGTGCCTGGGGCTCTCATTAAAATATAGGACCTTAAGTTCTAGTTCTGATCTAATGAATCAGAACCTCTAGGGGAAAGAAAAGTTTGGGAAACACGACTATGGGAACTACTGAAGAATTTTAAGCAGAGGAGTGATGTGTTCAGATTTGCATGTTAGAAGGACCACCCTGACAGCAGTAGAGAGGTTAGACTGGTGAAAGGTAGGTGTACAAAGCTAGAGGCATGAAGATGAATCAGATGACTGCTGCAAGAGTCAATAGGAGGTATAGTGAGTTCCTAAGTCATGACAGCAGAAATAGTGATTGAGAGGAAATAATGTTACAGAGCTAGGATTTTGGTAGGTTCTGATGAGTAATTGCCTCTAGAGAGTAAAAGAGGTGGATTCTCCTTTAAATGTCTCACTTGATGGGTGGTAGGATAATGTTACTGTTGACTTTCAGACAGAGAGTTCAAGGATTCAGGATCGGAGGTATAGCAGGCTAGATAATGATCTCATTTTCGGTCTTGTATAGCCTGAAGTACTTATCAGACATACAAAGAAAAGTGTCCAGAGGGCAGGTCTTGAGCTCAAGAAAAAAAATCTTAGCTACAGAGAGAAATTTAGTGAGCATCAATATGAAAGTTTTAGTTAAAACTCTAGGTTTCCATTAGATTTCTCAGCTAGATCATGTAGTTTGAGAATAAAAGAAGTCAGAACCCAGGAAAGCAGCAGCATTTAAGGGAGATACAGACGGGAGATTTGTTTAGAAACAGAAGGAGAGGAAAGTATTATGAAAATCAGGTGGGCAAATGATCACAAATGAGTATGGAAATATGTTCACTGGATTTGGCAAAAACAAAGGTTGGTGTTGGCCTTACCCAGGGCAGTGTCAGTGAAATATTGAAGGCAGAAACTAGAGTTTTGGGTGCAGAACTGAGTAGGAGTTGAAGAAGAAGAGAACAAATGTAGTTAACTCTTTCTAGCAGCTTCTCTGGGAATAAAGTACTGTTCTACCCTTATTTGAGTAGGATATAGGACATTTTTGGAGAGGAGTGTGCAAATTAAATATGTTGCTCCTTTTCCCTGGCAAGACCTATGCTTCTTGAAAGGTGTTTAAGGTTTACTGGTTTGCATGTTTGAAATAACTGATAGGAATTCCTTTTAGTCCTTGTGTTGAAACTTCATTAGCTAGTCATTCATTGTTATTTTATGGCATGGATTTAAGAGTTTGGAGTAAATTTGTATGAAAGAATCCAGGGGTGACTACAGTCTGTATGAAAGAACACATATATTGTGTTACATACTTGGGGTGACCATTATTATGTTGCTAACATTCATATATGTTTGTATACCTCAGGAAGAATATTTCCTATATATTTGTGTAAATTTCAAAACTAATGCTACACTGGAGATTCATCAGGTCTTTCCCAAAGTTTTAAAACCAAAATTTTGAGAGACTAGATTAGATAGATAGACAGATAGACAGACAGAGAGATACATAGATACATAGTTTTTAGAGACAAGGTCTCATTCTGTCACTCAGGCTGGAGTACAGTGGCACGTCATAGCTCACTGTAACTATGAACTCCTGGGATCAAGCAATTCTCCTCCTTTAGCCTCCCAAGTAGCTAGGACTACAGATATGCTCCACTATGCCTGGCTAACTTATTTTTTTTTTTTTTTAAGAGATGGAGTCTCACTATGCTGTCCAGGCTGTTCTTAAGCTCCTAGTCTCAAGGGATCCTCCCAATTTAGTCTCCCAAAGTGCTAGGATTACAGGCAGAATTCACCACACCTGGCCTTTGAGAGAATATTGACAGTGGATTTTGAGACAAGCTGTCAGGAAAAACACATGTTTTATTTTATTCTAGACTCAAAGCATACATGTGTAGGTTTATTACATGGATATATTGTGTGATGCTGAGGTTTGGGCTTCAGTTGAACCTATGCCCAAATAGTGAACATAGTATCCAATAGGTATTTTTTCAACCCTTGTCCCCTTCCCTGCCTCTCTGCTTTTGGAGTCCCCAGTGTCTATTGTTTCCATCTTTATGTCCATGTAAGGAAAATTATATATGTTAATGTTAATTTTTGTCCTCTGTGATTAGATTTTTTTAAGAGCTCTTGAGGGTCTATGATAAGGTTTTAGAATGTATGTTTATTTTAAAGTTCCATTTTGTATGTTATCTGTTTAAATCATAACTCAAGCACTTCTTTTTGAAGTGCAGTCATGTGCCACATAATGATGTTTCGCTCAATGACAGACTGCATATATAAGAGTGATCCCATAAGATTATAATGGAGTTGAAAATGTCCTGTTCTCTAATGATGTCATAACATCATAGCACAATGCATTATTCTTGTATTTGTGGTGATACTGGTGTAAACAGATCTGTGCTGCCAGTAGTATACAAGTCTGGCAGTACAATTATACACAGTACATAATACTTGAGAATGATGACGAATGTCTATGTTATTGGTTTAGTATTTACTTACTATACTTTTTACAGTTATTTTAGAGTGTCCTCCATCTACTTATTTTTAAGAAATTTACTGTAAAACAGTCATAGGTTGGTCTTTCAGAAGATATTTCAGAATATGTTGTTATTATAGGAGATGACAGCTCCATGCATGTTCTTGCCCCTGAAGACCTTTCAGTGGGAGAAGATATGGAGGTGGAAGACAGTAATATTGATGATCATGACCCTGTGTAGGCCTAGGCTAATGTGTGTGTTCCTGTCTTTTTAACAAGAAAGTTTAAAAAGTAAAAAAAAGAAAACCTAAAAATTTAAAAATAGTAAAAAGCCTATAGAATAAGGATACAAAGAAAAGACATTTTCTGTACAGCTGAACAATGTGTTCGTGTTTTAAAACTAAGTGTTATTACAGAAGTTAAAAAGTAAAAGGCTTATAAGGTGGAAAAAAAGTTATAGTAAGCTAAGTTTAATTTTTTATCTAAGAAAGAACGTTTTTAGTGTAAATTTCATATAGCTTAAGTGTAATGTTTATAAAGTCTACATTAGTGCACTAGACACTCCCATTCACTCACCACTCACTCACTGACTCACCCAGAGCAGCTTTCAGTCTTGCAAGCACCATTCATCGTAAGGGTGCCCTACACAAGTATGGCATTTTATATTTTTATACCATATTTTTACTCTACCTTTTCTATGTTTAGATATACAAATATTTACCATTTTATTACAATTGCCTACAGTATTCAGCACAGTAACATGCTGTATAGGTTTATAGCGTAGGAGCCATAGGGTATACCATAGAGCCTAGGTGTGTAGTAATCTATACCATCTAGATTTGTGTAAATACACTCTAGGATATCACACAGCAACTAAATCACCTAATGATGCATTTCTCAGAATGTATCCCCATCGTCAAGTGACCTGTGACTGTATCTGTTTGGTTACAATTGAGAGAATTTATTACATGTCTTCATTTCCATATATCCTAGCAGACATGAAGGAGGATTGAAAAAATTCTTATTAAAGTCTATTCTGAACCTTGTCAACACTGCTGCCCTCCTCCCCCTTTTCCCCATATTCATCTGTGAATTTGAGAACATCCGTAGGTTGACAAGAATCTTGGGAAATAAATGAAATGCAGATGAGTTGGAGCTGTGCTATCATCAAGACTTGTTTTCTGAGTAAAGAAATGTTTTAGGTCAGAGTGTAGAGAAGTGGACCCTAAGAGGAATGTGATGATCCTTTATGGGAAGATGATTGTTCCTGCTGTGGTGGCTACTGCTGTACCTGGGATGGGTTAGTGGGGCATGATAAAGAAAAAGAAAGAGACTACCACAGAATGGGGTTCGGAATGGAGAGTTAAGAAAATCATTAAAAGTTTATATTTTCTACAATATGACAAGAAATGCCTAGAAATAAATAAAGTATAAGAAATATTTTCTCAAGTGCACAGCTAAGCCTATAGAAAGTAAAACAAGATTTTTAAGGGCCAGAGTCACACACACATACACACACACACAAAATGAAACTAGGCTAGTAACTAGGCAGTAAATCTGCAGGTACTCAGAGGGCATTAGCCAATCTTGGTAACCAAGAATCTGTCTTTAAAGCATCTTTTGGGGATAGAAAGTAAACCTTAGGCTGAGCAATGAAGAGTCAAGACCCTACTGTATAATGCCAGAAGCTCACTCAGTAAGCTCACTCAGTGTAAGGGTAGGCTTTGAAAATTTTTTCTGGCAAAGGGAGATAAAAAAAAAATTGATCTGTCTTGGTCAGAGATGTGGATAGCCGGAAAAAGCTCCCCACAACACTTGCACAGTTTCTGCAAAGTCAAGTCCAAGGCATTAACATATAGAGGTCCTCAGTTGCAGTGCCCCGCAGACATTTGGAGCAACCAAACAAAAAGCCTTTCTGGAAGTAAGAGCCCTTAACTAAGTATGGTAAAGATGACTACAGATAAGGTCCCATGAATAAAAACTCCCTAACAGAAATTATGAAACACAAATGGGTACAAGCCATCATGAACAAGAGTCAGCAAAATCTATAAATTTCAATAGTTAACACCCAAGATTTCAGATATTAGAATTATTAATTTCAAAATGTTACATATGTATAAACAAAATGTTGATGGAAATAGAAACTAGAGCTAATAACATGAGAAAGAAACAAGGTGTATTATTAAAAATGACAGGCAAACATAATAGGCATACTTGGATTAAAAAATACAAAAGTAAACGAAAATATAATCACAAAAATAAAAAGTCTGATGGAGAGTTTAAGCAGTAAATTGGTCACAGCTAAAGAGAGAATTTGTAAACTGCAAATTAGATCTGAATAAATCACCAATAATAATACACCAAGAGAGGCAAAATGATGGAGAAATGACAGAAAGGATAAGAGATGGAGAAAAGAATGAGAAAGTCTAATATATATTCAGTGAGAATTTAGAACAAAAGAGTAGAGAGTCCAGGAGTGGTAATATTCAAAGGGTTAATGGTTGAAGGTTTTTAGAATTAATGAAAGATTTAAATCCTTAAATTTAGAAGGTGGAAGAACTCCAAGCACGATAAATACAACTGCAGAATATGAGAGACAAAGAAATGTTTGAAACAACTTAGGAAGAAAAGACGAATTACCTACAAAGGAATAACTGACTGAAAACAGACTTTTGAGTAGTGACCATAGAAACCAGAAACCAGTATAATAGTATTTTCAAAGATCCATCAAGGAAAATTTAATTTCCAGCATAACTATTACTGACAAACAAGTTGAAACAAAGCATTTCTGGATAAAGAAAAATTGAGCATTTAATACCAACAGACAATGTACTAAAGGAGCAAAAGGAACATTGTAGGATATACAGCAAACTTTGGGATGAAGAGAACTGAATCCACAAGGAAGGACAGAGATGCAAAATGGAGTAATGAACAAATATATTGGGAAATCATATAAGTAAATGTGATGAAACATTGGCTAGATAAAACAACTAAGACCATCACAGTGACCAATTGTGAAAAAAAAATTAGAGTTCAAAATCTGGATTAGAATGCAAAAGGGGATAATTAAGTTTTCTGAGAGCTTTTGATCATTTGGGAAGAGAGAGTGAGCTTAACTTTAGTTTGTGTTATGTGAGAATGCATGTTGAAATGTTAAGGTAACTCCTAAAATAATAGAAGTATTTGATAATACTTTTAATGTGCTAGAAGGAAATATGTAATAAACATGTCAGTGAATTCAAAATGAGGCACAAGATGAACAAAAAAAGGCATGTACAAAGAGGCCAAGTAGAAACTGCAAAATGAGATTAAAAAAATTAAATCCAAATGTCCTAATCACAATAAATATAATAACACAGATTTTCACATTGTATTTTAAAAATTAATGAATAACGTAGCTTCAAAATATCTAAAACAAAAATTGGAGAATTACAAAGAGATTGTCAAATTCACAATTGAGAGAATTGAGGCCTGTATCCTACTAATTGGTAGGTAAAACTAAAAATTAAAAAAAAAGGAAAAAATACAACTAGGAAGCTTGATCTAATGGTCATATACTGCTGGCCCTTGAACAACACAGGTGTGAACTATGCTTATCTACTTATATGTGGATTTTTTTCAACCAAAGGTGGATTAAAAATGCAGTGTCCACAGGATGTGAAACTTGAGTAAACCGATGGCTTTTTGTTTATGTGGGCTCCATAGGGCTGAATGCTGGACTGAAGTAGGCATGGATTTTGGTATATATGGGGGTGTCCTGGAACTAATTTCCCATGTATATTGAGGGGCAACTGCATTACAATTGAAGAATAAATCTTTTTTCTCAATCACATAGGACATAGTTGTGAAAATTGATTATATACCGGGTCACAAAGCAAGTTTCAACAAACTTCAGAAACCTGTTATCATACCAACTGTGTTCTTTGATAATACTAATTAAAAATCAAAATTCAATTCTTTCAAAATCTGTTAGAATATATAAACTGGAAAAGATAGAATGAAAAGAGAGATTAACAAATGATAGGGACAAAAAAGCTAAATTACTAAAACAAGGTTTTTCAAACAAGTGATAGTATGCTTAAAATTTTACAATAATATTCTAAAATATTGGATAAAATGGATACCCTCATATAAAACAGAATAATGAATAAATATACAAACATTAATTGAATCAGTAGTTGAAAATCTACAAATTCCAACTATACACACTGACATACACACAAACAAGTACAAAAATGGTGTGCAGTTTTAGGAGTGAGTTCTACAGGACTTTCATGGTAGAGATAATTACAATCTTTCACAAATATCTGCTTTCAAAAATAAAAAATGGGGACCTCCCCACTTGATAGTTAAGTCTAGTATAAATTCAAAAAGCTAGAAACTGACTCTGGAACCAGTATTAAAAGCAAAACAATTCAGAAAATATGTATAGCAAGGCCAAGAGATTCATTATGCTTTGAATGCAACTTTGAGAGAAATAGAGCATAAAATTCAGGAAAAGCTATGATAAGGAAAAAGAATTAGAATTTTATCTCTGTATAAAAAGATTTTGTTTCCTAAAGAACTTAGAGAGTGAAAAAGTCATTGTCGTGGGAAATAAAGAACCATAAATAATAAAATTTAGCTAAAAATAAAACCTTACTACATGTTAAACTTGTTTACCGAAGAATTGAGACAGAATGGCAAAGTAGGGAGAGGAAATTATATTTTTAAAATAACATAGTATGAATGAGGTATCTTAACTGGATGCTATATGCAATTATCTCTTCTAATCTTCACTAAAGCTTTGAAGTAATTAATGTCATAATTTTTCAGATTAACAAAAGAAGGCTCAGCGTTCCAAGCTAGCCAGTAGTAGAGCCGAGGTTAACTCAGTCCTAGGCTGTTTCAGAAACACCGTATTTCGTTCTTGACACCAAGATGACTCTTAAGAACATATCAAATTTTTCTTAACATGGATTAAGCTGAGTAATCTGAGCCCATTTAACTAAAAGTAACACTCTTTTGTGCCTAAAGCAGACCCTTAAATTATTCCTCTTAAAAAGAAAACAAAATATTTACAATTTATTAAAAAGTATATAAAATAAATACATACTATTTGAAGAATAATGATAAAATGAACACTTGTGAAACTATCACCCAAGAAATAAATTATTCTTGGTACCTTAGAAGATGCCTGAACATCCCTCCTTCACCTTCCAGAAGTAACCAGTATACAGACTTTTGTGCTAGCCTCTATAATTTCTTTATAGCTTAACCATAGGTAAAGATATCCTAACAAGATACTACTTATTCTTAGGATGATATACAATGCTTAATTCTGTATTGGATCTCGATCCAGAAAAGAAAGAAGCTTATAAAGAACATTCTTTTTTTTCTGTGACAACAAACAAAATTTAAGTCTGGAATGTGTATTAGATAATACTATTGCATCAACAATTTTCAATTTTCTCATTTTATTAAATGCACTGTGATTAAGTCATAGAAGGTCCTTGGTTTTAGAAAACACTCTTGAGTATTTATAGAAAACAAAGTTAAAATAAATACATGGAGTACAAAGCACAAACCTAATTCCCTCCATAAGATGAAAGCTCCCGAGGAAAGATGAATTGAACAGAGTTATTCCCTGGCAACCCCTTTCTGAGAGTTTACAAGACTCTATTCTGGAAAAGTTGATGCAATTATGAATGTGTCCCTGCCAGGGTGAAGGAGGGACAATTTCACAGGCAGATGGGTTGGAAGGGATGCAGGGACTCAAGGTTCTTGCACATGGCTATGAAGCTGTACAGTTTTTGCACTGCACAAACCTGGTAGAATGGCAACAAGATGGGAGTTGGAGGGTGTGCTGAAATTCAGCCTACACACTTTTCCCCAAGAAGTAGGCAATAGAAGGGGTCTATTTTGCAATGTATTTATTTATTTTGCAACGCATTTATTTTGCAATGCATTTATTTTGCAATGTATCTGTTTGAGGAGGTATTTTTTTAAAGAATTTTCATGAATGCTAACTTCTTGCTGAGCTAGTTCTGCTAACCTCTTATTAGCTCTCAAACAGCTTTCAGAAAGTTATTTTAGCCCTTTCCGACTGTTCACTTCTAGATTCAGAGATCCCTACTGCTTCCAAATCCTGTACCTTTTGAAGATTGTTGGGCAGGAATGACACTGGCCCTCTGCTTTTTCCACTGTCAGCTCAGGGTTTGGCTGTCTTGTGTTGGCTAAGTCAGGGGCCACTGGACCACCTGATTCCAGTTCCAAAATTTGGTTGCTATGTTTGCTCCCTTGTTCTCCCTGTACTTGAGATGTGTCTTTAAAAAAATCCTTCAGTGAAGTTTTAGATGAAGCAGTCGGAGAGGCACATTTCAGCCTTCCATCTTAACATAGAAACCTTTCAGATATCTAGTACAGAAACATAATCACTGGTTTTTATTCTTCCTTTAAAATCTGTGTGTCCTGCTGGGAATAAGGTGCAAGAAGGTAAAGAATGGATTAGAAAAACCCCAGTGATGAAGTCTTTAGATGGAAGATAAACCAAATCCTCGATGTCTGTCTGCCTTTCTGGGTAATAAATGCTCAGTTGTATATTCGACAGCCCCATGGCTCTCTAGTCCAGAGCTGATTAGGACTGGAAGTAGCCCAGGTGTTCCATTCTCGTCAGGAATTAGAGTCTGGAATGATCTGGGTTATTCTAAACCTGTTATATGTGGGCAGTGTAACCTTAGTGCTGTGGTTTGAATTTTTCATCTCCCCCAAATTCATATTGAAATCTTAAATCCCAAGGTGATTATATTAGGAAGTGGGGTCTTTGGGTAGGTGATTTCCTAGTCAGAGCCCTGTTATTGCCAATTTGAAATCGTATGCATTTGATGCACTAGAATGTGAAATCCAAAAAGACCTCTAAAATTTGTTAAAGTGAACCTTATCCCAAAAACCTATAAAATAAAAACTTTGTATTACTTTCTTTAACAAACACCTTATTAATATTTTATAAACTTTATAGGGCCAGTCCACAGTCATGAAATTCAGTGTTAGTCTAAAAGCAAGTGAGTTAGTGTCAGAGGTGAATGATCTCAGTTTACCATTGAGAATTACTTATACTTTAATAAAAAAGTTTCTCAGTCTAGATTAACCTAGTAGATTGGAAAATTATGTTAATGAAGGAAAAATTAGAAGTTTAAAAAGTGTGCAAGTTAATTTTTCTTGCATTCACAATCTTAGCTATAACTTCTGGAACTGGCCAACCTGGCTGGATTCTTTTACAGTTATTAAACTGTACCAGCTGTGGTGAGGCAAAAGTTGGAGAATAAGTGTGAGCCAGTGCAAGAAGTTCATGTCTTGCTGATGTAAATCAAAGGTTTTATTCATTACTTTCTTTATTCACTCATTGCTTTATTCAATAAACATACTGAACAACTTTTCTGTGTTGAGTAGAGTTTTATATCATGATGTTATAGAATTCTCACAAGAAATTCATTATCTCCTTCCTCAGGGTCTGAATGATTGAGAAAACCCCAAATCTGTGCTGTATGGCAAAAGGTCAAATAAGAATTCGAAGCCAAGTCTTCTAACTCTAACTTCAGGACTCTTTCCTCTATGAAATCAGCTAGGAGATCACCACTGAAATAGCTTAATTATTTTATAAAATATTGTAATATAGAAAACATAAACAAAATTTGTTTTATACTGATAGATATTTTTATTAGATTTACTGAAATATGTTTAGAAATGTTTTGTTAATACACAAAGCAAACTGAACTTCTAAATAATTGCCAACAGAATAGTTATTTAACTTCAGTCTCTGTATTCGTTCATTTTGTGTTGCTATAAAAGAATACCTGAGACTGGGTAATTTATAAAGTAAAGAGGTTTATTTGGCTCACAGTTCTGCAGGCTGTAAAGGGAGCATAGTGCCAGCATCTGCTTGTGGTAAGGCATCAAGAAGCTAACAATCATGGCAGAAGGTAAAGGGGGAGCCAGTGTATCACATGGTAAACAAGGGAGCAAGAGAGCAAGGGGGAAGGTTCAAGACTTCCTTTAACAACTAAATCTTGCATGAACTCACCACTGTGGGGAAGGCACCAAGCCATTTATGAAGGGGTGCATCCCCATACTCAAAGACCTCCTACTAGGCCCTACCTCCAGCACTGGGGATCACATTTCAGCATGAGGTTTGGAGGGGAAAATGTTCAAACTATATCATTTCACCCCTGGCTCCCTAAATCTCATGCCTCCTCACGTTGCAAATTATAATCATCCTTTCCCAGTGGTCCCAAAAGTCTTAATTCATTTTTAGCATCAACCCAATCAAAAGTCCAAAGTCTCATTTGAGACTCAAGGCAAGTGTCTTCCATCTATGAGCCTGTAAGATTAAAAACAAGTTATTTAATTCCAAGACACAATGGTGGTACAGGCATTGGGTAAACATTCCCATGGCAAAAGGAAGAAATCAGTCAAAAAGGGCAATCAATTCTACATAAGTTCAAAATGGCAGATCAGACAAATCTCCAAAATAATCCTTCATGTCCCACATCCAGGGCACACTGGTGCAAGGGTCGAGCTCCCAAGACCTTGGGCAACTACACCCTTGTGGCTTTGCAGAGTACAGCCCCCATGACTGCTCTTGCAGGTTAGGGATGAGTGTCACCTGCAGCTTTTCCAGGCTCAGAGGGCAAGCTGCCAGTGGCTCTACCATTCTTTGGTCTAGAGGGCAATGTTCCCCTTCCCATAACTCCACTAGGCAACTGCCCAGTGGGAACTCTGTGGTGGGGGTCTCAAATCCCTCATTTCCCCTCAGTACTGCCATACATGAGTCTCTATGCTGGTGCTGTGTCCCTGAAGCAGGTTTCTTCCTGGAAATCCTGGCTTTCCCACACATCCTCTGAAAGCTAGGTAGAAGCTGCCAAGCCTCCTTCAGTCTTGCATTCTGTGTGTTTGCAGGCTTAACACCACATGGAAACCACTAGGGCTTATGGTGGCTTGAGCTCTCCAAAACAGCAGTCTGAGCCATACCTGGGGCACTTTGTACCATGGCTGGACCTGTAGTGGCAGAAGGGTAGTGGGAGCAGCCTCCCAGGTGGCAGGGGGAAGTGGTGCCAAGGCTTGGTCCCTGAAACCATTCCTTCCTCCTAGGCCTTAGGCCTATGATGGGAGACCCTGCTTTGAAGGTGTCTGAAATGCCTTGGAGGCCTTTTTCCCATTGTCTTGGCTATTAGCACCTGGCTCTCTTTTAGTTCTGCTCATCTCTCTAGCAAATGGTTGCTCTGCAGTCTGTTTGGAATCTTCCCCTGAAAATGCACTTTCCTTTTCTACCACTTGGCCAGCCTACAAATTTTCCACAGTTTAATCCTCTGCTTTCCTTTTAAACATAAGTTCCAACTTTAAGTCATTTATTTGCTCCTGTATCTGACTATAGGTTGTTGAAAACAGTCACACCACCTCTTGAATGTTTTACTGCTTAGAAATTTTTCCTACCAGATACCCTAGATCATCATTCTTAAGTTCAGCCTTCCACAAAGTAGTAGGGTGTGGACAAAATGTAGCCAAGTCATTTGCTAGGGCATAACATGGGTGACCTTTTCTCCAGTTCCCAATAACTTCCTCAATTCCATCTGAGACCTCATTGGCCCGGACTTCACTGTCCGCATTTCTACCAGTGTTTTGGTCGCAGCACTTAACAATTTTCTAAGAAGTCCTAAGCTCTCCCTTGTCTTCTTGTCTTTTGAGACCTCCAACTCTTCCAACGTCTGCTCATTACCCAGTTACAAAGCTGCTTCCACATTTTAGGTATCTATAGCAACTCTCCACTCCTGGTATCAATTTTCTGTGTTGGTCCATTTTGCATTGCTTTAAAGGAATGCCTGAGACTGGGTAATTTATAATTAAAAGAGGTTTATTTGGTTCACAGTTCTGCAGGCTGTTCAAGAAGCACAGTACCACCATCTGCTTCTGTTGAGGCCTCAGGAAGCTTACAATCATGTTGAAAGGTGAAGGGAGAACTGGCACCCACATGACAAGAGAGTGAGAAGGAGAGGTTCCAGATTCTTTTTAACAACTGGATCTCATGTGAACTCATTACTACAGGGAGGCTACCTGGTCATTCATGAGGGACTCAACCCCAGGACTGAAAATTCTCTAACTGGGTCCCGCCTCCAACATTGAAATCACGTTTCAACATGAGATTTGGAGGGGACAAATATCTACACCATGTCAATCTCTAAACTTCTACCAAAATATATTCTTCAGCTTAGTGGGAGAGATTGTAACTGTATCATTTTTACATGTTGGAATATTATTTTCCCCATTTTTTGCCCCCAAAATATTTTCATTATCTATTTTACTAAGAATTAGACTAATGATGATCAATTTTTGTTATTAAAATGATTTTTAGAAGAACCTATATTTAGCATTTAGCTAACCAAATGTCTTATCAATTTTCCTTCATGTGACATTAAACTACTTTAAAAATTTATTAAAATCTATTTTAATGAAATTACTTTTATTAAGATAATGTCATAGGAAATTTTACAAGAATGAGGCATGTGTCAACTTTTACCAGGCACAGTAAGCAAAATTATGAATTTTGTCTTTATTTCAGTTGTCATCTTGATCTGATTTAACAATGAAGGTCTAAATTTCCTCAAGATTTTTTTCCTCATAGAAATACTAAAAAGATAGATGATCAATAGATGGATTATGTTTTAACTAGACAACTTGATTGTAAAGTCCCTGAATATTATTTTTCCTGAAATAATGCTGAAAATGAAAGTAATGAGAGGGTTCTACACCTATCAGATATTAAAACTTATGTATCTATAATAATTAAAACAGCATAATCCTGGAATACAACTATAAATCAATCAATTAGGGAACACAAAATCTATAAACCCAAAATACATAAAATAATTTAGTATATACTCACTGTGGCCTTTAAAATTCTAGAGTAATTGATAAATGGTCCTGAGACAACTAGGTAGCCAGTTCACATAAAACGAAATTTATATGGTTCATAAACATATGAAAAGCTGACCAACGTCATTTATAGTAAGAGAATTTCACCTATAAACTTCATGAAGATGAAAACATTGACAAGGGTGTTGGGAATCAAAACACTCATTCACTGCTGGTGGGAATGTAAACTAGTTCAATTTCTATAGGCAATTAATCCAAATTGATTAAAATTTAGGATGAACATGCCCTTTGACCCAACAATTATATTCGTGGGATTTTATTAAAATTGTATCTTTGGAAGTTATACAAGAACCTGCTAATAGTGTAGTTACTATTTCCTGTGAGGAAAAATGGGTGTCTGGGGGCAAGATAGTGAGTGTATTAATCTGCTTTCATGTTTCTGATAAAGACATACCTGAAACTGGGTTATTTATACAGGAAAAGGAGTTTAATGGACTTATAGTTCCACGTGGCTGGGGAGGCCTTACAATCATAGCAGAAGGCAAGGAGGAGCAAGTCATATCTTACATGAATGGCAGCAGGCAGAAACAGAGAGCTTGTGTAGGGAAACTCCTGTTTTTAAAACCATCAGATCTTGGCTGGGCGCAGTGGCTCATGCCTGTAATCCCAGCACTTTGGGAGGCCGAGGTGGGCAGATCACCTGAGGTTGGGAGTTTGTGATCAGCCTGACCAACATGGAGAAATCCCATCTCTACCAAAAACACAAAAATTAGCTGGGCGTGGTGGTGGGCACCCATAATTCCAGCTACTTGGAAGGCTGAAGCAGGAGAATTGCTTGAACCAAGGAGGCAGAGGTTGCCGTGAGCCGAGATCGTGCCACTGTACTCCAACCTGGGCGACAAGAGTAAAATTCCGTCTCGAAAACAAAAAACAAAACAAAAAACCACCATTAGATCTCCTGAGAATTATTCACTATCCTGAGAACAGCACAGGAAAGACCCACCCCCATGATTCAGTTATCTTCCTCTGCATCCCTACCCCAACACATGAGAATTATGGGAGCTACAAGATGAGATTTGGGTGGGGACACCGAGCCAAACTATACCAGTGAGTGAGTTTGATTAATTTTTTTATTCTTTGTACTTTCATGTCTTCTTAATTGTATCCATATACACATGCATGCAATCCAATTTAAAAATAAAAATATGGAAAGCAAAACCTTTGTTTCTTTAAGTTTTAGTCAAACACAAATTTACCATGCACAGTTTCAGTTTTACACTTGATTGTTTTCCTATAAAATCTTTTTTCAGATTAAGTTTTTAAATGTCTAACAAATTTTATTAAGTACATTTTTGTTATTTTTATTTGGTTGTTATTATGAGTTAAGCTGAAAGATTGATACTTTTGTTTATTTTTTGGCTAGCCTCAGAAAATTGTGAGGAATTCCTCTCTGGTATGTCCTGTCATCATCATTGGCAAAATGGGTAAAACCCAAAGAATTCTGTTAGCTTCAAAATAGCGAGGTCAAAATTGGAATGACAGCCTCGCTCTTTAAGATAACCTTGAATGTTATTATGAAAGTCATGTAAATAATGTTTGCTTTCTTTCTAGTGGCTCTTGCATAACTCCTTTCTTTCGTGTTTTGTGTGTAAGTGGAGGCTTTGGTGATGAGGACAGATCAGGGAGTAATATATTGGATGTACTTCTGCTTCCCTGATTAAGGTGTATCTAGTGCTTACCATTCTCAGACATCTGGCAGCATCCACTATCTCTCAGCAAACCAGATTCTAAATGGTGGTCCAATTAGAAGACTAAAATTAGGCCTCCAATTCCAACCTCCATTATGAGAGAAGTTCTTGTTTCTAATATTTGAAGAAGACGTCAATAATTAGAAAGGTTGATATAAATACTCCTGTAGACATTTGAAAAGTTTAATTATACTGGGCGTTTCCATTAGCTTTGCTAGATCTACTAACGCAGAGTAGGGCTAGATAATTCATTATGTTCCTAAAAAATTAGGGGAAATGGACTTGTTTTGATAGTAATACCTACTTTACACCAGGCTTTGGGTTGCACAGGCATTGAATTTAAAGATAAGGAAGACATGTCTCTGCATACCAAGGGACCTTGGCATTCATTTAATCCCTGCCTTTTCCTATCACATTGCCAGGTAGGTGGATGAAAATCATTGTGGTTACTTGTTAGATCTTTCACATAGATCCCTGAGACAAACACTTCAACTTTAGAGAGCAGCTTAAGAAAACTTTTTGTTAACCAGCTAATGGTGAATTTCAGTCTTACAGTTCCCTCTGTATCCTGTGCCATCATAATGCCAATTTGATTGCTAATTACTCTGCATTATCCATAAGCTAGCTACAAACATTTTTAATGGCATGCTCTTTGTTGTAATTTAGGGGCAGTGACTGTTGTCTGTCTCTTTGTACTTTGGAACATTTCTTTCTGAGCCTATAAAGTGTTTGGCTGGCATGCAGGGGCCTGAGGAAGCTGAAGGAGAAACCTGGTCCCATGAAACATAATCCTACCACACCCTGAAATGGATAGATGCCTGGGCCATGCCAGTGTGCACACACAGACTGGTAAGTGAAAGATTAGCCAGAATTGTGAAAGATGCTACCGTACAGCCAGCCAGTTCCACCATTGGCAAATGTAAATAGCCATGAATATCCTATTCTCTTTCTGTCAAAGTTGGTTCTGAGCACTGAGAGGAGAGACCAAGTTAAAAGTAGACACAGCAGCGAGTAAAGCTCTCTCTGTCTAACGGAGTGTCTGTATTTTGGGGTACATGATTTTTCTACACCTGAGATGAATAACTCATTCTCAAGGGACCCCAAAGCAAAAGTTTAAAGATGATTAAAAAATAACTTTGCCTTCTGGTGGCCTGATAACTGGAACTCTGTAATAGAGACATAGAAAACTATCAGGAATTGAAACCAAAATGAGACTCTGCTTTTGGGATTCCCCTTACACTATTATATTCTCATGGAAGGTTCAGGATAACTAGGCTAGCAGTACATAAAGTAAATAATAAAGTAGGTCAATTACAAAGCTAGAAGAGTTTTATTTAGCATGACATTGATCACATCTTAAATCATCTCCCTGAATCTCCATATTTTTCTTTTTGGATTAAAAACAGAATGGCATTCTTGAAGAATTGTTTTATCTACACTTCTGTAATTGTTCTCTAAACAGATAATTGTTTAGAAGGATCAGTTTCCTAGCAATATATGACCTTTCTTACTGTATTTCGTGTCATCTCATGCAGGCCCTATCTTCTGTAAAATTAGGCCTCCACTGCGTGTATCATTCAAGATTGTTCTTTATTATTTTCCAAATTCTCTGGATGGAGCATACTCTTTATAAACAACAGATTTGTGCTCATCTGTTGTGGATGATCTTGGTGCTACATCCAGACCTCTTTTACCAGGCTGATGCATGAACACTCCAGCTTCTAAGAATGTTCACTGTTAGCTTATAGATTCTCATTTTCTACAGTGTCACCCTTGGCCAAATAGGAGCCACTGTATTCTTTAGTATACATTACCAGCTTACAGTAATTGACTAAGGGAAGACAAAAGTCAGCCCTTGTCTCAAGATAGGGCCAATTCTGAAGTGAAATTCATCCTCCAGAGCTCCCTGTGGGGCCAGGCTACAGTTAGGTTCTATCTGGGCCACATGCATGCTTAGCTTGTTTTTGCCTTATCCTGCTGCCCTCACTTCTCTTCCCCTAAGAACACTAACACAGGAGTCCCTGTCCAGACTCTGCTTTGAGGGAACCTGCCAATCATCATCACTGTAAACATTTAGAGCAGGTGGGTAGGAGTCTGGGCGTGGTAAAGGGATTGGAGGGGGTTTAGCACATAATTTACCCTAATAAGTGTTTGCTAAATGAGTGGATTTTCCAGTCTTGATGCTTGGATTAAAAGTAGCACAGCTGTCTTCAAAAGATCTATTTCTCAAGCAGGGCTGGGCTCCCTGATTCACTCCTGGATTGGAAACAAAATGAGTAGGAAAATTTCATAAGGCTTATTGTCGAATAGAAAGACATTGATGATTGTTAATGATGTTAATCAACAGGGATTATTAAGTGCCAGCTTTTCCGAGCATGTGACTACATACCCAGGTCTGTGGTAACTGTGATGAAGAAAATAACCTCTTATCTTATAAGTAAAAAAACACTTCATGTGGAGATAAAATTTACTTAAATGAAACAATGAAATTATAAGAATGTGTGTTCACATGATAAAATGTACTTCATAGGTAATAAGTTCCAAAGGAAATTCAGAGAAGTAAGAATCAATGTGGGGGTTTGAGAGTTAGGCAAGTCTTGGAGGAATAGGTGTGTGTGGGAGGGGCAGGAGAGAAGACATTCCAAGTGGGAGAAGAGGTAAGAGGAAAGGTATGGAGACAGTAATGAGGACAGTAGTATTTGCCAGGAGATATAAAATGAGAAAATAAGTTCCTCCTGGTTCACTTCCTTTTTATATTGCCATCCCATTATCCTATTTCAATTTATTCTTCATTCATTTATTCATTCACTAATCAAATATTCTTGGAGACCTACACTGTTCCAAGAACTGCATTATGTCTTAGGGATATGGGAATGAAGAGAATACCCATCATTGTTCTCAAGGAACGGACAGTCTCCAGAGAGATAAAATTAGCAAACAGACAATTACAATACAGGGTTGTCATGGTGCTTTAAGAGTAAACATAGGGTGCTAGGAGAGAACAAAGGAAAGGCATGGAAGCCAGACTTGGGGAAAGGTCCAAAAAGGCTTCCTGAAGAAGTGGCATCTTATTGGTGGGTAGAATTTAAATGGTGGGTAGAATTTAGCCAGGTGAAGGAGGGCACAAGAAAATAATTGTAGGGGTGCATGGTGCTTTGAGGAAAGTAAGGGGTGCAGTACCACTGATATGTGTAGAGGACAGAAAGACCAAGGGGGTCAGATCAGGGACCAGATCAGGGACCACCCTGTAATTAATCAAAGGAGTATGGGCCATGATAACCATTAGTTGACTAAAGTATTAAAATTACATGATCAGATTATTGCTGAAACATTGCTTTAGCTGGAGTAGTTTGAATGGGTTGGTTGAGACCAAACTGGCTGCTGATAGATACATTAAGAAGCTTTGCTATGCACATGGCAAATGATGGTGGGAATGGAGAGAAGTGAAGGTAAGAGTGACATAAATTGGAGTTTTATTGGTTTTGGGAGAAGAGAATAAGAATGTTGAGAATAATACTGAAGAATTTACATTAAGCAACTAGGGTGGAGAGTAATGATAACTTCATCAAGTTAGGGAGCATGAGAGGAAGAGTCAGCTTGGAGAACAGATGATTACTCAATTTTTGACATGATTGGTTTGAGAATCCTGGGGATAATCAAGCAGAGGTGTTGAATAGATGGGTCTGGAAGTTAGAAGACACTTTTGGGGTGGCGATACAGATTTGGGGTTTCTACTAATAAACCACTCACTTTACGTCATCCCATTTTGTTTAGTGGTACCAACACCCTCTTGTTTGCTCAGGTTAGAAACTCATATTTCCCTAAGGGGTCCGTGGATGGGCTTCATAGGATTCTTAAACCTCCCTGAAATTGCATGCACAATTTTGGGTATGAGTGAATAAGTGCCTCTTTCTAGTACCGTGAGATGTAGAATTTTATGGAAGTTGCAAAAGGTTACTTGACTTTCCTCTTGTGCCCCCAAAACAAAGAGAATCCAAAGTGATTTGGGGGTCTTTGTCTCTCTTCCTCTCTTTATATTTACTGATGAGTCATGTTCTTCAGTCTTTGAAGTCATCTTTATATCTCTTATCTTTCCTCATTGCTAGCCTCCTAGTTCAGATCCTTACTGCTTGTAATTTTAAGAATTTTTATTGGAATCTCTCAACTTTCTAATACATGTAACTATATATTTTTTTTTCTCCAAACTGCTACCGACTATATTAGTTGAGTTCCCACCCTTGTGGGCAGCAAGAAAATTTAACTTTGTCAGCCCCTTCTGGTAATCATCAGCTTAGTTTACTGATTTTTTTGCAATCCAGTTATTAAAATCTCAGACTCTATTCAAAACATCTTATCTTTAATTAAATTAGATATGACTAGGCTGTTAGGAGCTCATTGAGGAGGAGTACAGTGTAATTGGTTCTTTCCCTCTTCTGATCTCAGGCAACTGTTCTGCTGATGGGGGTATCAGAGAGGTCAGGGTGACTGAGAATTCACTCATGTGATTGCCAGCATGTTGAAGATAGCAAGCTGGCAATCTTTTCTTTAAAGTCAACCCATATCTGTTCTAATTTCTGGGTGGTGGTAACCAGCCTCCAGTTACATAGCATTCCATCTTAGGTGGTCTTCAATGCCCAGCCAGCAGTCTTATGGAGGTAGAACAGCTTCCTCCTCTCCCTCTGGTGGGTGGCTATCAGTATCCTCCTCACATCAACCCATCCTTCATCAATATGACCTACCCATACTGGTGCCCACCCCTTATTTGGTGACCTGGGCTAGGTCCACAGGAAACTTGGGATCATTGCTACGCCTGCCTCAGTTTGTATGAGACTGTGAGGGGGTAGCAACCTTAATATATTAGGACTTACTTACTCTCTCTTAGGATTCAACATCCAAAATATTTTATGCATTTTCTCGGGACTGTGAACTTTCAGGTGCAGCAAAAGTTCATAACAGTCTTCACTTCCTAATGATGCTTTCAGATTTCATGAGTGATTCTCCAGGGAACAGCCGGCTTCGTTGGGCACAGAAAAATAGCGAAACTGCTTCCCTCTCAGCCCCATTCCACATGGAGAGAAGTAAATACTGATTCACAAACTCAACTCTTCCCAAAAGATGACTCCTCTTTCTCTATTTCCTTCGGGGGAAGGGGGTTGCTCTACTGATTCTTCTGAAAGGTCACCTTGTTAGCAGGTCCCAAGTCAGGGATGTATGGCATTGTTGTTTTTCAACTTTGAGGTGCCACTACTTGGTAACTCCCTAGGAAGGAGTCTCAGTATGTATCACAACTTCATGTTACCATCTTTTAACTGGTAATCATGATACAATTTCTTGTCTCTCTCACATATTTTTCCTAAATGTTTTAATGTTAATAACTCCCCAAGGTTGAGACAAATATCTCCAGACTGGCCTCCGCAGTCCTTTAAAATTGTGGCCTCCAAGTACCTTTGCAATCTCAATTCTCAACATAAGCTCTTTGAATAATATGGGCAATAATCAAACAGATCTTGCCCTGTCATGTTTCCATGATGTTGGTCATGCCTTTCCCTTTGCCTGCAACATCCCTTCTTTAATTTTGATTGAAAATTCTTCTATTCATTGTTTAGGTCAACCTCCCATGTCATCTCAATAATGTCTTGCCATTCTTTCAACAGGAATCAATCCTGTCTATGCCATTTGCAGCATGCTTTTACTTGTCTGATTCTTTGGCATCGTAAGAAACAGTGAAGTGGAGCCTAACAAGGTGCCTTAAACATAGCAAATGCTCAACAGTTCAAAAATGACAGGGGAAGTAAAGTCAGATCATGGGAGGAGTCTTAAATGACTAAATGACCTTGGATACTATTTCAGTTGGTTTCTATTAAAGACTTGGTAGAGCCAAGTTTCACTGATTTTTGCAATTTATAGAAATGCTCCCATTGCAATAGCTTGTGAGCATGTTGCCAAAAAACTCTAACAAAAAATTCAACTCACAAATTGTGACTGTCTTCCTGATAGGGTGCTCTTTGCTCGTTAGTATCTAGTGGACAAATGAAAAACATTTGCTCTGGATCTAAAACACAATCAACAAGTGGGGACATGGAGTTTAAGTGAAGATCAAGTGTGGGTGTCCCCCAGAATTAGCACCATGCTTGATACCAGGACTCAAATTGGGCAGGGGTCAGGGTCAGGGCGGGGAGGGTAAAGTGGCTGTTGTCATCAGTTTCAGCTGTGGAGTGGTGAGGAAGGAGAAAATAAGGTAACCAGGACCAAATTCTGGTAGGGGGCAATTAAGTTCAGTTGGATGTCTATTGGCGACTTGAGCATCCAACGTTATACAGCCATGAGGCCGGTGCCATCAGGCATCTGAGCAACTGTGCTTTAACAAGCAGTTTTTCTGGATAAACTTTATCTTCAAAGGTGAGTTTAGGCAGAGGTCTTCAAAGAGGGCCCAGGAACCTCTGAGCAACACCTGAAGTCTTTGGCTACACTAAAAAGCCCTGACTTATATAAATAAAGGCTTAGATGTTCTTTAAACAGCTCACTTGACATGCCTGAACCTTATAAATAATGAGACTAACATAAATGTATGGTGCTCTAGAAATATTTGGAAGATCATCTTGACACACCTAAATTCAATTTGGCTTGCTAATTTTTAAGAACTGTATCTAATACTGTACATACATTACCCATTCCACAAATATCAACCACATATACCTTTGGCCATCCCCACACCCATTGGATATGCACACAGCTGTCCTCACATGATCTCATACTCCTCCAACTCATCTATAATTACAAACAGAAGCATGTTCCTATCAAATGCACACATATTCACCAAACCTTGGGGTCCTACAAACTTTTCTTCTCCTCCAGCCTATCCTGAATTATGCGGCTGTTTTAGGCCATTCTTTGACCGACCAGCTATACTCTAGGTGGAACAGCTGTGGTTAAAAACTTGGCCAGGACTTGCTGCCAAGACCGGGTTAGAGGTGGTTGAGTGAGCACTATTGAGAGTAGCTGTGGAATGTGGGTGGAGTCAGAGGAGAGTGGGCACAGCTGATGTCCCTTCTTTAAGAAGACTCTCCCCTCCCTCCCCAGTGGGATGACTGAGGGCAGCTGTGTGTTGAAGATGCAAAGAAAACGAGATGGTAGCGCTTAGCTTCAGAGGCAGCAGCTGCTGTGGTCTGGAGGCCTCCGCCAGGTCATCCTCAGAGGGTAAGCACTGCTCTAGTGCCCTTGTGTAATGATAAAAAGTGGCTGGCTCTCCCATCTCTGGTTAGATGGCACTAGCAAAGTTTGTTGAGTTTCTTTGAGGGCCAGTGTGCGATCATCCATGTGTAAGGACACCTTTCCTCATACACATTTATTTGTACATGTAGACAACTGCCCTGGATACTTTAAGATTTCTGACTCTCAGGAAAAGCTAGGAATTAGCAGGGGTTGGCTGAATGTGTCTGATTCCCTTGCACACAGCTTCTCCTTGCCTGTGAAGCTAATGCTTTCACTCTCATTGAGAAGCAAGATCCCTCAGTTGGAGAGCCTTGTTTAGGTCATCTCACACCACACTCAATTTTGTCCTCTTGTTCCAGCTTACTTATGCCAGGCCAAAGGAGACCAAGGGAGTCAGGGACCTTTATATTGCTGTGACCCATTTGATATTTGGAGCCGATAAATGAGATGTAGCCAATAAACGAGTCAGCAAAACCTAGCTTTGGTAATTACCAGTTGCAGTCCCAAGCTCCAAGGTCACTTACCTTTAATGCAAGAGTTCATGTTTAGTGAGATTATTTTTTAAAAGACTCAATTAGTTGTAGGTTACTAGCACTTTGAAGACCCCATCCTAGGTTTTTTGATGTCTTATTCTTCCCTACATGACCAGTGTCCTTCGGTAGTTTCTCTGTTAGGCAGACCTCCACTAAGTGGCTCTATCCAGAACAATCTCCCACTTGCAATGTCCCAGAGGGCTAATTATCACCAATAGTACTGTTGTGACTACAGAAGGACCTGTGGCTGCAGAAAGACCCAGGCTTAGTAATTAAAAACCATCCGCAGGGCATCCATTTATCTTTGGCACTCATCTCCCAAATTTAGAGCCCTTAGCACCCTTTCCTTCATTCTATCTTGCACCCCAGTTGACATGCTCCCTCTCTGATCCAGCAATGGGACTGGACACATCTTTGATTTCACTCCTACTTGGCCATCTCCTCAGCAACAGCTGCCTTCTCAGCTTGACTTCCATCTCCATATTTGCTATGGATAAATCCATAAACTGAATGCATCTGTCTCTGGCAGCTGGAAATTATAATCTCCCACTATGTGATTCCCTTCTTGGATGGGAGTTTATATGAGAAACAGCTTAAAAATTAATATTTGTATTGCAGAATTAACCCTCTTATTCAATACCTCCCATCAGAATTCTTCTTCTCTCACTGTGGTATCTGGAGGGTACCAGTTGAATGCACTTGAATGTAAGAATTCATGCTAAAGTATAAATGACTGCTAGGTGGTTAATCACATTTACGGCTCCCCAAAAGAATTATTTCAGAGGAAAGCAGCTTCATTGTGAACTGAGACATGAGAAGACACTTTGCCAAATTCTCAATCTCTACAGGATCTGCCCCAGCACATACCTGGTCTCCTGATAATATTTTTTTGTTTTGTTTTCTTCTTCCACATAATACCTGCTTTTCCAAGGACTGAGATCATAACCCTCAGTATAACTACACTCTTTCACTGCCTTCAGGGTGAAGCCTACAGTTTTACTTGAGGCCCAAACATAGAAATTCAGTCTTGGCTGGGCGCAGTGGCTCACGGCTGTAATCCCAATACTTTAGGATGCTGAGGTGGGCGGATCACGAGGTCAGGAGATCGAGATCATCCTGGCTAACATGGTGAAACCCCATCTCTACTAAAAATACAAAAAATTAGCCTAGCGTGGTGGTGGGCGCCTGTAGTCCCAGCTACTTGGGAGGCTGAGACAGGAGAATGATGTGAACCTGGGAGGTGGAGCTTTCAGTGAGCTGAGATTGTGCCACTGCACTCCAGCCTGGGTGACAGAGCAAGATTCTGTCTCCAAAAAGAAAAAAAAAAAGAAAAGCAAAGAAAAGAAATTCAGTCTCCCTAGTTGCCTCCCCTCTGCTACTCCTAACTTATTAACTTATCAATGCATTAGCTCTTTGGGAAGTGTGATGAGGTGGACTCTCTTCCTCTCCAACAAGCAAAAACTGCCCAATTCACATTGTCAGTGTTTGTTAATAGAACCATGCCATTTGCTCATAAATATCAAATTTCATAGGAAACGTTTTTCATGGACCATTTTCCCTTTCTGCATGAACTCAATACTAAAGAATATAAAGAATAGTTGTTTATGCTTTTATTGGTGATTAAGGTAATTATGATAATTACAATATTTTGAACATATGTCATTTAATTGTCATCTTAACCCCTCAAGATAGTAATTATTTGCCCTATATCATGGTTAAAGAAACTGAGGTTTAGACCGATTAAATAATTTGCCTAAAATCATGTAGTCAGCCAGTGGTTGTTTTAGGGTTCAGATCAAAATCTGTTCCAAATTCTAATTTCAAATTCTGTGTTCCTTCCACTGAATCTGTCTGGCTAAGGATGATCTCTTATAGTTAAATTTTTCTCCCCTCAAAGTTGAAGGCCATTTTAGTGACTAATGGGAACTTTTCTCTTCATTCCCAGTACTCCTCAAGTTTGTAAAGTAAGGACCTTCGGGACTGGCATGACCTCATTATGGCTAACCAGCTAGCTCCCCTCTGCCCTGTTTTTTTCTGCTGGTCACCAGTGAGACAAACCTGTCTTATCAACCACAATTGTTATTGCATCTACGTTGAAATGTTATATATGCATGTTTGTGTATTTTTTTATATTACGATGTTTTGATATCTTAAAAATACTTTCTTGCTGAGAATAGCCTGCCCTGTGGTGGAGGTAGGGGGCTAGCCAATTTTTAAAGAAAGCAAGGGCTCTGTTGAGCATGATTTCAATGTGCAAATGAATATAGAGCCATCCCTCCTCTGTCTGGCTTGTACACTCCAGGAGGCAATATTTTTCTGCCTTAATCATCCTAGGACCAGGCACCAGACAACTAGGACCACCGCTATAGCTTAGAGCCCACCAAAACCATTCAAACTAGCCAATTCGAAACGCTTTCTGCTGCGTTGTCTTGTCTTTCCCTTGAAAATCCCAGTAAAGGCTCTTGTCTAAACTTTCCCCTCACTCCTGTCTTCTGCCTGCGGCTCACCTTGGTGTCTTTCCCATGCAGCACTACATGGTGTGCTGTGCCTCTTCTCTCTAGGGTCTGTGAAGATACTAAAGTTTCTCCTTTCCTGAGCCTCTCCTGTCTCCTCTTGTGACCACACTTGACTGACCATCACATAAAAGAAGAGAAAACAATTTCCTGCAGAATTGAGGTTGTAACTTGTGCTTCTCTTTGTCACAGGGGAGCTAACAGTTTATTTGATAAGCAGAGAGTGAATTGAGTCTGAGAAGTTAAAAGTTAATGTACAGTTTTCTCCTGATCTGTGGACAGAACATAAGCTTGGAACATGCAGCTGGGAAAAATCCTAAAGTACGGATTCCTGATTTGTGAGTTTGTGAGGCTATAGAATATGCGACGGTTGTTACTTAGTGGCAGCTGATCTCATCTGCCAGTTTTGCATATATTTCTCTTCATTTTCTAAGGCAAACCGCAGATGTTTTATCCCTTGCAATTGCACCTGCAGACCTAAAAGCAGTTAAAAAAAACCATACACACACACACAACAGGATAGCAGATGTTTCGAAATTGGAACAGTTATGTTATTGGACATGGAAAAAAAAACCCACCAAAACTATTCTACTTTATCTGTACAAATCCCAGGAAGTAACTCCTCTTCTCAATATGGTACAAATGACTAACAGTCCTGACTTTTAATTTCCCCTAATCCAGAGGGCAGTTTTGACATTTTATTTACATAAAAGATGATGGGTTTTATTCTAGCCCTGAGATTCAACTCACCTTTAATAAATTGTCCCACAGTATTCCTGACCCACTAGCATAAAATGAAGGAACGCTTTTAAGTCATATGAGGGCACCACATTTGCTGATGCAAAAATGTGTTACTCTGATAGGAAAGTTAATTAAGCAATAAGACATGACATGATGTGAATTATTGTGTAATAACTCATGTCTTTGGTGTAGCTAGGCACAAACCTGAAGGCCAAGTACCCCTACAGCATCTGGGCATGAATTATGCTACAATAACTCAAGCCCTGAAGCATTCCAATGAAGCAGGGGTTGGGGGCTGGGGAAGAAAACGAAGGACAAAAATTGATCTCTAATAAGTAAGAGGATGAAAAGGAGTTGTGTTTAGAACTGCATATGCTCCCCCTAAAGCAGTGCATTTATGACAAGCATTTGAGGATGAAGGACACTGGGATTCTTTTTATCACTTCTCGTAGCCTTGAGAAAACACTACAAGCTTCCAACTCGGGGCCTGGTTCCATATGCTGAGAAAAATGCTTTGCTGGAAGTACGGGCACTTGGGGTTCAGCAACTGCAGTGGATTCTTTTTGACACAAAGTGGGAAATAACTCATCTCTCAATAAATCTGGAAATTTCTCGTTCTGCCCTCTGATTCTGGGGAAATAAATATCTTAAGAATCAGAATTCATGGGTCATGGGAGATGGGGGTTCAGTTACACAAGTCTTCTGATCCGTGAAAATACCATTTCCCTTGCTTCCTTGTATCCCACATTAAATTGGGGTCAGGTTTTGGCATCAGAACTAAGGAAATGAAGAAGTCCTGGTTCCCCAGGCTTTCGTTTGACCTGAAGAACTAAAGACAAACCATATAGAAGCCATAGCACAAAGACTGAAATATAATGAACCGATTAGGTATCACGTGCAAAAAGTGGGAGCAAAATTAGGTCCACGGAGATTTTTCTGCTTATTTTCTTCCCTTTCATGGGCATACTGATTTGATGAATGATGATGTACGTAACAAGTCCCAATTAGTGGCTATGGTCCTGTTAATCTCACAGCTAGATGATAGCTTGACAGCCAATCAGATCACTCTTTGTTAAAATCCAATTTAATTTAAAAAAATCTACAAAGGAGACGGCATTTTCCTCCATTTAAATGTTGACACATAGAACTGTTGAGATTGACAAGAACGTGTCCTGTCCAGCCTCACTCAACTCAAGTTGCACGCAGAACAGCTTTAGTTCTTCCCTCTTGTTCTCCTTCTTTAACCTTCAGCCGCAGATTATACGGAGATGAGCAGTTCAGCAAATCTGCGACTTCAGATCTTACAAGTTTGCTGGTAAAATTCCAAAATTCATAGTCAGACCATGCCTCCCTCCATAAGACTAACATATGGTATTAACAAATTTTATCAACACTGTATAAAGGGAACAGCTCCAGAATGTGTTTCTGTTATTCTTACAGTTACTCTGTTGCCTTTCAGCATGGCACTGATATTGCCTCTCTTTGGTCCTGTTTGAAATGCTTATTTTAACATTTATTTCTTCTCTTAAATGGCTTCATCCTGGAATTCCTTCTTTATTTGGTAAGTTGCAATTCAGCCTCTTTGTTGAGCAAGTGGAGACCTCATAATTTCCTATTTATCTTATAAAAGTTTACAGTGTATTTAACAAATACTCCCTGAGGGAAAAAGCACATTTTGATGAACAAAAAATAGTCTACAGCAGGGGTCATCAAACTTTGTGTAAAGGGCCAAGCAATAAATGCTTTCAGCTTTGCAGTCCCGTTGAAACTACTTCACACTGCCATCTTGGCATAAAAGGTGCCATAGACGATATGTAAAAGAATGTGCTAGCCTGTGTTCCAATAAAACTTTATTTACAAATATAAGCAGCAGGCTGAATTGGCCTGACAGCTGTAGCTTACCAACCCATACTGTAGAGAATTCAAGGGAAGGGGGGCCAATTCTGCTCCTCACTTTGGATTATGAATTCTTAAGAGCTGAGAGGAGGATATGAAGGCAGGCAGGTTAAAGAGGTGGGAAATTCAGCCGTCTAGCAAAAGATAAAAAATCTGGAGTCAGATAGGTGAGTGATTGAATTTTGATCCAGCCACTTTCTCCTGTGTGACTTTGGGAAAGTTATTATATTTAACTTCTCTGAGCTTCACTCTCCTCATGCTTATACAGGCAGTCCTTAACTAGGGTAGAGGCTGATAACTATTCATAAACTTCTGTACCTCCTTCCTGGGCTCAAAGCTAGACTATATTTCCCAGCTTCCTTTGCAGTGAATGAGCTTCTATGTGGTTAGAATCGTATCAGTAGAATATGCAGAGAGGGTGTGTACCAGTTCTGGTCTAGTGCATGTAAAACAGTGGGACTCCTATGTCCACATTCTCCATCCTGGTGGCTGGAATCCGAACTCGGTGGTGTAGCCTTCAGCACATGTACAGGACAATGCAATTTGGGATCTGGAGAGGCAAGAAGGAAGGGTTCTTATCCCTGAAGGCTGCATGGCACAGCACTGCCTCATGAGCGGAAACACTCATTGGGCTGTTTTGTGAGAGGAAAATAAACATTGCTCTTGTAGCTCCTCATCTTAGTGTTTTCTTGCTGCAGCAGTTTAGCCTAAAGGAAACAATGTGGTATCTGACATATGACTATTACAAATCTATAAAATAATTCATGTAAAGTGCTTGGCATTTAATGGGCATTCTATAAAGGAGAGAGAGCTTTTATCTGTTTCCTTTTCAGGAGGGCTATGGTAAAATGGCCTTCTCATATCCATTTTTCTTCATTGTGGTAACAATAATCTTCGCAAAATACAAAAGTGATTATATCATCATCCAGCTTAAAATTCTTAACAGGCCATTTCTTGCTGTTAAGATAAAAATTAGAATTCTTACCATAAACTTCAACCTTCCTGATCTGGCCCTTGCTGACATTTGCAGGCACATCTCTTGCCACTGTTTCCCTAGATCTTTCACCTGGTTTCTCTGTTCTCCTTGCAGTTATCTAAACATGCTATACTCTTCCTACACAGTTTCATTCATGCTATGTCTGGAAGGCTCCCTTCCCCATGCAACCAAATCTCTTAACTAGAGCACGTTCTTTCTGATTTCTGCTCACATGCTTTGGGGAGGCTTCCTTGATGCCAATTGTATGTTTTTATTTACTAAAGGTATTATATACCCTTTGTTTCTAGCATGGATCTCAATTCTGATGGGCATGTGTAATTATTGGAAGTCTCCCCCACTAGACTATAAGCACCTTGACACAGGAATCTGTATATGTTTTTGATCATGATTAAATCTCTTTTAACAACTCACAAGAATTTGAACAAATGTTGTGCCAGAGAAGTTGAATCTATAAGTAACATTTTATATAACATAAATTAACAATAAATTAGAGTTATTTACAAGAATGAAACTATAAATATAACAGAAGAAATTACAGGTAATTTGCAAAACATAATCTTTGAATGGGGAAGCCTCCTTGAGCAATTATATTTTATTATCTGAAACAAAAACTTCTAATACAAGAATACTGACCATAATAAAGGCGCAAAAGCTTATCTACAAAACACATTAGCACGACAGGATAATTTCCTTGATATAGGAAGAAACTTATAAATAAAACAATTCCAGAGAAAATCAGAAACATGAATAAGTAACACACAGAGAAAAGTAGTTTGTAAATATATAAGACATTCAACCTAACTTTAAAGCAATGGAAATTAAAATTACAGACGTATTTTCACCAGTCATATTAGCAATGACAAAATTATTGATGATTTCTTAGGATAAAAATGAATCATTATACACTGATGGTAAAAATAAAAATTGTTGTAAAACTTGTCTGATTCTATTTGGCAATATCTATGAAAATTTGAAATGCACACATCATTTGACCTAGTAATGTCACATCTAAAAATTTGCTCTGAACTGTGCTATATGATTGTTCTTAAAAATATATATGTATATGTGTATATGTATATGTATAAGCACATTGGTTACAGCATTGATAGCAGTAGCAACACTCTGGAAACTGCCTAAATATTCGTTAAAATAGGATAAAAAATAAATTATGGTATGAACATACGGTTTAAAATTATAGTAACATTAGAAAAAATGACATAAATGTATCAGTATAAAAAGTGCCAACCATCAGTAATTAAAAAGAGCAAGTGACAGAATAATGTATATGCTATGACGACATTTATATGAAGAAGAACTTACAGATGTATAAATATGATGCATGCACATATGTGTGGAACGGGTGGAAAACGTGATTCTGAGCATTTGCAAGTGACTACCTTGGGGAAGGGGGATGTTAATGGCAGGTAGGTGGGGTGGGGAGGTGAGATGTGTGGTGGAAAACTCCCTTTTGCTTTCTAGAATTCTGTATACTTTACTTTTCCTTCAAGTATATATTTTCACTATAAAGAAAGATTTAGAACTTTGCTGATCCAGCAGAGTGGTAACTTTCAGTGATTATTTGTATTTGATTTCACATTCAGCCATTCTTTGACAATTTTTGTGCTGTTTAAATTATAAGTTTTCAGTGCATTTTTAAATCTACTAAAGTAAGTCTTATACCCTTCCCCTTTATTCCCATTAATTACTCTCAAATATTTGCTCTTCTATTCTTTTAGGAAATTTAAAAATCATACTGTCAAGTTTCCCAAAAATTCTGTTGATATATTGATTTAAAAAATCAATAAACTTTGGATTTTTTTTTCAGAAATATTGATTTCTTCTCCATTTACATAAATATTTTTCATGAGTGTTGGTAAACCTTTAAATGTGAATGTTACATACTTCTTGAAGCTTATTTGTGAGTAGTATAAAATATAGATTTGTTTTGGGTTTTGTAAGTATTATTTTTTCCATTGCATTTTCTAACTGGTTTTTCATGACTGACAGGGAACCTATTGCCTTTTTCATTCTTTGTTTTGAATCTGACCATCTTGGTAAAATTTCTTGTTAGTTCCTGTAGTTTTCAGTTGACTCTTGGATTTTCTATGCGGGAAATATAGGCATCCTCAAATAATGATTTTATGACTCTTCCAACCAATAACCATCTCTCATTTCATTTTCTTTTATTATTGTCTATAACAGTGATTCTCAAAATTCGTCTTTGCAAATTCCACAGAGCCAATTGACTCATACAGAAAACTTTTGTTAATTTTGGCAAAAATTGTGTACTTTTAGTCAACCTATGGTTGCAACTGACAAATGAACATTCTAATGTGACTGTTACTTGACATTTTTCTTTACATACATTACAGTGAAAGAGAAACATGAAACAATGAGGCAGTATGTTGAAACTTCACTTAATTGGCAATAATTGCAGAATCAAATGCATTTTCTAATTTTGGAAAAATAATCCTCAATTTTTTGCGCTTTTCTCAATGTAATGACTACTTTCACACCATACTTTTAAATTTAATTTGCATTATTAACATTTTTCTCATCACTTCTAAAAGTCTAGGTCAAAAGCCAGCAAACCATGGCCAACAGGCAAAATTTGATTAAATGTTTGTTTCTGTAAATAAGGTTTTACAGGGGCATAATCACACTCGTTTGTTTATAGATTGTATATGGTGGCTTTCACACAACCATGGCAGCTCTAGCTGAGAGGTTATATGTCCTGCAAAGTCCAAGATATTAGTATTTATTACTTGGCCCTTTACAGAAACATTTTGCCAGCCCCAGTCTAGACAATTTACAAAACAAAACCTCAAACCCTGATTTTTACTGTTTGCCAATTTCAGTGCTGTAAATATTCACATCATGAGCAATTTCAAGCCACCGATGTGAAGTCACTGAAGGCCGAATTGGGAAGATGGTGCAGCGTACATAATTGTGTAGTATTTCTACCATACTGATACAAGAGTGCTAAATAGCTGCAAAAGCTTCGATAATAGTAACATGTAGAAAAAATAATTAGGTAGCAACACGTTAAGTATTTATTATCTTTACACTTTGTAAGTTTATGTATATTTTATTTTTAAATAATGTCTGTATTTAATAACTGGCTTACAAAATTCCTAAATTTTTCACAATTTGCTTCTTTCAGAAGCCAGTATGTGCCAGTTCTAGCACCTCGCTGTCTGAAAAGCTTTTAAAAATAGATTGAACCACCCCTTCTTCTCACCCCCAGAGTTTCTGATTTAGTAGGACTGGAGTGGGGTCGCAGAACTTGCATTTCTAACAGTTTCCTAGGTGATGCTGTTGCTGCTGGTCCAGGGAATCAAACTTTGAGACCACAATAACATTATATTAAGCAATAGTGGGATCTGCCTTTGTTTGATGGGTAGTCTAACTCAAATAAGTACAAACAGATTTTTTAATTTGCTGGAAATTTTGTATTGTTGTTACTGCTATTAATCCAACATTGATATTGAATTTTATCTGTTGCCTACTGCTTATCTTTTGAGATGAGTGGTTGTTTTTCCTTTTTTGATCTATTTATACAATGTTTCTACTAATATATTTCACATCAAGAAACTATCTTTTCATTCCTGGCATTGTCTGTGATCATAATGAATTACTTTATTATTGCACTCAATTTGCTTTAGGATTTTTTATTATCAACAATAACATTCACAATGTTCTTGCTACTTCTGTGTTCTTTCTTGTAAGGTTTTATTTTCAAGATTATACTGGCCTTTCAAAATTAATTTTAAAACTTCCCATCTGTTTCTATGAGCAGAAGTAGATTTTATACAGTACGGAAATTACCTGTCTCTGGAAAATGTGAAAGTCTCATTGGAAGGCACATCTGGTTTAGAAACATTTTAGACCTTCTTTGTAATATTTGAAGTTTCTTCTAGGTAGTATTTCAGTTCACACTGTATCCGTTTGGATTTAGTTTGAATAAGTATTACTTTTCCATAAATGATCATTTCATCATGATTTTCAATATTTTTAAACACCTCTGAATCTGCTCCTATTTACTCTGCCTTCTCCGTAATTTTATAAATATATTTTTTCTTCCTTTTTTTCTTGACTAGATTTGCTATTTTGAAGTAACGTATTATGTTACTTTTAAAAATCTGATCTTAGATTTATCTATTCTATTGTTCTATTTTCTAATTTGCTTCTACTTTTCTTATCGTTTCTTTGTATTTTCTTAGGGATTTTGGGGATATTTCTTAATCTCTTGAATTGAGAGTTTAACTTTTGCTCTTTACAAACTGAATTGTATAAACTTACGGCTTAAACAATTACACTGAAAACACCCCAAAGTTATCATTTCTCGATTATTTTACTACATTTTATTACCTATCCTCTTAACAGATTTACATATATTGTATCTATAAGGTGAAATATTATGCTGTACATAATCACTATTACATTGTAAACAACACAGAAAAGTTGAGTTTTTTCTCCTGTTCAAAATCTATTGTTCAGTTCAGCAAAAGAATTTGTAATTGACAATCATGGAAAGTTTTTACATGTGTCTTCATTCTTTCACTTTTGTCTTTACTCATTAACATAAATAAAATATTAACAAACATTCATGTTTGTCCTACATTCCTTTGTCAATTACATCCACAGACTGGCTACAGATACAAGAGTTAGGCAAATTCCAATTACTGCATTATTTGAGAGTCAATTAGCCTTGTGAAAGTTACAATAAAAGAACATTGCACATTTTCTTATTATATATAAATTGTGTGCAATTCAGTCTTCATAGCAGTAACAGTTTTAATAAACTTATGCATTTTTTTTTTTTCTGGAGAACCAGTTATTAAACATTTGCTGGTACACTACTGATACTTAGGTAGAGTGAAAGGAATAAAGAGGTAGCATCTTCTAAGGCTGTTTTGTGTGTGTGCTATTTTCACATGCTTTGAAGCACTTTCATATTTACATTGTATTTTGCTGTAAGATGAATTGTGCTATAACATTTAGTTTTAAGTAGTTGAAGCATAATTATCATTATGAACTCAAAGTTTAAAAAATTGAAGAAAGTGGTAGAAAAATATAATGGGTAAAACAAACTTTATTATGTCTTATATACAACTCATTCTAAATTTTTATTATATAAACTTGTTTTCATTCTTTAAGAATATATTCTGTCTGTGAAATTGTATGTTTTGGGTTGGGATGAAATGTATCATATCTGTATTAGTCCATTTTCACACCGCAGGTAAAGACATACCAGAGACTGGGAAGAAAAAGAGGTTTAATGAACTTACGTTTCCACACGGCTGGGGAGGCCTCACAATCATGGCAGAAGGCACAGTGGAGCGAGTCACAGGTTTTTCTTAATTTTATTCATTAAAAAGATTTTTGTTAGTAAGTGTCAGGAGTAGACTGGGAACTTAATTTTACAAAATTTTTTTTTTCTTTGCAAAGGATAATTTTGTTTTTTATTATACTTTAAGTTCTGGGGTACATGTGCATAACGTGCAGATTTGTTGCATAGGTATACATGTGCCATAATGGTTTGCTATGCCCATCAACTCGCCGTTTACATTAGGTATTTCTCCTAATGCTATCCCTCCCTCAGTCCCCCACAGCCCCCCAACAGGCCCCAGTGTGTGATGTTACCCTCCCTATGTCCATGTGTTCTCATTGTTCAACTCCCACTTATGAGTGAGAACATGAGGTGTTTGGTTTTGTCTTCTTGTGTTACTATGCTGAGAATGATGGTTTCCAATTTCATCCATGTCCCTGCAAAGGACACGAACTCATACTTTTTTATGGCTTCACAGTATTCCATCGTGTATATGTACCACATTTCTTTATCCAGTCTATCACTCATGGGCATTTGGGTTGGTTCCAAGACTTTGCTATTGTGAACAGTGCCACAATAAACATACATGTGCATCGGTTTTTACACTAGAATGATTTGTAGTCCTTTGGGTATATACTCAGTAATGGGATGGTCGGGTCAAATGGTATTTCTAGTTCTAGATCCTTGAGGAATCGCCACACTGTCTTCCAAAATGGTTGAACTAATTCACACTCCCACCAACAGTGTAAAACAGTTTCTATTTCTCCACATCCTCTCCAGCATCTGTTGTTTCCTGACTTTTTAATGATCGCCATTCTAACTGGCATGAGATGGTATCTCATTGTGGTTTTGATTTACATTTCTCTAATCATAAGTGATGATAAGCATTTTTTCATAAGTTTGTTGGCTGCATAAATGTCTTTTCAGAAATGTCTGGTTCATATCCTTCGCTCCTTTTCTGGTGGGATTTTTTTTTTTTTTCCTGATAAATTTAAGTTCTTTGTAGATTCTGGATATTAGTCCTTTTTCAGATGGATAGATTGCAAAAATTTTCTCCCATTCTGTAGGTTCCCTGTTCACTCTGTTGATAGTTTCTTTAGCTGTGCAGAAGCTAGTTTAATTAGATCCTATTTGTCAATTTTGGCTCTTGCTGCCATTGCTTTTGGGGTTTTAGTCATGAAGCCTTTGCCCATGCCTATGTCCTGAATGGTAGTGTCTAGTTTCTTCAAGGGTTTTTATGGTTTTAGGTCTTACATTTAAGTCTTTTTAATTCACCTTGAGTTAATTTTTGTATAAGGTATAAGGAAGGGATCCAGTTTCAGCTTTCTGCATATGGCTAGCCAGTTTTCCCAGTACCATTTATTAAATAGGGAATCCTATCCCCAGTGCTTGTTTTTGTCAGGTTTGTCAGAGATCAGATGGTTGTAGATGTGTGTCGTTATTTCTGAGGGCTCTGTTCTGTTCCATTGGTCTGTATCTCTGTTTTGGTACCAGTACCGTGCTGTTTTGGTTACTGTAGCCTTGTAGTATTGAAGTCAGGTAGCTTGATGCCTCCAGCTTTGTTCTTTTTGCTTAGGATTGTCTTGACTGTGTGGGCTCTTTTTTGGTTCCATATGAAGTTTAAAGTAGTTTTCTCCAATTCTATGAAGAAAGTCATTGGTAGCTTGATGGAGATAGCATTGAATCTATTAATTACTTTGGGTAGTATGGCCATTTTCATGATATTGATTATTGCTATCCGTGAGCATGGAATGTTTTTCCGTTTGTTTGTGTCCTCTTTTAATTCCTTGAGCAGTGGTTTGTAGTTCCCCTTGAAGAGGTCCTTCACATCCCTTGTAAGTTGGATTCTTAGGTATTTTATTCTCTTTAGCAATTGTGAATGGGAGTTCACTCATGATTTGGCTCTCTGTTAGTCTGTTATTGGTGTTTAGGAATGCTTGTGATTTTTGCACATTGATTGATTTTGTATCCTGAGACTTTGCTGAAGTTGTTGATCAGCTTAAGGAGATTTTGGGCTGAGATGGTGGGGTTTTCTAAGTATACAATCATGTCATCAAACAGAGACCATTTGACTTCCTCTTTTCTTAATTGAATACCCTTTATTTCTTTCTCTTGCTTGATTGCCCTGGCCAGAACTTCCAATACTATGTTGAATACGAGTGGTGAGAGAGGGCATCCTTGTTTTGTGCTAGTTTTCAAAGGGAATGCTTCCAGGTTTTGCCCATTCAGTATGATATTGGCTGTGGGTTTGTTATAAATAGCTCTTATTATTTTGAGATACATTCCATCAATACCTAGTTTATTGAGAGTTTTTAGCATGAAGAGGTGTGGAATTTTATCAAAGGCCTTTTCTGTATCTATTGAGATAATCATGTGGTTTTTGTCATTGGTTCTGTTTATGTGATGGATTATGTTTATTGATTTGCATATGTTGAACCAGCCTTGCATCCTGGAGATGAAGCAGACTTGTTCATGGTGGATCAGCCTTTTCATGTGCTGCTGGATTTAGTATGCCAGTATTTTATCGAGGATTTTCACATCAATGTTCATCAGGGATATCGGTCTAAAATTTTGTTGTTGTTGTTGTTGTTGTGTCTCTGCCAGGTTTTGGTATCAGGATGCTGGCCTCATAAAGTGACTTACAGAGGATTCCCTCTTTTTCTATTGATTGGAATAGTTTCAGAAGGAATGGTACCAGCTCTTCTTTGTATCTCTGATAGAATTCAGCTGTGAATCTGTCTGGTCCTGGACTTTCTTTGGTTTGTAGGGTATTAATTACTGCCTCACCTTCAGAACTTGTTATTGGTCTATTCAGAGATTTGACTTCTTGGTTTAGACTTGGGAGGCTGTACGCATCCAGGAATTTATCCATTTCTTCTAGGTTTTCTAGTTTATTTGCGTAGAGATGTTGATAGTATTCTCTGATGGTAGTTTGTATTTCTGTAGGATCGGTGGTGATATCCCCTTTATCACTTTTTATTGCATCTACTTGATTCTTCTCTCTTTTCTTCATTAGTCTGGCTAGCAGTGCATCTATTTGGTTGATCTTTTCAAAAAACTAGCTCCTGGATTCATTGATTTTTTGGAGGGTTTTTTGTGTCTCTATCTCCTTCAGTTCTGCTCTGATCTTAATTATTTCTTGTCTTCTGCTAGCTTTTGAATTTGTTTGCTCTTCCTTCTCTAGTTCTTTTAATCGTTATGTTCAGGTGTCGATTTTAGACCTTTCCTCCTTTTTCTTGTGGGCATTTAGGGCTATAAATTTCCCTCTGCACACTGCTTTAAATGTGTCCCAGAGATTCTGGTACGTTTTGTCTTTGTGTTCATTGGTTTCAAAGAACATCTTTTTTTCTGTCTTAATTTTGTTATTTATCCAGTAGTCATTCAGGAGCAGGTTGTTCAGTTTCCATGTAGTTGTGCGGTTTTGAGTGAGTTTCTTAATCCTGAGTTTTAGTTTGATTGCACTGTGGTCTGAGAGACTGTTTATTATGATTTCTGTTCTTTTACATTTGCTGAGGAGTGTTTTACTTCCAATTATGTGGTCAATTTTGGAATAAGTGTTGGAATAAGTGCTGAGAAGAATGATTATTCTGTTGATTTGGGGTCAAGAGTTCTGTAGATGTCTATTCAGTCTACTTGGTCCAGAGCTGAGTTCAAGTCCTAGATATCCTTGTTAATTTTCTGTCTTGTTGATCTAATATTGACATTGGGGTGTTAAAGTCTCCCAATATTATTGTGTGGGAGTCTAAGTCTCTTTGTAGGTCTCTAAGGACTTGCTTTATTAATCTGGGTGCTCCTGTGTTGGTGCATATATATTTAGGATAGTCTAGCTCTTCTGGTTGCATTGATCCCTTTACCATTATGTAATGCCCTTCTTTGTCTCTTTCGACCTTTGTTGGTTTAAAGTCTGTTTTATCAGAGACTAGGATTGCAACCCTTGCTTTTTTTTCTGCTTTCCATTTGCTTGGTGAATCTTCCTCCATCCCTTTATTTTGAGCCTATGTGTGCCTTTGCATGTGAGATGTGTCTCCTGAATACAGCACACTGATGGGTCCTGACTCTCCAGTTTGCTAGTCTGTGTCTTTTAACTGGGGCATTTAGTCCATTTACATTTAAGGTCAATATTGTTATGTGTGAATTTGATCCTGTCATTATGATGCTAGGTGGTTATTTTGGCCATTAGTTGATGCAGTTTCTTCATAGTGTCAATGGTCTTTACAATTTAGCATGTTTCTGCAGTGACTGGTACCAGTTGTTCCTTTCCAAGTTTAGTGCTTCCTTCAGGAACTCTTGTAAGACAGGCTTAGTGGTGATAAAAATCTCTCAGCATTTGCTTGTTTGTAAAGGATTTTATTTCTCCTTATGAAGCTTAGTTTGGCTGGATATGAAATTTTGGGTTGAAAATTCTTTCCTTTTAGAATGTTGAATATTGGCCCACACTCTCTTCTGCCTTGTAGGGTTTCTCTTGAGAGATCCACTGTTAGTCTGATGGGCTTCCCTTGGTGGGTAACTGGACATTTCTCTCTGGCTGCCCTTGACATTTTTTCCTTCATTTCAACCTTGGTGAATCTGACGATTATGTGTCTTGGTGTGGCTCTTTTTGAGGAATATCTTTGTGGTGTTCTCTGCATTTCCTGAATTTGAATGTTGGTTTACCTTGCTAGGTTGTGGAAGTTTTCCTGGATAATATCCTGAAGAATGTTTTCCTACTTGGTTCCATTCTCCCTGTCACTTTCAGGTATACCAATCAAACGTAGATTTGGTCTTTTCACATAGTCCTGTATTTCTTGGAGGCTTTGTTCATTTCTTTTCACTCTTTTTTCTCTAATCTCGTCTTCTTGCTTTATTTCATTAAGTTGATCTTCAATCACTGATATCCTTTGTTTGACTTGATCAATTTGACTATTGAAACTTGAGTATGCTTCATGAAGTTCTCGAGCTGCATGTTTCAGCTCCATCAGGTTGTTTATCATCTTCTCTACACTGGTTATTCTAGTTAGCAATTCATCTAACCTTTTTTCAAGGTTCTTAGCTCGGAGGAGTTTGTTGTTATCCACCTTCTGAAGCCTACTTCTGTCAATTCATCAAACTTGCTCTCTGTCCAGTTTTGTTCCCTTGCTGGTGAGGGGTTTTGATCCTTTGGAGGAGAATGGGCATTCTGGTTTTTGGAATTTTCGGCCTTTCTGTGCTAGTTTTTCCCCATCTTAGTGGTTTTATATACCTTTGGTCTCTGATGTTGGTGACCTACAGATGGGTTTTGGCGTGGATGTCCTTTTTGTTGATGTTGATGCTATTCCTTTCTGCTTGTTAGTTTTCCTTCTAACAATCAGGTCCCTCAGCTTCAGGTTTGTTGGAGTTTGCTGGAGGTCCACTCCAGACCCATTTGTCTGGGTATTACCAGCAGAAGCTACAGAACAGTAACTATTGCTCCCTGATCCTTCCTCTGGAAGCTTTGTCCCAGAGGGGCACCTTCCAGATGCCAGCCAGAGCTTTCCTGTATGAGGTGCCTGTCAGCCCCTACTGGGAAGTTTCCCCGATTCAGGCTACATGGGGGTCAGGGACCTACTTGAGGAGGCAGTCTGTCTGTTATCAGTGCTCGAATGCCACGCTGGGAGAACCATTGCTCTCTTCAGAGCTGTCAGGCAGGGATGTGTAAGTCTGCTGAAGCTGTGCCCACAGCAGCCTCTTCCCCCAGGTGCTCTGTCCCAGGGAGATGGGGGTTTTATCTATAAGTCCCTGACTGGGGCTGCCTTTTGTTCAGAGATACCCTGTCCAAAGAGGTGGAATCTGGAGTGGCAGTCAGCCTTGCTGAGCTGTGGTGGACTCCTCCCAGTTTGAACTATCCAGTGGCTTTGTTTACACTGTGAGAATAAAACCACCTAGTCAAGTCTCAGTAATGGCAGACACCCCTCCCTCCACCAAGCTCCAGTGTCCCAGATTGATCTCAGACTGCTGCGCTAGCAGCAACGATTTCAAGCCAATGGATCTTCTTGCTGGGCTCCATGGATGTGGGACCCACTGAGCCAGGCACCAGATGGAATCTCCTTGTCTGCCAGTTGTAAAGACCATGGGAAAAGTGCAGTATCTGGGCAGGAGTGTACCATTCCTCCTGGTACAGATTGTCATGGCTTCCCTTGGCTAGGAAAGGGAAATTCCCCGACCCCTTGCACTTTCCTGGTGAGGCAATGCCCCGCCCTGCTTCAACTCGCCCTCCATGGGCTACACCCACTGTCCAACCAGTCCCAGTGAGATGAACCAGGTACCTCAGTTGGAAATGCAGAAATCACCCACCTTCTGTGTGGATCTCGCTGGGAGCTGCAGATCAGAGCTGTTTCTATTTGGCCATGTTGCTGGACTCTCCAAGTCACGGTCTTACACAGATGGCAGGAGGCAGAGAGCTTCTGTAGGGAATCTCCCATTTTTAAAACCATCAGATCATGTGAGACTTATTTACTCTTATGAGAACACCATGGGAAAGACCCGTCCCATGATTCCTTTACCTCCCAGTGGATTCCTGGATTCCTCAGATGACGTGTGGGAATTGTGAGAGTTACAATTCAAGATGAGATTTGGGTGGGGACACAAATCAAACCATACCAATGTCTTTTTTTTTTTTAATTGTGTTATTAACAACAGACAAGACATGGAAACAAATGTCCACTGAGAGATAAATGGATAAAGAAAATATGTGAGGGGTGTGTGTGTAATATTTTGTAACCGTTTTTGTTTTTGAGACAGGGTCTTACTCTGTTGCCTTGGCTGGGGTACAGTGGGACAGTGGTGCAGTCTTGGCTCACTGCAAACTCTGCCTCTGGGTTCAGGCAATCCTCCTGTCTCAGCCTCTCAAGTATTTGTGACTACAGGCACATGGCGACAAGTCTGGCTAATTTTTGTATTTTTAGTAGAGACAGGATTTCATCATGTTGCCCAGGCTGGTCTCAAACTTCTGGCCTCAAGAGATCCACCTGTCTTGGCCTCCTTAAGTTCTGGGATTACAGGAGTGAGCCACTGTGCTCTGCCTCATTCAGCCTTTAAAGAGAAGAAAGTTCTGCCACATTAGACAACATCATGAATCTTGAGGATATTATGCTGAGAGAAATAAGCCCTCACAGAAGCACACATACTGTATTATTCCATTTATATCCTTTTCCATTGTAATTAGTACCTTTTTTCTTTTTAATTCATAGCTTTCCATTTAGAGACAGTTTTCATGAGAAGATTAACATTGATAGTGAGGAATAGGTATATATTGAAACAACAAACTCATTTCCTTCTCCACTGTCTGAGAGGGTATTAATGTACAGGACTGAGCTTTGGCCACCATATTTCTCTGGTAAGTGATAGTGGCCATGGGACTGGTAAACTGCCTGTGGGCTACTTCATGAGCAGTGGTCTAAATGACCTAACAGGGATAGGACCTTCAAACCTGATGTTTTCATGGACCTAAACTGGGTTGTACTCTTGTGAAAAAATATCCCTTTCCAGATCCTGGGGATGCCGGGGGATTCATCCCTCACCCCTGAGACAAATATTTAATAAGAATCTACTTTGTGCAGGCCACTATCCTTGGCACTGCTGGTCCTATCAACGAACCATATATTCTTTTATTTATGCTCTTGGAGGTGAGCTAGCTCTACTTAGGTCTCAGATAATCTTATCTGACTCAACAGTGGAGTAAGGCAAACTAGACAAAATGATGGCAGTGTTGTAAACTCAGCAATAAAAAGGGTTTTGCTATGTGTGAGGATTCTTATTATTTTGGCTGGCTGGATTTTGGGGGAAGAGGTCCAGTAGAATTTCTCAAACATGGTGCCAGGTGTGCCAGGTGTTAGAGGGCCAAAGTGACATAAGGCACAGTTCCTGAACTCAAAGAACTTGACAGGAAGTAGAAGAGACAGAAAGATGAACAGTCAATAGCAATACTTTATTCTTGATTTTGTTTTTTAATTAAGGAAAAATTCACATAAAATAAAATTCACCATTTTAACCATCTGAAGTGAACAATTCAGCAGCATTCCGTACATTCCAAATGTTAGGCAACTACCACCAATATCTAGTTCTGGAACAGTTTTCTCACCCCTGCACGCTGCTAATCTGTTTTCTATCTCTGTGGATTTAAGGTTGACTGTACTTTCATTCCATACAAATAATTGTACTAGAAGCAAAAGATAAGAGGTCAAATCCCCTAAACTAACTGGATGAGATTGAGCAAGACAGTGTGCCTTTTTGAAGTTCAGGTGCTTTATCTACCAAATATAAATAATACCTGATTCCTCTGAAGTTATGAGACAAGATCAGGTGATCCTTAAAGGTTGCTTTGAGCTCTAAGCTTTATGATTATGTAATTTCATGGTATTTGTGAAAACCACGAATCAATGCTTTGCAATACACTAAAGCTTTATTTGTTTGTAACCTTAGTAATTAAACTCTAGCAGGCCATCACAAGCCTCTCTTTAAACAAATATCCTACAGTACTTGCAGGCACCGCAAAGTATAATGAAAAAAGTAAAGCTCCAAAGTCATCAGAAATCTTTCTGGAAGGACTCTTTGTGTTAAGATTTGCATCAGTCATACCATGCTATGAAGAGAGAAGGAGACTTGTCATTTTTCCCCTGTATTTTTCATTGTATTTTAGTAATAACCTGTAGACATTCTAAACTGCCAACCTCTGCTTTGATCTATTTTTAAGATACTAAAGGACAACTGAGGTTAATAAAGTGGTCCCTCAGTATACATGGGGGATTCCTTCCAGGACTGCTCTTGTATATCGAAATCTGTGCATGCTCAAGTCCTGCAGTCAGACCTGTGGAACTTGCATCCACATAGGCAGGTTTCATGAATACTGTATCTTTTCCATCTAGCATTTGCTCAAAAAAAAAAAAAAAAAAAAACCCAAAAAACAAATATAAGTGGACTGGCATGGTTCAAACCTGTGTTGTTTAAAGGGCAATTGTATAACCAAAGAGAAATATCTGTAAACACAAACAGTCCATGATGTGCTAAAGTAGCAGTCACAGAATTTCAGATACATATAGGGACACTAAAATAATGAAGGGAATGTTAACACAGAGGGAAAAATCCAGTTGTCTAATGCCCATCATTTTGGTTTGAGGTCAGAGGCTGACTTCCTAGCCAGTTTGAGTACAACTGTAGCACATGGCTGTACCAGCCATTTCTCTGTAAGTGCTTGATTCTTCATTTATCGCTAGTTTTCCTACTTTCATAATAGTATGGCTCCAAAAAAACATGGCACAAGGGATCGTTCGTTGATTGACAATCTCTCACAAAGATGCATTTAGCAACAAGAGCCCTTTAGATTTTTGTGTGTGTGCATGTGTGTTGGAGAATGACCTACAACTGACCCTTTTAAATTATAAAAGTTCTAAAGATTTCTTAAATGTTCTAAACAGTAGCCACATGGGAGGGACTGATCTTGAAGGCTGTCTGGTGACTATTTTAAAGGAAAATAGTTGTCCTTAAATAGAAGAGAAAATATCTGAGTACCACAGACCTCATCTCTCTTCTAGTCCCTCATTTTCTCTTTCCTCTTCTTTTTCTCACTTCCTGCCTCCTTTCTTCTTCAATTTTTCCTCCCTTCTTCTCCTATTTGAAAATTGTCCGATAGTGACAGACCACAGAGAACAGCCTACCTGGTCCTGAAAGTGAAGCTTCCCACCATCTCTCAGTCTTCTTCATGACAAAGTCATTATAGGGCCCTGGACTTTTGGCCTCTGTCTTCTGAGATGCTTGGAACCCTATGTGATTTCAAATTAAGGGGAGCTTTTCATGAAAATAAACTAGCGTGAAGCCCTTGGGTCATTAGTTCTGCCTGGATTGAATATTGCAAAGAGCATAACTCTCCTTCTTTGAAAGGAAAATTCATGAAAAGAAAGTTTTGTAAAATTCTGGGCATTCATTAAAAGACATGTAAAAACTCAAATAGGCCTTCAATTTAAAATAAGCTGAGTAATTTAAGAAAATGTGCCTATAGCATACAGCTCCACGTATGGCTTGTCCTTACTCACTAACAGCTGTGTGGGATTTGCCGTTTCTTCCATGTTTTATGTGATGATAGTGGATGCCGGCTCTTAGCTTCCAACACTGATTGCTATTCAGGGACTGGGATTCTGGATCTGCTCCAATCATGTGGAATCTATTTTGGACACGTCATGTCACACTTGAACTCTAAAATATGCCTGTCAGTGAAAGGTTCTGTTTATCTTTCTCTTTGCTCAGACTCACACAGAAAATGGAGTTCAGTCCTAACACCAGCGGACTTTGTTTTACTCTAAAACCCTCTTTGAATCCTCAGCAGCAGTTAACAGAAACAATTTCTGAACTTCTTGATATGGTGACTGCTTTTCCCTCAGCACTCTGGTCTCAGCCTTCTGCTCACAACTTGCCCTGCTCTTTCATTGTACTCACTCCCTTCTTTGCAAATCTCCCATATGGGCAATTAGGACTGCGATTTACACTGGTTTTCTTCTACTTTGCACACAGCAAGCAGCTCAGTCCTTTCACAGGACACACAGCTGTGACTGTCTCTCCAGGGGAGGGAATTTACCACCAAGCGTGGCAGCCTGCGAGAGATGCCAGAGAGAACATCAGGGGTGACACTTTCATAGTCAGAGAAGTGTGCGTGGAGTATTGAGGAAGGAGAAAAAGCCAAGAAGCAGAGGTCAGGCTTTGATTCACTGACAGTAGGGAAGGAACCAAATGGAATAGGAGCAAACACAGGGTCAAGAGAGGCCTATAAGGCCAAGCCCTTTTGGGCAGAGGACAAAATTCTGCATCTCACCTAGAAAGATGGAAAAACAGGGGATTCTCTTTGTACCTTTGTCAAGTTCCAGACAACAGTGTGGTTTCCTTTCTAACTCTTTATTGCAAGCAAAGTGAGCATTGGATCCTGGAATTACAGTTTCTGGTAAATTTATTTTACATTCAGAAGACCATTCAATAAAGCTTTTTGATATTGTCTTTCTCTTCTGAGTTCATTTTGTTTTTTTCTTTCCCTGATGAGTGAGCCAAGAATGTAGTTCTGACTTTCTGGCTGCTCCATTTTGAGATTTGAGTCTGATAAAGTTGTCTAGTGTAGACAGGCTAGAATATTTTTTTTCTAGGGAAGGGAGGGAGGAAAAGGAGAGAAGATTTTCTTAAAGCTCTTTAAAATTGAGTAATTTTAGGAGGAAGGCATTGCTTTGCTCTGGAAAGCCTCTGAGTCCTCAAACTTGGATGTCTTTGAAAGAAGACCCCCATATGCAATGTGGCATGATTGACAAGAAATTTGCTTGAAATCACTGAGAGGCCCTCATTAGGCTGGGACTCCTCACCATCTGGGTTTGAGTTCTGATAATGGGGTCAGGCTCTCTTTTGGTCTGTGCGTTGAATAACTGAGTGTAATTTGTTAGTGATTGTGGCTAAAACGCAAACATTTTTTAGTCACATTCATAGGAATTTGAAAGTAACCGCAGTCTTGGGGCACAACAGTGAGAAAACGCTTTCCAGCTGCACTACTGTGCTTGGCGACCCAGTTGAGAAACTCTCACAAAGCAGCCAGTCTCACTTTGGGCTGGACGGGTGCCATTGGAAACAGAAGTGCAACTTTATCACTTGACTTCAAGAAGAGGTTTCCCAGCAACATATGGAGACAAGATACAAGACAGATCCCGTGGAGGAAGCTGCCCTTTCTGGGTGGGGAGCTTTCCTGTAGGATAGGTAAGGAAGGGCGGTAAGAGGCAAAACAGGGGCTAGCCCAATATCTTCTCACAGACAAATTTCAGTTGACTTCTGCCTGAATAACAAATATGAACTTGAGAGGCTTCACATTTACCCATGAGAAAAAGGTTAAGCCCAAGTAATCACCCCACAAACCAGCACCTACAAAAACCATTGCTTCCCATGACAGTCATCACTCTCAGAACGTTCCCTAAGGACTTATTGTAGCATGTGCAGAGAAGAGCACCAAACTACTTTTTTGTTGTTATTTAAGAATCCCAACAGCCTGTTTGAAATCACAGGTGTATTTTGAACTTCTGGCTTCAATTTTCATCCTTTAGTTGAGGAAGGGGTGGCAGCTTTGGGTAGGCAATTTGAAGGCATAGCATTCAGATTAGCTCACTAGAGAATCTGGGTGCTCCAAGCCTCAGGTGGTCTCAACGGAAGCAAAGCTCCAGGAATAAGTCAATGAAAAACGTTTTATTAATCACACATTTTTTAAAAGGCTATAAGGGCTGGTAGACTATGTGTGAGAACTAAATCATAGTCCTGGATGTGACTCATACTTTTTAAATCTCATCAAACTCAACAGATCATTTATTCTGAAAAATGTGAATAGATGGATACCACCTTTCATAGACTACTGTAACTCACCGATATCTGTAGCATATGGATTCATTCCTTTTATATTTGTAAATATATAAGCTGTATGATTCAAAAAGTGACTTAGAAGGATTGAAGTCGTCACTTTTTTTTCTTCAAGTAAAAGGATGTTTGAGAAATACTGGTCAAAAGTAAAATCAGAGAGATGGATGTAGAAGACAGAGACATTACATTGGCTGGGTGTGGTGCCTCACACCTGTAATTCCAGCACTTTGGGTGGCTCAGGTGGGCAGATTACATGAGGTCAGGAGTTGCAGACCAGCCTGGCCAACATGGCAAAACCCTGTCTCTACTAAAAATACAAAAAAATTAGCCAGGCATGGTGGTGCATGCCTGTAATCCCAGCTACTCGGGAGGCTGAGGCATGAGAATTGCTAGAACCTGGGAGGCAGAGGTTTCAGTGAGCTGAGATTGTGTCATTGCACTCCAAACTGGATAACAGAGTGACAGACTGAGAATCTGTCTCAAAAAAAAAAAAAAAAAACAAAGGGATGGGGGAGAGACTGACTTGATTCAGTTGGTCTTCATTGATATCAGATCTATAATTGTTTTAATACCTTTAAAATTAATCTAGCTTATTAAAAGGAAACTATTGAGAATATTTTTAAAGATTTGCTTTGAAGATGTTCATTGTAATACTGTGTATAACAGTGAATATTATGAAACATTTTAAAAGCCCCAAATTCATAGGCCATTAATTATACTTTGGTATATACATGCAATAGAATGCAATATACTCCTCAAAAATTAATCAACAGATATACTATGTGCACATCAAAAGCACATGGAAAATGCACTTCCCCTATTGATATGTTGAAAAAACAGGCTACCAAATAGTAAATACCTGGGTTCAGAATTATATGTATTTTCTATTTTCTTCTTTTTGATGATCTTTGATCATCTATTTTCTCTTTTGATGCTCTTTAGATAATCTGTGTTATCTAATATCTCTATAATTATATGTTGCTTTTGTAATGTGATAAAAATATATACTGCTTTAAGTTAAAAATTAATGAATTTATCACCTTAGTTTTATGCATTATTTTATTTTTAACTTATTCCAAAAGAATATTAGAAGGCTAAATAATTTTTTAACCTTTTTAAGATGAAAATGGGTTTACTGAGATAAAGAATAAAGGGAATAATAATATAACAAATGTATGCCATGTAATTTTGAAATTATTAAAAGTCTACATAAAACTTTCTCTGAATTTCCAAAACTATACAAAAATGTCAAACTAGTGTTACATTGTGCACTGGAGGTATAACAACTGATCTGGAAAAGGACATTGCTCCAAGCATTGAAGGCTGAGGGCATTTTCTTTTGTGAATCCTTATACAGAGTGAAGGAATAAGAGACAGGCTCATAACCTTTCTATTAAATTCTAGGCTGATGTTCATGGAACCATTCTGTAGAGAGGACTATCTGTTGAACAGCTCCAAATGACACTATTCACATCTTTGTGTGAAGGTGCACAGTGGAATTGTACCCTGTTGCCATACTTGGTGGCCATAAAATAAAATTTTAGGCCATAAAATTAAATTTAGGAAACATGGTAATTCTAGAGGGGCCCAACTACACAAACTCCACTGTGCTGGGTTAGACCAGGGCTAAAATGATGAATCCTGCATCTTTCAGAAAATGCTTCCTGAATATTATTTCTCACGACTTAACTTTGGGTACATGTTGAAGAGTTGGAGGGCTAGAAAGAACTGTTTATACTTCACTAGTCAACCCAACAGGAGCTGGGCCTAAAGAGCGATTCCTAGGCTCAGTATGTCCCGCTGAATGTTGAAGAGTAAAAGACTCGATACAGGCACACCTCAAAGATACTGTAGGTTTGGTTCCAGATTGCCACAATAAAACCAATATTGTAGTAACATGAGTCACACAACTTTTTTGTTTTCTGCATGCACATAAAAGTTATGTTTACACTATACTATAGTCAATTAAATGTGCAATAGTGTTATACCTAAAAAAAAGTCTCAAAAAAAAAAAAACAAAAATAAGAAGGCATGCACAGAATCTCTCTTTGTCGCCCAGGCTAGAGTGCAGTGGCCCAATCTCAGCTCACTGCAACCTCCACCTCCCAGGTTCAAGCAATTCTTGTGCCTCAGCCTCCCAAGTTGCTGGGATTCCAGGCATGTACCATCATGCTCAGCTAATTTTTGTATTTTTAGTAGAGACGAAGTTTTGCCATGTTGGCCAGGCTGGTCTAGAACTCCTAACCTCAAGTGATCCACCTGCCTTAGCCTCCTCAAGTGCTGGGACTACACATGCCTTATTTTTAAAATATTTTATCGCTAAAAACATGAACAATCATTTGAGCCTTCAGTGAGTCACAATCTTTTTGCTGGTGGAGGGTCTTGCCTTGATGTTGATGGCTGCTGACTTATCAGTGTGGTGGTTATTGAAAGTTGGGGTGGATATGGCAATTTTGAACATAAGACAACAATGAAGGTTGCCTCATTGAATGACTCCTCCTTTCACAAAATATTTCTCTGTAGTATGTGATGCTGCTTAATAGTGTTTTACCTATGGTAGAATTTCTTTCAAAATTGAAATTAATCTTCTCAAACCCTACCACTGCTTTATCAACTAAGTTTATGTGATATTCTAAATCCTTTGTTTCATTTCAACAATGTTCACAGCATCTTCACCAGGAGTAGTTTCCATTTCAGTAAACCACTTTCTTTGCTCCTCTGTAAGAAGCAACTCCTTATTTGTTCAAGTTTGATCATGAGTTGTAGTCATTCAGTCACAACTTTAGGCTCCACTTCTGTTCCAGTTCTCCTGCTATTTCGACCACATCTGCAGTGATTTCCTCAATGGAAGCCTTGAACCCCTCAACGTCATCCACGAGGGTTGGAAGCAACTTCTTCCAAATTCCCATTTATGTTAGTATTTTGACCTCCTCCCATGAATCGTGAGTGTTCTTAATGGCATCTGGAATGGTAAAGTCTTTTCAGAAGGTATCCCATTTACTTCACCCAGATCCGTCAGTGGAATCACTATCTATGGCAACTATAGCCTTACAAAATGTATTTTGTAAATAGTAAGATTTAAAAGTTGAAATTTCTCCTTGATCCATGGGCTAGAGAATGGATATTGTGTTAGTAGTCATGAAAATGACATTAATCTCCTTGTACATCTCTGTACATCAGAGTTCTTGGTTGACAAGGTACATTGTCAATGAGTCAATGAGCGGTAATATTTTAATATAATTTTTTTTCTCTGAGCAGCAGTTCTCAATAGTAGGCTTTGTCATCGAGGTTCTGTTATTTTATTGATAGAGCACAGGCAAAGCAGTCATAGCATAATTCTTAAGATTCCCAGGATTTTCAGAGTGGTAAAGAGCATAGGCTTCAACTTAATGTTGCCAGCTGCATTTGTTCTTAACAAGAGAATCAGTCTGTCCATTGAGACTTTGAAGCCAGGGATTCACTTCTCCATAACTATGAAAGTCCTAGACGGCATGGTATCTTCTTCCAAGAGAATGCTGTTCTGTCCATATTGCAAATCTGTTGTTAAGTATAGCCATCTTCATCAGTGAGTGTAGCAAGATTTTCTGGATAATTTTCTGCAGCTTCTCCATCAGGACTTAATGCTTCATCTTGAGCTTTTATGCTATGGAGACAGCTTCTTTCCTTAAACCTCCTGAACCAATCTCTGTTAACATCCAATTTTTCTTCTGCAGCTTTCTCACCTCTCTCAGGCTTTATGGAATTGAAGAGAGTTGGAACCTTGTTCGGGATTAGGCTTAAGGAAATGTTGTGTTGGTTTGATCTTCTATACAGACCACTATAACTTTCTCTATTTCAGCAATAAGGCTGTTTTCTTTTTTTATTCTTTTTTATGTTTTTAACCATTTGTGTGTTCACTGGAATAGCACTTTTGAGAACCCTTGTACACCGTTGGTGGGAGTGTAAATTAGTGCAACCACTATGGAGAAGAATTTGGAGGTTTTTCAAAAAACTAAAAATAGAGTTATATGGTCCAGCAATCCCACTGGTAGGTATATACCCCAAAGAAAGGAAATTAACATATCAAAGAAATATTTTGTTGCATCTCTTTTCACAATAGATAACCAAGATTTGGGAGCAACCTCAGTGCCTATCAACAGACGGATGAATGAATAGAGAAAATGTGCTACTTATATACAATGGAATACTATTCAGCGATAAAAAAGAATGAGATTCAGTCATTTGCAACAACTTAGATGGAACTAGAGGTCACTGTGTTAAGTGGAATGAGACAGGCACAGAAAGACAAATATGGCATGTTCTCACTTATCTGTGAGACCTAAATATCAAAAGCAATTAAACCTGTGGAGATAGAGAGTAGCACAAGTGTGTCCAATCTTTTGGCTTCCCTGGGCCCAATAAAAGAAGAATCGTCTTGAGCCACACATATAATACACTAACACTAACAATAGCTGATGAGCTAAAGAAAATGCAAAAAACCCCTCAATCTTTTAAGAAAATTTACAAAATTTGTATTGGACCATATTCAAAGCAGTCCTGGGCCTCATGTGGTCTGCAGGCCATGGGTAGGACAAGCTTGGAGTAGAAGGATTGTTACCAGATGCTAGAAAGGGTAGTGGAGGGGATAGGGGGAAGTGGGGTGATTAATGGGCACAAAATATAGTTGGAATAAATGAATAAGGCCTAGTATTTGATAGCACAGCAGGGTGACTATAGTCAATAATCATTTAATAGTTCATTTAAAAACTAAAAGAGTATAATTGGATTGGTTGTATCACAACATAAATGCTTGAGGGAATGGACAGCCCATCTTCCATGATACAATTGTTACACATTGTGTGACTGTATCAAAACATCTCATGTAGCCCCTAAATATATACACTTACTACATACCCACAAAAATTAAATATTAAAAAAAAATTTCCATTGAATTCTCAACTTGGCTGTTTTGTGCAAGAGGTTTATTTTAGCTTTTGACATACCTTCCTCACTAAGCCTAATCATTCCTAGCTTTTGATTTAAAGTAAAAGATGTGCCATTCTTCCTTTTCACTTGAACACCTTGAGGGACATTGTAGGGTTATTATTTGCCCTAATTTCAATGTTGCTGTGTCTCAGGGATTAGGAAGGCCTGAGAAGAGGGAGATACATGGGAGAATGGTCAGCCGGCAGAGCAGTCAGAACACACAGACACACAAAAATTATGTCGTATATGGGTAACGTTCATGGTGCCCCCAAAAATCACAATAGTAACAACAAAGAGCAGTGATCACAGATTACCCTAACATATAGAACAATAATTTTAAAACTTTAAGTATTTCAGGAATGACCCAAGTGTAATAAAGAGACACAAAGTGAGCACATGCTGTCGGAAAAATGGCGTCAATGGACTTACTCGACCCAGGATTGCCCCAAACCTGCAATTTGTAAAAAATGCCATATGGGCAAAGCACACAAAAAGCTGTGCTTGTATCCTGTCTATTTTTTATTTAGTCCTTTTAAATATGATTCATTTGATACAAAATGAGAAGATGATGGCATATTGCTTGTTCTATCAATCTCACTTGAAAAATAAATGGAGAAAAGTTAATGTAAATAGTCATAGTCTCTGAGATGAGCAAGGAATGCCATTTTTAGCTTCTGAGAGTTCAAAGACGAAGATCAGCAGTGGGGAGTTGTAGAGAGTACCATTTAAGGATGCAGGTATTGACCTCAGACAGATCTGCAAGGCGTGAAATCTATCATGAACGCACTGTGTAACTGGCCAAATCACCTACCTCTCTAAGACACCTGTAAAATGGGGATAATATAATGCCTAGTTCAGAGAGGTGATACATATACTTTATGCATATGCAAAGTGCCTGCCAGATTATGAATATTTAATCAATGGTGATTTTTTCATTTGCAAAGAAATGTAGGTGATATATGGGGAAACAAACCAGAAGAAAAAGACATGAGGTATAAAAATAATGATGGAGAGCGAGCAAACAGTGTGGCCTTCAGTGACCCTGTGAAAGAAAACTGCCGAGCCAAATGGGCCATTCTGCACCCCGTGTCACTTGCCTTACCTGGCTATGTTTCCTTACTGGTGTATTATTTTGATAGCCATTGATATATGTGTGTTGAGAAATGTCATGATGTTTAGAAGGGTCTTAAAAGGTCATGAACAAATGAGTTGAACAGATGATTGTCACAGCCTGAGCTCAGAGAAATGCCAGCTTTGCACATCGTCAATGCTTTGTTTTCTCTGTTGCTTTGGGCCTTTTCCTGTTCTGGACTCCCCTGGGTTGCAGAGTAAATTAAATCTACTGTTAAAGAACATTTTATGGTAAGCTAATTTGTGTATATGCGGCCATCCCACTGTAAAATACATCTTTAGAGACAAAAGTATCAAAAGCTTTAAAATTATTTTTAAAACTAGAAGCTCTTAGGCCGTTTGGGTTTCAGATCGGACTGAACTTTCCCAGCCTCTGAGGATGACCTGATTTCCCATGTTTCCTTGGGAGTCTCATCTGAAATAGAATTGAGGGAAAGGCAAAATGATTGACAAGGGCAGGTGATGTGAGCTCAGGCATCCTGCTGAGGGGGCTCACTTAGGATTCCAAATCAAAGTCAGCCACAGCCCCATGCTGGTTTGTGCTGCCCTGATGCAGACACTGAGTCAATTCTGTGCTAAGTACTTATGATGTACAGATTAGCAAATACAAAGGTTGAGGGTCTCAGTGCATCCTCTGTCTTTCAGAAACAAGCAGGCGGAGTTTCATTAGTGAGGAAATTAACTGGGGCTGACATGAAGCTCTAAAAAGCATCTTCTAAGCTTTGTGTGTTTTTCCATGTGGTTGTTACCGGGGATTCTTGAATTGTATTGTATGATTTCATTCAGAAAACATTTATTATCTCTTTACTCTCCTTTAAAGCCTTGCTTAAAGTGCTATAGACCTAGAAAAGAAACTGATACTCATTAGGTACTGATTTTATTTTTCTACATATATTATAATAAATTCAATTCTCACTCTAATTTTTTACATTAAATATCACTATATTAATTTCACATAACTGAGGTCTCTAATATGTGAATGCACCGCAGCTAACGCAGCAAATGATAGACCCATAATTTGAATGAAAGTTTCATACACAGATGAATAAGACACAACTCCTGCCTAGGAAAGCCCCAAGCTACTAGGGGAGTAATGTATTAACAGAGGATCTCAATCCAAGATAGACCAAGATTAATGTTGTAATGAGTGTGTACCTTGGAGTAAGCATTCTATAGATGTTTATGATGTTAATGAATAAAGAATATGCATGAGCAATGTGGACGATAAATATAAACACACCCTTAAGTATGAACTCTGAAATACTGTTTGTAGGACAAGAAGCTTATATTCAACCTAGGAATAAAACAGTCCATGAAAGAAATCACATGGGGCTTGGATAAATCTATTCTACTATTTTCAGAATAATTTTTCGGCAACAATTTAAAGAGACTGGCTCCCATTGTTTTTGCTTGCCACACAGACCTCCAAAAAATGAGGTCATCATAGGTTACATTTTTGTAATTCCTTTTTTTGCTTACCTATCCCAGACATAAAAAGCCTCTCACCTCAAATACATGTCTTGACGCATTTGGGGTCCTAGCTGAGCCAAAGCTAAGTTTAATTTTTTCTGGTGAGTGGAATTGGGTGGCACTTTCCCCTTTTCTCTGTCTCACTTCCCCAAGCATCTACTTGCATTATATTAGAAGTCAAACATGGGAGTAAAAAGAAAATAAAATATATGAACCCCTCGTCTTCATCGAGGATGAGCCTGGAAAGATGCAAACCATTTATTTCAGGAAGAAATCAGCTGATCTTTCTTTGACAGAATAAAGACTCACTCAGAAACCCAGCCAGAGAGCTGGAGGAGAATGAGGAGACATCTGCACAGTTGGAACTTGGGCCTGGAACCCAGTCTGATTCAGTCAGGTGGTGACGTGCCTGCTGAGGTAGAGAAAGAGAACGTTGACAGCTCTATGTGTGACCTAAGAGAGCTCAAATTGTGAAACACCTAACAGAAGTACCAAGATACAGGCCTCTGAATAGTTACACCAAAGTATGTGAGCTCTTTCTCATTTTCTGGCCAACTACTGTTTGTTGGGGGCCCACAAATATGAGGGACACTGATGCCTGGAGACACTGGTGAATATCTGTCTGTTGGAGTGAGGGTGAGGGCAGCATGGAGGCTTGGCTGGCCCCAAGAGTGGCAGCAGTGAGGACATCTGGATCCACAGGTCCTGGCTCTAGCTGTCTAGAAGACAGCAGAATCTTGAGTCAGCAGCTGAGGAAAGGGTGGCTGAGGAACCTGACGCTCAGGCAGATCCACACAGCATGGTAACAGGAAGGAAGGTCCTGGGGACTCCAGAGCATGTGCAAGACACTCCTGGGGACATCCACAAAATGCCATGTGGACTTTTCAAGAGTTCCTCTGTGAGCTGGGATGTTTTCACTGTCTGAAATAATGTTTAACTTCCTCTCTGCATCAACATGAATAATTCTCAAAAACAAAATGTTGAGTGAAAAAAGCAGATTGCAAAAGGATAAGTACAATATGCCGCCACTTATATATATGTTTTAAAATACATGAAACATTGGAATATATTTTTTGGATGCATATACATATCTATGGTGGCATTTTTTAAAAACAAGGATGGGGAAGAACACAAGTTGCCTTGGGATGGTAGTTACCCCCAAGAAGATCTCCTCTGAGAGAGGGGAATCTGTGAAGGGACACACTGGGATTCAACTCCATGCATTTCATTTTCCCCCAAAAACATTTCTGAAGCAAATATGGCACAATTTGAATGCTTGTTCTCTCTAGGCAATGAGTTTCTTCTTCTTTTTTTTTTTAATGTGTTGCAGTTTTAAATGTTTTGTAGTTAAATATTTTTAAAATAGAAAAAGTCGGGTTTACATTTTAATGTTAAAACATTTGTATACACAGGGTGATGAGGCCTGAGGCTTTTGGGCTGTATTATCTTTAAGAAACAGGATTGAAATTATCCAAGGGATCTACTTTCCTTGAGAATTAGACACATGGAAAGTTTCAGCTTTATACCTTGTATGGCTTGGAGTTATCCATACACAAAATATTCTCTTTAATTGTAAAGGTAGAAATGTGATTTTTAAAATTATCCTTGCTTAGCTCAAATGCAACTGAAAACATTATGTTCAACTTATGAAAACTTTATTTTTGGGATAAGACCAAGATAAAAGTGCTCAGAGTCCAAAAAAATACATAGAAAAGTTTATGAATGAAAAAGTAGCTTATGCAGGAACTCTGCATATAATTTTAAGTATAGTCTGCTCAACAATGAATGCTATTATTTATTACTCCATTTTAGACTAAGCTATTTGTCTCTACACATGCATGCCATCCCTCTGATACAAGTTTTTGGTTTGGATTACTTTTGTTTGAAATCAATAGAAGAGAAAATGGAATCCTAAATAGATGATTCCCCAACTTTCAAAAAAAATTCAACAGTTTTACATTTTCTGTTTTTAGTATTCTCCTTCCCTTCCTTTCCAGCAAACATCTTTGAGTATGGAAAGCAAGTAGACTAGCTGTATTTTATTAACAGGGCACAAAATTGTGAGATGGGAAAGAGAGCGTGCCTTTTTAAAATTCCAACAAATAGCACTAGAAGTCAAATGAAAAGTGACTGCAGAGTTTTTGGGGAAAGTTATGGTTTATCTTGGTGTGTGTGTATATGCAAGCACCTGTGTGTATTTGGGAGGAGGCGGGACGGTAAAGAGGGGAGTTCTTAGACCAAACATTTGGTCTGTACTAACAGGACTATGGAAGCTATTCCAATGGTCTTGAAGAAAGACAGCAATTGTCTTAGATTCTGCCTGTTTTTTTCCCTTATTCATTCTTTCCCCACATCCCTCATTCTACACAGAATCAGATTCCTGCTTTCCTTTTCACCTTCTAAAATGATGCCTGTGGTAACTTCTGTCGTATCTATATTGCACGCACATATACATAATACACACCGAGAGGAGCTGCGTGCTATCTGATGTTGCTAATAATTTCATGAGTAGTCTTCTTTTCTCTAAGAGATTGTAACTTCCTTGTGGATATGGAACTTATAAGGTTTTTGTTTGTTTAGTTCACACAACAATACAGTAAATGAGACAGAAAGATAAATCCTAGGCACACGCTGAAACTAATTATTCCTCAATTATATAGACAAAATAGAAGTACAGAGGGTGGAATGTTTTGTCCAGTGACAAGCAGTGAGGGGACTGGAGTGCAGCCCCTAAACCCACTGGGAATGGACTCCTGCCCTGGTCTCCAGCCTCTTGGATTAGAAATATGAAATTCTGTCTTCCCAGTATTTGTCTTTCTCTAAGTTTGATTGATATGGCAGGAAATCATAAAATTTAGAGTCAAGCGAATCTTATTGCCTTTAATTGGGGGAGTGGCATAACTTTACTGAGTCTCCATTTGCTCATCTGTAGAACAGAAATGATAAAACCTCTATAAAGCACTGGTAAGGATAAACTTAATTTGAATAATTGTATGTTTGTTGCCTACCACATACCAGATGTGCAATAAACTGTAGTTCCATTCTCCTCTGTGCCAGGCCCTTCTATTTGATGGCTGGTATCAGCTTCGTATACTATAGGCTTGAGGGTTTAAATATTTTCCCAAACCAAACGAAGTGACAAAACATGTCAACTACAGAATTGTCCTCCTTGTCTTGCACTTCATATATGTGGTTCTCTACCCACTCTCTCATTTAGATACCATTGCAACTCAATTTGAGCCCCACATTTTTATGCCATTTGAAACTTATGAGCTGCTGGTGGTCTTCTTTGAGCATCAGCCAGAATAGTACATGTTAGTACATGTTCTCAAAGCCACTCATTCCCAGGTTCCTTCCCTTTCCCACTGGTCCAATGCTAGGATATGCAGCGGCTAAGTTAGGCTTCCCTTCCATAAAGTTGGAGCTTAGATAAGATTTGAATCCAGCTGCCATAACTCTTAGTCAATTACTTCTCCTATGCTGCTTGTCCACATTAGACACCCAATAAATAGTTGCTGATTGATCTGTTGAGATACAGAAAGATGGACCAGACCAAAGCAAATGACTTTGTGACTGATGAGGAGTGGGCAGAGATGTACCAGAAAGGTGGATGAGGCTGTTGGTGCGTGTGGCCAGAAATGAAATAAAGGGCTGAGCGGGGAGATATTGAATAGGCTCTGTTCTATTGAAAGTCCAGAAGTAGTAAATCATATTGCATGTTTAAAATGGTAAGATTCAGGAGTGATTTCTTTCCAGACAAGAAATGTTCAAACCATTCAGGTTCTAAGTGGATCTGTTTACTAAGTTGGCCTGCTTCTAGCAATGTATTTATCCATTCTGCTATTATTCATTTGACAAACACTGAGCACTAAATCAGATTTAAGTACCTTCTCCCATTTCCTTGGCCTTATTTCTGTCCTAGGCCCTTGGCCACTTGGTTATTGAGACCTCTGGCTGTTACTAGTACTGCCACAGCAGCAGCTGCCATGACTATCTCTGGGGAACACCCACTTTCTCAGTCTTCTCTGATGAGTGCTCAGCTCTGACACTCTGTCTGTCATACCCTTTGCTAGTAGCAGCCACACAAACCTGGAACTCAAGGTTGACTTAACAAGACTCATAAGCCTCCTCTTCCTCTTACCACTTTGCAACTTAAATAAAGCACTCTAGGCTGGGCACGGTGGCTCACACCTATAATCCCAGCACTTTGGGAGGCCACAGCAGGGGGATCATTTGAGGTCAGGAGTTCGAGACCAGCCTGGCCAACATGGTGAAACCCCGTCTCTGCTAAAAATACAAAAATCAGCTGGGTGTGGTGGCACATGCCTATAATCCTGGCTACTTGGGAGGCTGAGACAGAAGGCACTCCAGCCTGGGCAACAGAGGGAGAGTCTACCTCCAAAAATAATAAAAAAGATAATAATAATAATAATAATAATAATAAAAATAATAAAGCATTCTAACACAGGGTCTGCCATCTGGCTTCCCTAGTGGCTACCTTGAAGTACGGGGATTGAGAGTACCAGGGGCTGGGTAGGTAATTGCCTACTGGAGAGCTTTGATCAATGAGAGAAAAGAGGATATGAACTCCTTTCTTTTCCTTTCTCCAATCCACCATTCTAAGGTGCAGTGACTCTGTTTAGCTCATCGGAACATATCTTTTTATAGCTAAGCAACTGACTGTGTCTCTTGGGAAGCTACAGCCAGCTTGGTAATTGAGAGCCCTGACTATGACCTTTGTATTTGTGCCTCCTTTTTCCTTATTTCACGTTTTTTCCCCTCTCAGCCTTGTTGCCCAGAGATTATACCTCCCAACAAATAATTACCACTAAGGTTTGCCTTGGCACATCTCTTTGACGACCTTGCCAGCAAACACAAACAGGTAATGTGAACCAGACACCATGCTAGGCGTGGGACATCAAATGGTGAACAAGACAGATTTGGGCCCCACACTTACACAGTTTTTGATCTTGTGAGAGAGACAGGCCATATGCTATTAAACAACAATAAACAGGAAAAAAAAGCACAATTTGTGATGAGTTCCATAATGAAATAAAATTTACTTCTGGGAGGACATAGTGGTAGAGGGGTTGGATAAAATCAGTTTAAATATGGAGAATTGAAGAGGTCTCTCTGAGGAGTTTATACTTAAGTTGAGGCATGAAGCCATGGAAGGAACCAGCCATGATAATAGCAGAGGGAAGAGAACTCTTAGCTGCTAGAGTACACAGCACATAGCAAAGCCTCAAAGCAAGAATGGGGTTTGAGTGTTTGGGGCACTTGTGGAAGATAAGGATGGTTGAAGTGTCAGGATCAAAGCAAAGAGTGGCTGACTTGAGGTTGGGAAATGCAAGAGTCAGGCTGAATTTTATTTCAAGTGCCACTGGAAGCCACCAAAATACTTTAAGCGGAGATATTACAATAGAGTCTGGTGGAATCTTAATTCCAATTCAAGATTCTCCTTAATTTATTAGCATAATGCCTTTTACTTATAACCTTAATAATAAAAGAGCACAAGGATTATGGCTATAAATACATGGAAGTAAATTTTATATTTTGTGTTAACACAAGCACAAATGTCATATGTGCATGTAGATATGTAATGTACATGTGTGTTACATATATACATGCATTACATATATATGCTTATGTATATAACTATAGTGTGTATATATACATGCTTATATATATATTATATATGTATATACATGCTTGTAACCAGCACTCTCTTCTAAGGAATCATAATTTATTATACTAATTTTATTTTTTTGTTCAGTTAGTCCAGCAGTTTTGCTACTTTGCTCCATGTTCATTCATGTTGGTTTATTTCCGTGTATTAATTTCAGAAAGTTTACAGTATTTGTGGCTGCAATTTCTTGAAGGACAGAGCTTCTTCTGTCTCAATTAGAGTTTCTTCATTAACTGTAGTTCTGTTGCTATGGCTGTCATTAGTGCAATCTACTAATTCACAAATTCACGGAAGTACGGAAATACATTTTGCTAATGTGCGTTGCAAAAGGCCCTCTAAAAAATGCCTCCTATATAATGTGATTTTCAAAATGCCTGCTGCAGCTGCCAGGGAAGGGCTTTTATAGACCAACCTGGACTTGGGTGAGAGCAATATGTCTTCTAGACAGAGAAAGCTCTCCTCTACCACTCTAGAAAGCCTTTTCTCGATGGTTGCTACCTGTCTTTGACCCTCAGATGTTTCCAAATTGCCTCTCTGGAGTTAGCATTTTAGCCAACTCACATCTCTTTAAGTGTGTTGTGTTAAACAGCTGGGAAGATTTTTTAGAAGAGTTTCACCAAACAACAATTCTTGTGAAAATTTAAACTATATATTGATATCACCCTTGCAGACTTGGCAGTAAACCCACATGATATGTTTTGGGGAGTAACAGAATTGTTAAATTACCTAGTGTATTATTTTCTGGCCAGAAATTGCACCATGGACATTCATCCCTTTTCTTTGGTTGGAAAGCTTTGTCAATTCAGGAGATCAGTTAGTAGTTATTTAGCATGGACTGGTTCACAAAGTTGATTTTCAGAAGACCATTGCCTGAGATGAAATGGGATATGGAATAGATTGTGACACTGTCGGGAAACGCAGCGCTACCAGGGAGGTCTCTAAACAGAGAGCCCCAGGGAATGCTGGGTGCCCAGGGGAGGTGGCTGCATCGGTGCTGAAAGCCAAGATGGTTGTGCGCCAAATTTTAACTTCAGAGTTTTGCCTCAGGCAGCACTGTTAGCGCTTCAAGTCCCATTAAGGACCCCTCACTTTGGAGCAGATGGTGGCTTCAGTGATAACAAAGAAAACAAGAGTGGTAGGAGAAAAGATGGCCAGACTGAGCTTCAAAGAAGCAAAACACCAAGGGAAAAGTTATTCATGTTTCTTGTGGGGAATGAATCACTGAAAAAAAAGTCTTTAAATGGAGATGATAGAATGGAAATAATTTATTTACGAGAGTCAGTATTATGTTCATGATAGTCTTGGCTGTTTTCAGACTTTCTGCCTCCGTGTAGTTTGGTGAAGAAATAGAGATGTATCTAATTTGAAACAAAATATAAGTGTTCCAGATTAGAACATATTGAGTATATTCTGTGCCCAGCTGGGATAATTTAAGTGGAGGTTTGAGAAGGTCTTCGTGAGGAGAGGATATTTAAGTTGAGCAATAAAACTAAGTAATCAAAATAATATTTTGCCTTCCAGTAAGAAACTTTCATTCCATCAGAAACCAGAATGTCTTTGACTTAGCTAATTTTCAGAATTAAGCTAATTTTTATATTGCATATTTAAGAAAACCTAAGTTTATAGAAATTGTCAGCAGATAAAATGAAAATTATTTGTTGCTTATACCATGTGACTTTATGCAGAGAAGTGTATATCTATACATATGCTTACATCGATATGTATGAACCTGATTAAAGTATGACCTTGTTGTATATGTATATATCTCTGTATACACACACAGGATCATTTGGTGCCAACAAGGTCTGCTTATTTCAGGTGATCTCTTATCACTGGCTCTATACTCCAAGTTCCACCTGTGAATATGGACAAGTTTAAATTAGTCAAATTTTCAAGATTTCTTGTCATTCATGCCACATATTGGCTGTTTTGACTCCTGATTTTTGACCCTCTTTATTGTCTTAACCTTGCTTTCATACAAGGAACTCCTCAACTCTTACTTCATATGCATCTGGCTTCCATTTCATTTGTGGTTTCTGGGCACTACCTAGGCCTTTATGCTGTTTGTCAAACATGTCTGCACCTTCCTGATCCTGGCTGCTCACACTGTCTCCAAGAATTATCCTGAGGTGAGCACATGGAACTTTCTACCTTCAGGCTGCTTTAATAGGAATCTAAGTTTAGTAAAATGTTTGGCTTTTTATCCCTTTATTTGTGGTATCTAATAGCCTTCTATTACCTACCATATACTGATGACCTAATCAGACTTGCTGTGCTGATTTTCATGTATGCAAATAGTAATAAACCATAGTGTCTAATCCCCAAGGGTTTTGCTGCAAATATAGTAGCTGAGAGAGACATATAAATAAGTAATTTCAATATAATACAATAAGTATTGGGATACAAGTTGACACAAAGAGAGGAAGCATAAAGAAAAGGGAATAATGAACTTGACTTATAAGTAAGGGATAAATACATATCAGTTTGCTGAGAAAAGTCCTAGGTTATGACCTTGCCTCAAAATCCATTAGAGTAAGCATTAGTCTCACCCTTTTCACTTTCCAAGGTGTCCCAGTTTAGACCAAAAAAAAAAAAAAAAAAAAGGGGTGACCTTGCTTGTATTAGTCAAGGTTCTCCAGAGAGACACAACCAAACAACCAATAGGGTAGACACAGATTGAGATATATGTTTGATAGAATACATAGATATATTATAACTCAATCTGTATCTACCCTATTGGTTGTGTCTCTCTGGAGAGCCCTGACTAATACAAGCAGGGTCACCGTATATATAACATACAATTAGGCACTATGATTTGTTAATCTATATAGGTAGGTCTATATATTAAATAATTAGACACTATGGATTTATTCATCTATATAGATATCTATATATCACATAATTAGAAACTATGGATTTTTTTATATAGACACTATAGACACTATGGTTCATTAATGTTTGCATACATGACAGTCAGCACAGAAAATCTGATTACGTTATCAGTATATGTCTCTATAAGAGGATTTGTGAGGGGCATTTTCTTACGTGATTATAGAGGCTGGAAAGTCCCACAGTGGGATGGCTGCAAGTGAGGAATCAGGGAAGCTGGTAGCACAGTTCCGATCTGAAGGTCTAAGAACCAGGAGGAGGTACTGGTGCAAGCACCCAAGTCTGAGGGCCATGGGTGTTCCAGCTCCAGAAGAAAGAAAGTAAATTCCGCTTTCCTCTGCCTTCTTGTTCTGTCGAGGCCCTCAGCCAAGCAGATGGTGTCCACCCACACTGGGTGAAGGTGGATATTCCTTACCCTGATTCAGATACCAATCTCTTCTGGAAACACCTTCACAGACCATACCCGGAAATAATTCTTTACCAGCTATCTGGGTATCCCCTACTAAGCCAGTCAAGTTGACACCTAAATAAACCATCATACTATCTATAGTGAAAAGGTCAAGTAAGAGAACGCAAGAAATATGATGAGAAGAACTTTGCCAACCTAGTGAGACAGAAGTGGAAACTACTGGTGAAAGAAATGGGCCCAGTGACCTGAGCAATATTGTTCACGTGATTGTGCCTCGTAGGAGAGGGATGAGATGCTATGGGCTAAAGAAGAGACAGCAATGGTGAGCTGTCTCTGTAACGTCAAGAACCTTAACTTTTTCTTGTAGACATTAAAGGTTTTTTTCTGTTTTTGAGATGGAGTTTCACTCTTTTTTGCCCAGGCTGGAGTGCAATGGTGCAATCTTGGCTCACTGGAGCCTCAGCCTCCCAAGTAGCTGGGATTACAGGCACCTGCAACCATGCCTGGCTAATTTTTTGTATTTTTAGTAGAGACAGGGTTTCACCATGTTGGCCAGGATGGTCTCGATCTCTTGAACTCGTGATCCGTCTGCCTCGGCCTCCCAAAGTGCTGGGATTACAGGCATGAGCCACTGTGCCTGGCCCACATTAAAGTTTTTGAACTGAAAATATGACCTCATTAGATTTGTACTTTAGTATTTCTATGTGGTCTACATAGAAATAATGTACAGAATAGATGCATAGGAAATAAAATGTCACGCAGACAGAATAATTGGATCATAATAATCCAAACAAGAGCTGCTGGGGGCCTAAGCAGCGAGGACAGAGAATAAGGGATGGATCTTTAAAATAGTCATTAAGAAATTGATTAAAGAATCAGAATCAGAGTCAAGATCATACTCAGTTGGGTACATATAGGTCAGGAGCTCAGAAAAGAAGTGTGGGCTGCAAGTATACACATGAGAATGTGAGTGAGTGAAAAAGAAAGGTCTGAAATTCAGAGAGAAAAAGATCAAAGCCAGAGCCTGTCCTTCTAATTTAATCAGAACAATGTAAGAATATAGGATAACAAATGGCAACAGTTTTAGGAAAACATTGTGTAAGAGATTCATACGACCAGTTCATTTCGGTTAAATAATTATGACAAATGTTGGCACTAGAGCTTTGATTGCCTGCATAATTTTTGGTATTTATTGTATATCTTATTCTTTTTGAATGTGGTGTCTCTGAACTCCTATTACATAATGGGAATTTTTTAAATCGAACAAAACATTTTCCCCCACCCATGAAGGGTCCATTTTTGAATGATTACTATGTATAATTTAAGCTATTGGTTAAGGTCCAAGTCATATTATATGAATCAGTAGTAAGATATATTTATGACAGTGTATAATTCTAATACTGCTCGTATTAGGGCAAAAGTAGAATACCCTACTTGAAAAGAATCCTGCAGTTGCTACAATCATGTAAAAAAAAATAGTCGAAGTATTTTCTCAGTTGATGAATGTAGGTCTCTAGACATAAACCTTCTGAGAACTTTTGATGAAACTTTCAGAGTGACATTTCTAAATTTGACCAATTTTTAAGTAAAGGTAAAAATGTCCAACAAAAGAAATTATTGATATTTATTACATTCATTTTCTATGTTGTGTAATTTCTATTTTTTTCTACGATCTATACGTTAATTCTGAACAGATAGTTTTATGTAATAAAATTTGCTTGAATTGATACATAAACTTCCATCTAAGTATAAAGTCATACATAAGGCTCAGGTTTTTCTAAACACGTTGACATTGATTATAATATGTTCAAGTAGCTAGACTCAATACAGAGAAATTGTTTATTGTCTCTGAGAATACTCTCTGAAGTACTACTTGAAGACTCAAATGTTTTCAACTGTTCTCAAAGCAACATTTTCTTTCATATCAATAATTTACACCATAGTAAGGTTTTTTTAGACTATGCAAATTAGAAATATGAACTAATTCCGACAAAATTTATACAAAATAAATGAGACTTTAAAACATTTGATTTACTTTTTAATTTTCAAGGTGGTATTCACCAAGAAAATGGAATTGGGTTAAGAGCAACAAAATTGATAGTTTCCTTTTTTTGAAATCAAAGAATTAGGTAATAAAATATTTCAAATGCTTTCGGTTAATATTTTATAATATCTAGTGTTTTACATTTATTGATATCCATTTATATATCTTAGTATAATATAAACACACTGAGCAAAGGTATTTTCAAATAGCAGTCTGAAATTCAGTAATTAAGATTTGCTCCCTCCTTCCTACTGTAATTTTTATAATTAATTAGGTCTTTCCATGTCATGTAATCTTTGGGCAATGGCTTTTGTTTGTTACAGGTGGATGCGATAGCATGTCACCCAGATCCCCCACCCCACCCTAGAATTGACATTTACCCCAATCTCTGGGAGTGATGGCTGCTGAGACTGACCACTAAATCTCTCTCTGGGAATTGCCTTTCGCTGAAAAAAGCTACCTCATCCAAGCTTGTCCCCTTCTTCTCAGGAAGCAGCCTCCATTTGAGGCTGGTCAGGAAGTGGTACAAAAACTCTGTCCCCTTGCCTCAGTGTGAGACATCTCTGAATGGCCATTCTAGCTTCAAAGCTTTCTGTTTTTTTTTTTTTTTTTTTTTTTGAGACGGAGTCTCGCTCTGTCGCCCAGGCTGGAGTGCAGTGGCCAGATCTCAGCTCACTGCAAGCCCTGCCTCCCGGGTTTACGCCATTCTCCTGCCTCAGCCTCCCAAGTAGCTGGAACTACAGGCACCCGCCACCTCGCCCGGCTCATTTTTTGTATTTTTTAGTAGAGACGGGGTTTCACTGTGTTAGCCAGGATGGTCTCGATCTCCTGACCTCGTGATCCGCCCGTCTCGGCCTCCCAAAGTGCTGGGATTACAGGCTTGAGCCACCGCGCCCGGCCAGCTTTCTTTGAAATCAACCAATGACTTGATTGAGGCTGCATCACGGTTCCAGTCTTGCTACCTTTACCTTCCTACAGGTGTTGCTCCTAAAAGCAGTTCCCAGTAAGTGATCTAGATGAAAATTGCAGAATTTCAGAGTCTGTTTCCTTGGGAAACTAACATTTGGTGCCAGTAATAGTTAAAGGAACCAGGTTCCCATCCTTGATGGTAGATGACTGCAGTGGAATAAACTGTGTTCCCCCAAATTCATGTATTGAAGCTATAACCTCAATGTGATTGTTTTTGGAGATAGGAGGTAATAATTAAGATTAAATGAGGTCCTAGGAGGAAAATTCATATTCTCTCTCTCTCTGCCTTGTGAGGGCACAGTGAGAAGGTGGCCATCTGAAAGTCAGAAATACGGCCTTCACCAGAACCCAACCATGCTGGCACCACAATTTCAGACTTCTAGTCTCCAAAATTGTGAGAAAATAAATTTTTGTTGTTGAAGCCACCCAGTCTATGGTAGTTTGTTGTGGCAGCCCCAGCAGAGTAAGGCAGGGGTTATTGAAAACCCTCCCATGCAGTAGTGGTGCAATTGTTATAACTTTTACAGATGGTGAATTCAGATGGGATTCTGGTGAAAGAGAATACACTTGTCAGTGAAATATCTCAAGTGTTTGAATAGTTCTGCGGAAATGGTAACCATAATGATTACAGAATCCGACGGCTTTTTCTAAGGACTATTGATGCATTGACAAAAACAATAAAATTTAAGGGTAATTAACAACCAATTCAAGGTAAAGTATGAAAGCCAGAGGGCCTTCTTGACAGCATATGACAAGACATTCACAGAGCTAGAAGCAGAAAATGCAGATTAGATATGAAATTGTATTGAAAGAATAACTAACAGATGTCCAAAGAAGATTGACTTCTCAAATCCCAGCAAGTCTGCTACTCTGAGGTCAGAACCCTGATTAGCAAAGAGTAGGATCTTGAGATTTGAGGGGGGAATCTGGATCAGTGAATTTGAATGCCTTGAATTTCTAGATTATCCTTTACCCTATGTAAAGTGGCCCATCCTTCCCTATAATAGCTATCTTTGTCCCCTTGTTTGAAGATGAAGCAGAAGTCTCAGTCTTGTAGGACAATACACACTTTTCTCAGGATCTAGTTCCACTTTTCCATTGGCACCAAAACGGTAATTACTTTTATACCACAACATAACCCAACCATGAAAGTGCTAAGCCTGATGAAGCAAATAGACTATACCACAAAATAACTGCAGGTCCAAGTCAAAATGTAGCTGAGACAGTAACTAGAATTCTTAGCATTGTGATATCAAGGGTAACTGACACGAAGTTGGACAACGAAGAGTTTATCAAAATGAGAGCAAATTTCTGTGACACAGTTTTTAACACCCTGGCAATGATCCTGATATAAACTTAGAGAAAGCAAAGGATCACACTGAATGAAGTAGAGCCAACAGAACTGCCATGAGACAGCAGAGGAAGGAGTTAAGAGGCTGATAATAGACATGGTGAGAGATTACACTGCATATGGCCAGCAAACACTCCATCTGATTCTGTTCCATGGGAAGGCCCGGGGAAAAATAAAATGACCGTCTCCAAAACATGAGGACTGCTCACATGATCTGAAGCCCTGAAGGCCAGGCCAGAGCTGAACACAAGAGACGCTGCTACAACCGAGCACCCTGAGAGCAATGCAGATGATAGAATCCCACAATGACAGAGGCCAAGTGGCTGTTTAAACAAGCACAGTAATGACAGCATGGCCAGTGAGGTAGTGTAGGTGCCTGAGCTACATAAAAACATGGAGATACTTGATAGAACCCAGGAGAAGGATAGGTGGGCAACTATCAAAGATATTGCTCAATCTATATGATCAAAATATCAGGAGACTCTAAGAAACTACCTAGTAGAAAGTCATGATCCCTTGTCCAGTTTCCTGAATTACATGAGTTTTCAGCTTCACAACTCACATACTGAAGGAGATGCCAAGTCCCTGGGAAGGCCCTACAACTCCACTAGTATGTAAGGATGCTCCAGTTTCCCACCTAAAATCATTTCAGCCATATTCTTGTAACCATACACCAGAATAAAAAGGTATACCCAGACATTTCAAGTAGTACAGACACAGAATCTAAGTTGACATTAGTACCTGGGGACAGTAGTTATCATCAAGGCCCCGCATAAGACTGACCATTTGAAAGCCAAGTAATAAATGAAGTCCTGCCCCAGATCTGGCTCATAGAGGTGACTAGATTCAGAGACGCAGTCCATGATCATTTTCCTGGACCCTAATATATAATTGGAATGCACATACTTAGTAGTTGGAAGAATCTTCACAATGATTTCTTGACCTAAGGTGCAATAACCATCATAGTGGGAAATACAGTGATAAAGCTTAGGATACCCTTCCACTCCAGCCAACATAGGAAATAAAAAAAGAAGATTGCATCCTTGGTGGAATGGCAGAGATTAGTGCTACCCTTAAAGATCTACAGTATGCAAAAACTGTAGTAATACAAAAACATTTAATTCATCAGCCTCGCTGCTGCAAAATTCAAAAATGACAATGGAGCATTTAACACTCAACCAAGTAGTATCTCCAATTGTAGCTGCTTTGTCAGATGTTACACCTTCATAAGCACATAACCACACAGCCCCAGGAACATAGTATGCAGCCACTGGGCTGGTTTGTGTGTTCATTTTCAACTCTATTAGGAAGGAGGATTGGAAGCAATTTGTCTTTACATGAAATAGACAAATGTATGCCTATATAGTCTTTTCCCCAGAGCTGTGTTGACTCTCCCCCTCCATAATTATATAGTCAAAGGGACACGTACTATCTGGGCATTCTGTAGAATGTCATTTTGACCCACTATCTCAAAGACATAATATTAATCAAACAAGACTAGCAGGAAGCAGCAAGGATTTTAGGTGTTTTGTGAAGCCACATACACATACACTCCAGGTGAAAGACAAAATGTATAAGGATTCCAGGACCACCCATATTAGTAAAGTTTTAGGCATCAGTTGGGTATGTAACAGCATGCCCTTGAAGTACAGGACAAATTAGTGTCCTTGTACTTCTCACTCCTAAGAAGGAAACACAGTGCCTGGTAGGTCTCTTTGCATTTAGGAAGCAGTGTATTCCTGTATCTACATTGGAGTCAACACATTCTGAGTATGAGTATGATTTGTTAAATGTACAATTTTTTTTTTTTCAGTTTTAAGGGCATTTAATCAGGAGGTTAGGTTTGGAAAGCTAACTCAAGTGTGCTGTTTAAGTAGAAATAAAGTTTAATTTTTGCTTGAAGTTGGTTCTTCTTTTTTCAACCTAATTCTTAATCCTCACAAAGATCTTTCCAACAGCAAGTTCAGTAGGTTTGGGTATCAGTAAGTCGCCATTGACTTCTGGCTCATTGGATGATGGTGGGATTGCAGTTTCATCCTCTCTATAAACTCGCTCTTCACTGGCAAGTTTAAATGACTTGGAAGGCTGTCAGCTTTGAGTAGGACCCTAGCAGGAAAGCTCTGTAGTCAGTCTAGGTTGCAATGCAAGTGGAACTGCTGCTTGGGTCTTAAGGCCTGGCAGACCCTATGGTATTATACAGAGTATATGGTATTATAACAGAGGTAACTGGTGGAAAAGATCCTATACAAAGCATATGGCAAATCATAGTAAAAGCACCACAGTGTAGGTACATATGTTTCTGGAACAAAGGTATGCCATCTGCCCCCAGAAAATTATGTCAAAGACCATAGTATGCTACTACCTTGGTAGCATTGTGGTGGGACATGAAATGATCTTGTGACCAGAACTTCCCACCATGGTTTTGGTCCTGTCAGATACGTCAACTCATATAATGAGACAAACCTAATAGCAATCTCTTGTAATATGGAAGTGGTGCATCTGAAATAGAGTCTAGGTCATCACATATCCTGGTGCTTGCACAACTGACTCATGAACAAAGTAGTTATGGTGGCAGGAAAGGAGTCTTTACCTAGACTTAACACTACAGACTCTCCCTGATCAAAGTTGATTTAACTACTGCTGTTGTTGAATAGCCAACCTGCCAGCGATAGAATCCCACACCGAGCCTCTAATGTGGCAACATTTCCGGAAGGACCGACCAGCTTCTGCATGGCAAGTTGATTATATTGGACTGTTTCCACTTTAGAAGAAACAGCAATTTATCTTGACTGAAATAAATACATTCTGAATATGGGTATGATTTTCTTTCTCGCAGGGCCTCAATCAGCCCCATTACCTGGGGGCACATTTGATCCACAAACACAAGATCACATATCACATCAGACCAAAGAGCCCACTTTATAGCACAGAAGGGACCACTATGAACATATGACCATGGATCCACTAATCATAACACTTACAGCACTGCCCAGTAGCTGCTGGCCTGCTGGACCACAGGGATAGCATTTTCAAACAGCAGCTGATGTGCCAGCTTGGAGAGGGTGCTGTAAAGGGGGGGCTCCATCCTACAGTGTACAATGTACACTGACATATAATGACCATTACATGGTATTATGTCCCCAGTAGGTAGAATACCAAGACTCAGGAAGCAAAGTGATACTGGGATTGCCCCTGATTATTCCCACAGACCCATTTGGATAACTTATGCTTTCTGTCTCTGAAACTCTGTGGGTCAAAGACCCAGAAGTTCTGAACCTCAGAGAGGGAATGATTCCACCAGAGGACACAGGAAGAGTATCACCAGCTTTGAATTCTGACTGCTACCTGGTTACTTTGAACTGTTGAATGTGGGATGTTCCTTAGATGGGGTGTGTCCTAAGATTAGGTAGCTTTCTTTGACACAGGTCAATGCTGAGGGAGGAACTTGGCTATGAGCCTTCAGCAAGCCATGACTCCTGGCATCTGAGGAAATAAGGGTCTTCATCTTGAAGAGGGGATTGGCCAACAACCACAGCATTCACTACAGTCCATTTCTTGCACTGCTGGGCAGTGTACAACTTTTGTGGACGTTTCACCCCATCTGGGAACAGCTTTCTCAGGATTCTGGTAAGTTTCTCTTCATTGCAAAATTATAGGAAATTAGTGACACAATTTACAATTCCCAACACTGGAGCTGGTCTTAGGGCCACAATGGATGGCCATCATTTTATCCGTCTGTTGTAGCCACACTACCACTCAACTTCTCCTCTGCCGCATCTCCTTACAGGTCCTGTTTCTGTGAGCAAACCCTAGTGTGCCTGCAACTCTCCACCACGGAACCTCATTTCCAGAGACTCTGCCCTTCATATCTCAATTTCCCCTTTCCTCAGAGGGACATTAAATAATTTGCAATAAATACACTGCTTATAAATAACCTTACAGAAAGTATATTGACCTGTAAACATAGCATCGTCTGCTTACCTATGACATTTTTCAGCTTGTAAGGCAGGTATCTTTCTCTAAAACTTACCTGGAAAACTGGTAGAGAATTCTCCCTAAGAGTTTTAATTTTGAGGGGACACAAGTGCAAAAAAGCAGTTACACTTGCTGTATTCATTAGTTTGCAAGGGCTGCTGTAACCAGCACCACAAGCTGAATGACTTAAACAAAAGAAATGTACCGCTCACAGATCTAGCGGCTGGAAGTTCAAGATTAAGGCATTGGCAGGTAAGTTCCTTCTGAGGGCCAAGAGGGAGAATCTGTTCTAGGCTGTTCCTCTCCCCTAACTTCTAGTGATTTGCTGGCAACTTTTGGTCTTCCCTGGCTTATGGGTCATTACCCCAATCTCATCCTTTGTCTTCACACAGCATTCTCCCTGTGTGAGTGTCTCTGGTCCAAATTTCCCTTTTTATAAAGACATCAATCATACTGGATTAGGAGCCTACCCTATTCTACCATGATCTCATCTTAACTAATTACATATGTAATGACCCTATTTCCAAAATAAGATTACATTTTAAGATACTGGGGATTAGGATCTCAACATATGAATTCTTGTGAGATGCAATTCAGCCCATGGAACTGAACTTTGGGGAAAAGATTGCATTTCTTTGGGAAGTTAAGTGGGAAAAAATTACCAATTGTAGAAGTAATGGGCCTGGGATTCTTTTCATGTGGAAAATTTAGATCATGATTCCACAAGAAAAATGATTGGCTGTCTGGGGCATCTCCTGTATGGCTGCCTTTCAGATGAGGCAGCAGAAAGCACTAGACTCTATTTGTATCCTGACTTATACCTGTCTCTCTGCTCCATCTGAAAACTTTATGGTACAAAAACCAAGAAAAAGAATAAAGTGTCTTCTCTGCATGGATCCCTAGTAACTGGTTACAGCTAATCTTCTGGAGGAGGAGAATTCAATCTAGCAATTAGAATTATGGGCACAACTTCTGGAAGATGAAAACCCTCATCATCCTGTTTGGTTCACTGAACCTGAAAGGCCTGCATGCCATCTCTCATGGCCAAATCGAACATCTGCATTTTGGTTGGTACATGCCTTTGGAGTTGGCACTGGCCCTGTGACCACAGTGCTTTCATTGCAGCTATTCTAGTGGCTTGGCTCTTTTTTATCCCCTTAGGTCTTCTGGTGGAGCAAGAGGACACCCACAGTGGAAGCCAAGAGAGTCATCTTAATGAATGGCATATTACAGCCCTTGTGAATGGAACTTGCATTGTTTCATAGCGTAGCTGGCCAAATTCTTGTGATTGACGGGTCAAGTTAAATCAGGCATAAAAATGATGTGGAGTTTTTTCTTTCAGGAAACCTGTCACAAAAGCACTCTTGTCCCAACCAAGGCTCTCTTTCTGTATGTACTCTTACAGAAAAGTTAAATATTATATATGAACGTGGAGCATATCCTGTGTAGGAGGACTCTGGAACAAAACTTAGTCAGACTTACAAAGTAAAGAGCTGTCCCATGCCCTTACTTGTAACCATTCATGCAGTCTGTGTGCACAGACCCCTGAATGTAAAACCTGGGTCAATGCCTCCAGTTGTGGCCTCTCCTCTGACAGCCATCTTATTAAATGCAGGATTCAGGAACCCGGTGGAACTCGGCCACAACTGCAAAAAACATATTTCAGTCCCGAAGTGTCAGAGTCAGGGGCAGAAGGGGGAGGATGAACCAAATGCTAAAGCAAATGAAAACATCTTTTAAAATGTTGCCTGTTTGCTGCCAAATGGGAGCTCAGAGGGAGTGCCACCAGGAGCAGTTCCACATGGCGAGGCGAGGCCTTCCGTGAAGCCTGGCTGGCAGGCTGGGAGGATTCAGTAATTAACACTGTCAAAGTCTCATGAGGCCCCATTTCAGCAGCTCGATTTGGAAGCAGTTGCCCGAGTACAGTCACCCTTCAGCAGCACAGCTGGGGTGTGGACTCCATCAGCAGCTGGTACATGTGTGGCTTAAATTTGCTGGGAAGTAGAAGGAAATCGGGTTTCTTTTGGGTGCTTTAACCCCATGGGGATGAGGGCTCACAGTATCTGAGTTTTGAATAGCCAATTAAATGAGGGGCTTTAAGAATGCTGGAGCAGCCCACTGCTGGAAATAATAGCACTGAGATGGCTGCATGACAAGATCAGAGCCAGAGAGCCACACAAGGATACCTCAGGCTATAGCCCTGTACATATGGAACAGGCTATTGTGGGCTGAGGAAACATTGGGAAGGATAGATATAGTTACAATCTATGAAAAAGACTCTGAAACAGGGTATGGTAAGGAAGACTGATAGCCATCTCTTGAAGAAAAAAATTAGTGAGTAGGAGCTGTGCTGTAATGGAAGAAATGTCAACTGGGTGTGGGTTTACGGGTTCAGATTCCCAAGACCAGCACTCTTAGCACTGTGAAGGTAGATAAGTTACTCAACCTTTCTCAACTCATTTCTTTATATACATGAAATTAGGATTATGACAGCTCATATAGAATGTTTTTATCTTGAATATATATGTAAACAGACACTATCTAGTAAAGAAGCTATAAATATATGAATATATATACATATGTATAGTTTTGTATATATCTGTCATTTGTTGATCAACTACTATGCACTCAACAAACATTTATTGAGTACCTCCTATGAGCAGGCAAGTCTTGATATATAACAAGTGAGATTTCTCTTCTCTTGGGGCATACATTCTAGTAAATGAAGAAAACAGACAATTGAACATGTATATAAATAATACATTTTCAGAACGTGGGGACACCTATCCTCAGCATTTAAAAGGATGGTACAGTGAGGAACTAAAAAGACTGCTTTACGTAGAACAGTCCCAGGATATTTAAATAATTATCCTCATGCAGTTTTGCTGATATCCCTGTTGTGGTAGGCACTACTGTTCCCATTTGCCAATAGAGAAAGTGAAGTTCTATAGGTTAACTCTAACACAGCAGGCTTAAACATGTGGATATTCAATCAGAACCGAGTGAGCTACACTGAATACATCCTCTTCAGTATGTGGACACCTAAAATCAATGGATGTTTGCAGTCCACATTCACTTTTCTTTTGTAGGTAAAATATTCTTTGCTAGAACCTATATGTATTATGTACTTTGAATCAGCGATATCCACTTAGAATTTTGGAATATAGGTTACCTATCATTAAGCACTGGAAAAGACATGAAAGGACCTAAGACCATCACAGTGCTAGGTTACAGACCAGGTTCCCTTTGCAGGCATTTCAAGCAATCTTAGGTAGGAGATTCTCACAATAAACCAAGATTCCTCTCAAGAGATTAAGACTGTTGAGGGGAACTGCTTTGAACAAACATCTTTGAATTGGGAAAGATTGCATCTTCAGGTTTACTCTGTTCATGTTTCTTATTAAAGCCTTTATTACTTGTCACGTTGTGTACGGTTTAAGTAAAGGACAGATACCTAAACTTGCATTGTGGGGAAAAGATTGCAATGGGGAGGAGGAAATTAAATCATATACATCTTTGTCAAAACATGTTTTTAGCTAGATTGGAAGCACCAGTATCTTTATTATGCCAAGTTTTAAAATTATGTGAAACATATGTCTCCCTTGGGCCCACAGGAAGGACGCAGCTAAAGAAGGGTAAAATGATGCTAATGAGAAGCCTAAAATAATAGAGGTGAGAGCCAGGATTCAAGCTCACATCTCCACAATCATTGTCCGTTCCAGGTTACTCTATTGCTTTCTGCATAAAGAATCATGTACATTTGTCAAACATCGCATCGGGCACAGGGTAGACAACAATAAATGCTGATGTCTGTACAGGGCTGAGGAAATGAATGAACAAATGGATGATGGCACAGATCCCTTCCACCACTGCTTCTCTCTTATGTTTCACCCTCTCTTCTTCTTACTTCCCAATGAAGCCCCTAGGTTCCAGGCACCCTAATTCCTTGGTTGGCCCTGCCTAACTTTTGCTAGCCTTAAATGTCTTCACTTCAATAGCAAAGACTTGGAATCAACCCAAATCTCCCTCAGTGACAGACTGGATTAAGAAAATGTGGCACATATATACCATGGAATACTATGCCGCCATAAAAAAGGATGAGTTCGTGTCCTTTGTAGGGACATGGATACAGCTGGAAACCATCATTCTCAGCAAACTGTCGCAAGAACAGAAAACCAAATACCACAGGTTCTCACTCATAGGTGGGAACTGAACAATGAGATCACTTGGACACAGGAAGGGGATCATCACACACCAGGTCCTATTGTGGGGAGGGGGTGGGGGGAGGGATAGCATTAGGAGATATACCTAATGTAAATGACGAGTTAATGGGTGCAGCACACCAACATGGCACATGTATACATATGTAACAAACCTGCACGTTGTGCACATGTACCCTAGAACTTAAAGTATAATTAAAAAAAAGAAAGTCTTCCCTTTTCTCCTGTTATTTTCTCACTCCTTTCTCATCAGACTTTCTCACCCCCTGAGTGTGCAAAGGCCTTCCCAGCTTCACCTCTCAAAATGCTCCCAGACTTAGTAAATACTATCGGTCTTGTCTAAGATTTAGCCCAGATTTCTCTGACACCACTGAGTCCCAAGCACTTAATTTTCACCCTATGTTGTTTCACTCAACCTTTAAAACAATCCATATATGGTACACTTCCCATTCTACACTGAAGAAAACTGAAGCCCAGAGCATTTACCAGCTTCTCCAAAGTTGCCCTGCTGGTAAGTAGTGGAGTGATAAATAAACCTATGTCCTCTGCCCTGATTTGCTGGCCAAAAGCATGACACTGGACCAACATTGATTCGATTTACCCTTCCTTCCTTCGTGGTGAGTAGTCAGTAGGGTGACAGTATATAGGGGAAGGAAAATAACTGTGAAAGATCCTTCCGAATCACCCCGTGCAGAACCAAGTAGCTGAGTACTGGGGAGTAGTAACTAACATTTTGGGAAGTAGTATTTTGGTAAAACTTTAATGGTAAGCTTTGTCACACGCTACATTTCCTAGATCTGCTCTGTTAAGCAGCTAATTAATTCTCTTGGGGCAATTACCCAGCTACCAGAAATGGTCTGCTGCAGGCCCATGCCCTTAGGCACAGTCTGTGTTAAATAAACAGCAGAAGAACCCTGAAGCGGCAGGGTTGTAGCCACTCCTTCATCAGGTCAGCACTTGGAACACTTGCTTGTTCTGGGCCGGGCTGCACAGCATCGTGCACAGGTGGGTGTTCTGTAAGTGCTTTTTAATGATGGTGGTGGTGGTGATGTATGAAGGTCTGTTTATACTTGCAGAGAGGGTCGTGTATTTTAACAAGGAGGACTTTTGATTGGCGTTTCAAAGAGGCCAGTGTTGTTGGAAAATGTCAGCACCCAGCATAGGAGGGCACTTCATAAGTGTTAAGGGATTGGGTCTGCTAAGGGGATTAGGATAATTGTTTTGAAGTGAATGGGCAGGCTCAGTAAAGGTGACCTGAAGTCATTTTAATGGGCATCGTGGAACTCATGGTGACAACTCAGACTAGTGGATTAAGATGCTCTGATGGAAATTCCCAATCACTGCTTAGCATTGGTTCCATTGGGATACTGACTGCCTATTGTATTGCTATGCCTGGTGGGGTGACTCAATTTCTGGGCTCTAGTAAAGAAATGCTGATCAAAGGAACTGCCACCCCACCATGTGGCACAGGGCTCCTTTGCCTCCAAAGATGAAAGGTGCCTATTTCCATGGCACTTCTTATTCAGGGAGAGTCTTTTAATGCATGCCAGTTAAAGATCAATCAGGGATGAAGTCAAACACTCTCAGAATAGAAAGTCCTATGGATGAAAGCAAGAAGGGAAACTTTCTCCTGAGTAAGCACCAGGCCTGCTTGCTGCAAGTTAGTATTACATCTAGTTTGCAGGCTTTAGGAATAAAAGATAAGCTTCAGAATGAATGCATATGTAGATTTCGAGTTGAAAAAAATAGTGGTTTATATTATGTACTAGTAGTCCAAGTCTACCTGCAATCCTTTATATATGAGAGAAACGTTGGGTAAAAAACTTAAATTTCAAGTACTAGCTGACACAGCCAAAAATTATTGAATCAAGGCCTTCTTTTTTGGCCAAAGGCTGGGATGCTATCATTACCCTTCATGTTTGGATACTTTTGCTGTATCCAACTTGAATGTCTTTGTGCATGAGACTGTCCAATGGCCATAAGCATCACTACCACCCTAAAATAACTAAAAGAGGGTATTCTTGAAACAAAAACTGGCTTTTTCTGCAACTTTATTTCCTCATGAATATATGAAGATAATTGCTGCTTGGTGATTTCAAACTTTATAGTGCTGTCAGCTGGCATGGGGGCTTTAAACAATAATGCTCTGAATGGTTATAGTTCCTCTAAATTAGATGCTCTTTAAGGAACTGGCTAGCGTGGACAAGGAGGGAAGCATAGGGCAGGCAGGGCAACACATCAGCTTGGGAGCTATGGAATGTCCAGCTTTGCTGCAATGTGAGATTTGCTCCTGCAGCAAACAAACTTTGGGTTTCTCTAGAACACAAATTGAGGAACTGTATACACAAATAGCACTCAGTATGGAAATTCCATGCCTTCCCACATTGGTTTTTGTAAACAGAGTCTTAACACCCACATTACATACCTGGCCTGGGCTGCCTATAATCATTCCAGTTCTTTTGGTGAGTAGACAATAACTGCTTCAGAGACTAGACTCTTTCTTAAGTTTAATGCTTATATGCTTTATTTATGGAGCATAACTGGTCCAGGATAGCTCTTCTTTAAATTAAAAAATACATAATATGCAATAAAATTTACTGTTTCTCTATGCAACAGGCTCCTTCTCTACACACATTCATCTCTGAAATTCCTCACTCAGGATTCTCAAACGGCCAAGGAGAGTAATGAAGATCTGATGAAATAGCCCAAAACTTTGAAATATTCTTTCTCTAGAACAGTGTCTGAACCACTGTGGGTGGCTGTTATAAATTGAGATTCTTGGGATTCAACCCAGGTCTACGAAATCAAAATCTTGTGCTGGTTCAGGAATCTTCCAAACATATAAATCTCACAAGCACTTTTGTGAACCTCTGCCAGATGCCAACAACTTGTTTTCAGGGGCAGTGCTACACCTATTCTAGTGTTTTGGGTGAGTTATTCTCATGCTTATAGAGAAATTCATGTAAGTTTGCTTACCTACATTTTTATCTGATTCTAGGGATATGGATTAGTGTCTAAATAATTTATCTAAAACAGAAACAAGGATTTAAACAAAAATCTTCTTCCTGGTCCTTTCTTCCCTATCCCTCTCTTCCTTTGCTGTCTTCCTTTTTCTTCTCTTAAAACTTTCCTGGCCTCAGTTACAAACATATGTGACATAATGAGGGAGATAGAGGGTAAAATGCCAGATAACAATAAAATGTCAAGGTGAGCCAACCTCATTTTTGGGATTCATGTAGAAAGCCTGGGGTGGGGGAATTTATTTACAGGTGGGTTCTCCAGAGGAAGAATGGCACACTGCAAGGCTCTTAGGGAGAGCATAGGAGAGGTGGAAAGGTGAATGCTGAAGAATAAAATAAAAACATAATTTATGAAACAGGACAAAAGGTAGTGAACTGAAGATACCGAGGGATGTAAATTTGACACAAAATACAACCCAACCCAGCGTCACTATGCTGGTGAATGTTGTGTGAGGAAGGAAAGGGTTTAAATAAATTTATTTGACTTCTAGCTGAGCCAGAGAAGTGAGTACTCTCCTACTTATTCCCAAAAATATGGAATCATGAAGTTTTAGCCAATATACCTCCATTGCGACTATCCCCAAGTCCTAAAAGTCACAGGAAACATGCCCAGATAACTGTCTCACTCTCATAAAAATCCATATTGGCCGGGTGTGGTGACTCACGCCTATAATCCCAACACTTTGGGAGGCTGAGGTGGGTGGATTGCTTGAGCTCAGGAGTTGGAGACCAGCCTGGCCAACACAGTGAAATCTCATCTCTACTAAAAATACACAAAACTATCCAGGCGCAGGGGCACGCACCTGGCAAAGCGTGGTGTGATTTGGCGATCCACAGGTCTCTTCTGGTCTTATATGATTCTTCAATCCAGTTACAGAGTTTTTATTCATTTTTATCAAGAAAACCATTCCCTTAGCTTCAGACCCAATGCTTTTAAAGTCCAAAATCACAAGGCACAAAAACCTGCTTCACAACAAGGTGCTTGGTGAAAGTAGCTAGAAAATCATGGCCCAGGGGGTTTGGGCTGGAGAGACATGGATGGACACATGTGGTTGTGAACTGTCTGAGGCTGGAAGCCCTGGCATTGTATCCTACAGTTGCCGGGGGGGGGGGGAGGAGGGGGGGCGGCGGTGGGCTGCGATCAGGAAGAGCATTACCAGACAGTAAAGGAAACTAAAAGGCAGCATTGAGTGAGGAAACTTCAAAGACAACATTTTCTTGCTTCATAATAATTCCCAAGGCTAGGTCTGATTATGGCATTAGTGGAATGAGTAAAATAGGTGGAAAAGCTGAGGCAGGGAGAAGTTGGATACTTCTTTAATATGATGCATAGATGTAGCCAATACTAAGAGACAGACTATGTGTCAGGCAGTCATGTAACCTTCAGGCAGCTATTATTTCCTCTAAATTAAACCAACACTGAGGGGTTATTGAGAGGAAAGGATAGACTGATTTTCCAATTTATCAGAGCCTAAAGAAAAATATAATCAACCTCATTCTCCTGTCAATGAGAGAACAATATTCATGTACTCTTTTTCTTTGGCAAGATTAGTTCTAATCATTCATGTCTGTGAGAACTGAATTTCCTGGAGAAAGGCACTGGGAAAGTTGAAGTTCGAGTTATACGTTTTCAAATTGATTGTAAATCTTTTTCTAAGTGGAAAATAGGTTAAATAATGTGGTCTTATTTTCTCACCTACCCTGTCCCTCCAGTTTCTGGCTTCTGGTTGTGTAGCAAGGACTTTAGGGACAGGGGAGCAAAATAGTTATAAAATGTTGAGCCTTACAAATGGTAGATTTGGCTTCTGTGATTCTGCTAATTGGGTAGGTTCCTGCCTTCTCCCTCACTCATACATCCCTAAGGGCTTCACTGCATGCATGCAGACAAGTTCACGGATTGATTCTAAAGTAATGGGATCAATGCTCGCAAACTTGTGTGAATATCAACCTTATTTAGATCTGGGATTCAATTTTGTCAGTGTGCTTTGGTGTGAGATTAGGAAGTAAACAAGGCCTTTGGTGAAAAAGAAAGAGTGTATTATGTCCACATGGATTAAAATTTGTATTAAAAAACACAAACCCTGTGTAGTCCAGCAAACAAAAATAGTAAAAGCCCAAATATAAAACTGCAGGTCAGAGCCTTTGGGATGCCAGTTTATGTCTTCTGTTTTAAAGTCATATTTCATATTTGTAAATGCTGTTCCAAACTCAAACTGCAAACCAGGCTTGGATTTGGGGATATTGTGGGTCATCTACCTTTCTTGCAATACTCTTTCATTAAACTAATAATTGAAAGGCAAGTAACCAGGAGCCATGCATTTCTTTGACCTTTAAAATGGAGTATAGATGAACCTCAAATATTGAAATTTATCTAAGTATACATACTATTTTATTGATTTGATTACATATAGCTGCGATGTTTCTTAACATATTATGCTAAGGTAGTACTGGCAAAAGGAAATGATTTTCAAAAATATTCTGAGTAGCACAAGAATGAAAACAAAATGATACCACACTATTGGGAGGCAGAGTTTGTGTAATATTATTATCGCTACTGTTAGTAATAATATTATTTCCTAATCTGTAGCAACATTAACTAGTACATAGCAGGAATTTAACTCATGTTTGTTGAATTAAAAACATCAAAGTTGTTCAATAATACTCCATCTTCTACAGCATCTTATACTTCAAAGTCCTGGGTAGAAATGTCAGCATAATCAATAACTAACCTGCCAGAATAGCAGTGTAACAGAAATCTGTATCTTAAATTAAGACATAAAGAAAAATACCCCTACTCCCCAAGTCCCATAGATAGAAAATGACTTAGTGATTCTGTAATTTGCTCATGTCTTATTGAAATAATGCATTGTAGAACTGAAGTATCTACTAAGAGGACGAATGTACAGTAAATTCAAACCAGTTAAACCTTAATAGTGTAAATGAAACCTTTAAATTGTGTGAACCACTAGCAGCCTTGCAACTCTTTACATGTGCAAAAAATTGAATGAAGACATATGGTCAGCATCAACTTGGTTATTTAATTCTGAGATGACACACATATTAATCTAACTGAAAAGGGGAAGCTACTATATAGCTGGTTGTAATTAGCCCACCACAAATTTCTATAACCACTTCAGTCTAAATCCAAAGCCAAAATGGCATTTCATGATTACACCATCCCACCCAGATTTGCATTTCTTGATGAATTCCCAAGGTTAGGATATGAGCCATACTGTAAAACCAACCCTCAATTACACCTTTTTAGAGGGGAAGATTAGTGGCAGGTGGTGCCTGCTATAAAAGCCTCATTAAAACACCTTCTGGTGGAGTTTCACAAAAGGAAGCCACCAGATGGAGACCCATCTCCACATGGCAGTCTTACCTCAAATGAGAGTTTCACCTGACACTTTGGGGACAGACAATTTTTTCTCACCTAACAAGCCACTGAGGTTCAAAAGACGATCTATTAGGATTAATCGTACTTGATCACTAATCCATTGTAATGCCATATGCTGAAAGCGTTGTTCACTGTTAAGCCTGGAGCCAGGTAGAGCCCCTCTGGTAATGTAAACCCTCCCATTTTCCTGCAGCTAATCTAATTTCACCTCCTCCCAGACCTCACATGCCAGGAATGATGCTTAACTCTTCCTACACTGCCTCTGATGCATTTTTGAATGGTAGCAAATCTGATCTCAAAGGTAATGATGCTGAAACCTGCTGACTAATTGGAAAATGATTTTCCTGGTGGTGGTGTTTAGTGGGGCGAATGGATAAAAGGTATTCATTCTATTGTGCACAAATTCAAAGACTTAGCCCTGGCCTTCTTATCTGCACAGCTTGATATTACTCATCTCCTCCTCTTCCCTCCTTCTCTAAATATGTGTTCGCTGAATCTGTGATTTATTGAATTTGAACAATCAGCCAGCTGGGCAGCAAGAGTGAAATTTATGTCTCATAGAGGAAATTCGGTCACCTTATGCAGTCCTTGAAATGGCAAGTATTTTTTTCAGTGGTTTGCCTTTAGTATAGGTCCAAACGATTAAGTGCCAAACAGTGTAACTCACCATATACACGCATGCACATACACACATATAGTTTTCTTATGTGTTTTGTGTTATGCTACGTACAAAGCGCCACCCACTAAGTCACTTTCTTATTCAAGGCCCCATGTTTCTGAGTTGCACACATAATCATACACACAGGCGACATGAGCCCCACACATTTTGCTCTATCCCAGAGCTCCAATATGAGGAGTTAAATGGAATAACTTTCAAAGTCCCTGCAATATTTTATGATTACTTGGTTCCAGCCCCAAACAGACTGCTGGAGGGAACAGAGAAAATACTCCATCTGCAATGTACACTAAACAATGTCATCAAGATGATAATAGTCATCCTAAAGTCATACTATGCATTAAGCAAATGAGGCCAGGCCCCCAATGCATGCTAAATGCTGTGCTTCACACTTTCCTAAAAAGTGTTCCCCCAAATTCCATAATTTAAATTATAATATTTAAAGCATTACTATAATTGAAAGATCTAATCAATGTTTCAAAAATGTGATCCTAATATTGCATAATGACTAGATTGAGGGGAGGTGCTTATTAAAATACAGATTCTAAGAGAATACAATACTAGGAATCCAACTTACAAGCTATGTGAAGGACCTTTTCAAGGAGAACTACAAACCACTGCTCAAGGAAATAAAAGAGGACACAAACAAATGGAAGAACATTCCACGTTCATGGATAGCAAGAATCAACATCATCAAAATGGCCATACTGCCCAAGGTAATTTACAGATTCAATGCCATCCCCATCAAGCTACCAATGACTTTCTTCACAGAATTGGAAAAAAAACTAAAGTTCATATGGAACCAAAAAAAGAGCCTGCATTGCCAAGAAAATCATAAACAAAAAGAACAAAACTGGAGGCATCACGCTATCTGACTTCAAACTATACTACAAGGCTACAGTAACCAAAACAGTATGGTACTGGTACCAAAACAGATATATAGACCTATGGAACAGAACAGAGCCCTCAGAAACAACCCCACACATCTACAACCATCTGATCTCTGACAAGCCTGACAAAAACAAGCAATGGGGAAAGGATTCCCTATTAAGAAATGGTGCTGGAAAAACTGGCTAGCCATAGGTAGAAAGCTGAAATTAGATCCCTTCCTTACACTTTATACAAAAATTAACTCAAGATGGATTAAAGACTTAAATGTAAGACCTAAAAGCACAAAAACCCTAGAAGAAAACCTAGGCAATACCATTCAGGACATAGGCATGGGCAAAGACTTCATAACTAAAACACCAAAAGCAATCGCAACAAAAACCAAAATTGACAAACAGGATCTAATTAAACTAAAGAGCTTCTGCACGCAAAATAAACTATCATCAGAGTGAACAGGCAACCCACAGAATGGGAGAAAATTTTTGCAATCTATCCATCTGACAAAGGGCTAATAGCCAGAATTTACAAACAACTTAAACAAATTTACAAGAAAAAAACATCAAAAAGTGGGCAAAGGATATGAACAGACACTTCTCAAAAGAGGACATTTATGCAGCCAACAAACTTATGAAAAAATGCTCATCACTGGTCATCAGAGAAATGCAAATCAAAACCACAATGAGATACCATCTTATGCCAGTGAGAATGGCAATGATTAAAAAGTCAGGAAACAACAGATACTGGAGAAATAGGAACACTTTTACACTGTTGGTGGGAGTGTAAATTAGTTCAACCATTGTGGAAGACAGTGTGGTGATTCCTCAAGGATCTAGAATTAGAAACACCATTTGGGCTGGGCATAGTAGCTCAGGCCTGTAATCCCAGCACTTTGGGAGGCCGAGGCAGGTGGATCACAAAGTCAGGAGATTGAAACCATCCCGGCTAAGGTGATGAAACCCCATCTCTACTAAAAATACAAAAAAATTAGCTGGGCATGGTGGCGGGCACCTGTAGTCCCAGCTACTTGGGAGGCTGAGGCAGGAGAATGGCGTGAACCCAGGAGGCAGAGCCTGCAGTGAGCCGAGATTGCGCCACTGCACTTGAACCTGGGTGACAGAGCAAGACTCCATCTCAAAAAAACAACAAAAAAAAACAAAAAAAAAAAAGAAAGAAATACCATTTGACCCACTAATCCCATTACTGGGTATATACCCAAAGGTCTATAAATCATGTTATTATAGAGACGCATGTACACGTATGTTTATTGCGGCACTATTCACAATAGCAAAGACTTGGAACCAACCCAAATGTCCATCAATAATAGACTGGAAAAAGAAAATGTGGCACATATACACCATGGAATACTATGCAGCCATAAAAAAGGATGAGTTCATGTCCTTTGCAGGGACATGAAGCTGGAAACCGTCATTCTCAGCAAAATATCACAAGGAAAGAAAACCAAACACTGCACATTCTCACTCATAAGTGGGAGTTGAAGAATGAAAACACATGGGCACAGGGAGGGGAACATCACACACTGGGGCCTGTTGGGGTTGGGGGAGGGATAGCATTAGGATAAATACCTGATGTAAATGACGAGTTGATAGGTGCAGCAAACCAACATGGCACATGTATACCTATATAACAAACCTGCATGTTGTGCACATGTACCCTAGGACTTAAAGTATATAAAATATATATATATATAGCAGATTCTTAGATCTCAACACATACTACTGAATCAGAGTATCCAGAGGTGGAATCTGTGCAATTACATTTTTGTTAACAAATTTTCCAGATGCTTCTGATGCACGTTAAGTTTTCAAGTTGACCAGCACAGTTGGCTCACAACTGTAATCCCAGCACTTTGGGAGGCCAAGGTCAGCAGATAGCTTGAGCCCAAGAGTTCAAGATTAGCCTAGGCAATGTGACGAAACCCCGTCTCTACAAAACATACAAAAAATTAGCTGAGCATGGTGGTGTGTGCCTGCGGTCCCAACTATTTGGGGGGCTAAGGTGGGAGGTAGAGGCTGCTGTGAGCCGTGACTGTGCCACTGCACTCCAGCCTGGGCAAGAGAGAGAGACCCTGTCTTAAAAAAAGAAAAAAAGAAAAAAAAAGATTTAAAGTCCAAGGAAAAGAACACAGGATCCCATCGCCCTTGATGGCTTAAGCCAGCGAAATCAGGGCCCTCAGACCAATTTAGTCTTCTTTCCTCGTCCAGAAGGCCCTGTGACACTGAGGTCAGGCAAGACAATGACACTGGCTGGACAAGAAAGGGGATGAAAAATACCGCCAATGGCTTTCTGGATCAAATTTTTAATGTGCAAGGTTGCTATGAGTGTTTTTTGTTAGCCAAACAGTATATATATATTATGTCCCATACTGTACATGTCTACAAACCCTTAAAAAATCTGAAGTTTCTAATTGACACTTAGTAAATAAATCACTCTAGCTTTGTTCTTATAGTTTATGCAGTCACCAGACCGCAGAGATAAAAATATAGCCCCAGCTTTCTGCAGCTGGAAGAGTTTATTTTGTCATACATGAAAACTGCTAGTTTTGGCTAAGCAAGAGGGAATCTCTTAGGATTTTTATTTTTACCACAAAACGAAACAAAACAAACACCTCAGTAGTCAATAGTAGTCAATCAGTTAAAATGAAGCAGGGAGTCCACACTTTTCTTATAATCACACACAGAGCATATTCCTTCTCTATTTGATACAATTGCACTTCTGAAAATGCTTGGATAATACCTAGTTTCATTAGTCTCCCGCTTTGTTCATAAGAACAACTTTTACTTTAACATATTAAGTCATGTAAGATGTAAACATTTTCTTGCAAGCTTTGGTAATCAAACTTCTGAGAGGTAGATCCTGGTTGATCCTTAGACAGTGGAAACTGACCTTGTCTTCCTCTGCCCTACCTGTAATCCACCTCCACTCTGAGCATCCATGGCATGAGTGCTTTGATAAAGGAGAAAGGAACCCAGGAGTAAGGAATGTCCTGCACTGAAGCCTGGAGCCAGAAGAGACAAGTCAAGGAGAGATCAGCCAGGATGGGCCTCCCCCAGGCTGGTCCTGGGGCCTAAATCTAACCATCAAGAGCCATATGATCCTCTCTCTGTGTGCAGGAGAATTGACTCTGGCCTGGTGGAGAACATGGGGGATCAGGAAAGATCAGGAAGCAGCTGAATGGGCAAGGTAGCAATCTTTCTGCAGTGAAGTCCCCATTTTCCTTGGGACATGGTGGGGCCTGCAGGGGTGTAGTGAATTATTCCCAGGCGCGTGGGTCTCCAGAGCAGCCAGAGGCATCAGAGGGGCCTCCTCCTTCCTATTTGTGAACTAGGTCCTAGGAAAATGGTCTGAGGCTTTATGTCAACAGCTGACCAGTGAGAACAGTCTGATCACTAGTATCAAGCTCTCAGATCCTGTTTCTACCTAGAGGCTGGTTAGGCCTAAAGATTTAGGTTTATCTCTAAAAGCTAAAACTATTTAAATTTGCCTTTTGTTGTTGTTGTTGTTGCTGATGTTGTTTTGTTCTGCTTTGGTTTTTTTATGGTGTGCCCTTCCTCTCCATTATCTCCTTTTCTCCCTTGCTGGCCTGTTACTAGTGGAAGGCAAAATTAACTCTGCCATGATGCTTTTCAAGAAATATGACTTCCAGTGACTCTCAGGAAGTCATAAGGGTGAGAAGGGGGAGCTCAGAATTGAGTTTGTGACATAACAAATACAAATGATTCTGAATTTTCTTTTAATTTTTCATTTGTATTGTTTCTTTGATAGTAACATCTATTGCTATAAATTACTACACAGCCCACAAACATCAGGGCACAGTTCAAAGCTTTTAGTATAAAATAGGGTGTTCTGCTTTGATAAGAAAAGAAAGCAAATTCTTACAAGGCAGCATTTATTTGTCTTCATCTACTATTTGTGGAATGTTGCATTGACTCTAAATTTTCCTTGCCACATTTCCCTCAAACATGCTTTTTCTTTTCCTTAGTTATTTCTTCATTTTATCAAAATGGCTTCCTGGACCCTCCCTGGTTCTCTCTGGAGGATTCTGGGTATTCCTCTATTTAAAGTTTCCTCTTGTGGCTCTAGGTAGGTCATCACCATCTTCAGGAAGTATTTGTTCGTCCTCTTGACATTCTTATGTTTTTATTTCCCATTCCCTAAATAGTTTCCACTCTAAAGTCAGAATTTCTGTGTTTTCTAAGAATATAAAATATTTAAGTTTTATTCACTTGTGACTGTTTGCTGTTCACATTTTTGTGGATTAGGGAAAAGTGAACACACGCATAGCTCAGCCTTCAGCTTTGCGTGTGCTAATATGTGGAAAAAGCTCTTGGTTCAAGAGTGAAGAGAGATGGTCATGATACCCAAACAGCAAACCCCCAATTTTTTCCACACTCCTTATTCAATTTTGTTATCAAAATAAAGCATTTTTTTTTCTTCTGCAAAGAATTTACTTGTAGGGCTTTTATCTTCTCTTGTTACCTCAGATTTTTCCCAAAGAAGAAATCTAAACCCAATTAGGGTGAGTGAGGGGAGGGAGGGGCAGAGTTAGGTGCCAGAATTCCCAGTGACTGCTCTCACTGGAACAGACCACAAGATTCTCTCAACCAACCCATTTTTTTCCCCATTTAACTAATAGAAGGCTGGGGAGTGACCTTTGCAGGCCAGTGGGCAGGAGCTGAGAAATACTCACCCAAATGAGCCAGGATGTATATCTGTTTACTACACAGCATGCTGGCCTGGAGCTAATGACATTAATCCCCCTACTGCTTTTCATTAGGTGACAGACAGGGAGCCACACTTCGGAGGGCATCGACTGCTTCTCCCCATCAGCCAGCTGCGAAGAGGAGTCGCTCTGGGAACAGCGCCGCCCTCCCCTCGTTTGCTTTTCTTCCTCTATTATTCCTGACATGTTCACTGAACTACAGACTGCATATGTTTAAAAATAATTAAACGCGCTCCAAACAAATAGGCAATGTTTCCACGATCCCTGCAATGAACGTTCTGCATGTTTTGACAGATTTTTCTGTTCGTTGGATTCATCAAGCAGCCTGGCTCTTTGCTGTCATTCCCGACAACCTTGCAGATAAACCCCCAGGGCAAACTCTTTGGCCTGAGCTCCTTTCTGGGCTCTGATCTTGGGCACAGAGAACTTCCAGCCTGAGAGTCTCCAGACCTTCAGGAGAATCCATGTCTGGGCTCCCAGGGCAGAGTGGTTCACAAACGGAACCATTAGACAAAAGGCAGAAGAACTAAATAAATGTGGGGCTCTGTTTTGAATGGCGCTGCTATATTGCACTGAGAAAAGAGACTAGGAGGAAATCCTATGAGAAAGCTGAAAGCCTCTACTGATCTTCTACATCCCTGCCTGTCACCCCCTCATTCTTATTTATTTTTTAATTAAATTACTCTATTAAAAGATGGAGATAAAGGAGAAGATACAGCTTATAAAACTACATAAAATACAGTATAACCAAATAGATGAAAACATGTATAAAGAAAGCTAATTAAAGAGAAAATAGAGTAAACAGGTAAGAGAGACTTGGTGACTTTAGGGCATAACAAAGATGCTAACATTAAGAGAAGCCTAATTGTGTTCCCAACAGAGACAAAGCAAAGGTCTTCCTCATACAAAGGATACACTGGTATACCATCAACAATGTCCTCATCAGTATTCATTCAGGAAAAAATTGATAGATAACTAAGAGTATCTTTCTCCCTCAATATAGACTTACCACATCTTGCATAACTACTCTGGAGGAATTTGGAGGAGTAAGGAGTGTGTCATGTATATGTCTGAGTTGTCACAAAGGATGAGGGTGAGGGAGGAAGGGGAAGAGTAATCAATACAGTATGATTCTGGACATGGCTCTAATGGTCTGTCTTAATCCATGGACAGCTTTAAGAGAAACCATAGGAATGGATATTCTTTATATCCTTAGGAAATATGCTCAACGGTGATTTGAATTAACACTGACAGCAATTAATGTGCAGGGACATTAATTTACCCATTGACTGTTCTAACAATTGGTGGTGTCCAAGGAAGTCTTAATATCATGTGAATATTAAAGAGCCAAGAAGAACCTGCAGGAAAGTTCAAGTTTCTCCTCAAGGAGGGATTTTTTAGTATTCTATTTTTTAAATTCTACACCAAGAATTGGCAAACCACAGCCTGTGGGTCAAATATAGCCTGAATTTGTTTTTGTGTGGCCTGTGAACCATAGTCTGGGCCTTTTTGTTTTTTTTAAATGGCTGAAAAAAAAGAGAAGAATAATACTTTATAACATGCGATGATTACTTGAAATTCAATTTCAGGATCCATAAATAAGATTTTATTGGAACCCAGCCAGGCCAGTTCATTTACATATTGTCCATGGCTGTTCTTGTACTACAGTGGCAGAGACGCAACAGAGACCGTATGGCCTACGAAGCTGAACATATTTACACTGTGGCCCTTTGCTGAAAGAGTTTGCCAGCCCTTGTTCTATACCATAAGCAATAGGTCATGACTACAATATTGTTAATACTTTTTCTGATTTCTAAACTTAAAAACAAGCTCGCAATTGTTTAGATTTTCTAGATGGCTATTTGATAATATGTACCAGATAACATAAAGCATGTTTGCTCTTCGAGTCATAAAGTCCACTTCTAAGGAATTTATCCAATACTGGAAAGTGGGAAATAGCATAGATACCCAACAACACAGCAAATTATTAAATAAATGATGATACAGCTATACAGTGAAATGCTTTACCCATTAAAAGAACGATTATGTGTTATCAGGACAAAAATAAACTAGTGGAAGTATTCTGGTTGGGTGTGGTGGCTCACGCCTGTAATCCCAGCACTTTGGGAGGTCGAGGTGGGTGGATCACTTGAGATCAAGAGTTTGAGACCAGCCTGGCCAATGTGGCAAAACCCCATCTCTACTAAAAACACAAAAATTAGCCAGACATGGTGGTGGGTACATGTAGTTCCAGCTACTTGGGAGGCTGAGGCATAAGAATCACTTGAACTCGGGAGGCAGAGGTTGCAGTGAACTGAGATAATGCCACTGTACTCCAGCCTAGGCAACAGAGCCAGACCTTGTCTAAAAAAAGAAAACAAAACCAAACCAGTTTGGGCTTTCACTGTGCTAATTGAGAAAAACTGTGGAATTACTTGGAGCCTTGAAAGGTGAGATTTACATTTAATGGGCATGGAGCTACTTTTTTTTTTTTTCCCCCAGAAAATGAGTCTGGGAAAGAAATGGATCTGGATTACCCTAAACTGTTAGAAGTATGTTTGGGGTCTAAATGTATTGATTACTCCTCCCCTTCCTCCCTCCCCTTCCTCCTTTGTGACAACTCAGACGTGTTATGTCTACATACTCCTTACTCCTCTGAATTCCTCCAGGGTAGTTATGCTTTTGCAAGATGTGGTAAGCCTGTATTGACAGATAAAGAAACTCCCACTTATCTATCAATTTGTTCCTGAATGAATACTGATGAGGACATTGTTGATGATATCCTAATGTATCTTTTGTATGGGGAAGACCTTTGTCTCAGTTGGGAAAGCAATGAGGCTTCTCCTAATTTGGCAAGTCTTTTAATGCCCTAAAGTCATCAAATCTTCCCTATCTTTCCTCTTTCTATCTTATCCTATTTCTCTTTAACTTTCTTTATACATATTTTTGTTTTATTATGTTGTGTTTCATGTAGCCTTATCAACTGTACTTTTTCTTCTCCTCCTCTTTTTTTTTTCTTCATCTTTTTTTTCTTTTTGAGACGGAGTCTGGCTCTGTCGCCCAGGCTGGAGTGCAGTGGCGCGATCTCGGCTCACTGCAAGCTCCGCCTCCCAGGTTTACGCCATTCTCCTGCCTCAGCCTCCCGAGTAGCGGGGACTATAGGCGCCCGCCATCTCGCCCGGCTAGTTTTTTGTATTTTTTTAGTAGAGACGGGGTTTCACCATGTTCGCCAGGATGGTCTCGATCTCCTGACCTCGTGATCCGCCCGTCTCGGCCTCCCAAAGTGCTGGGATTACAGGCTTGAGCCACCGCGCCCGGCCTTTCTTCTTCATCTTTTAATAGAGGAATGTCAATTTAAAAAAATCTTTTTCGGGGGAAGATAGAAAGAGTAGCATATGTTAGTGTGTGTGTTTCCTAGAGCTGCTATAACGAAGTACTACAAACTGGATGGCTTAGAACAGAACTTGATTGTATTCCAGTTTTAAAGGCCAGAAGTCCAAAATCAAGGTGTTGACAAAACCATACTCCCTGAAGATATTAGGGAGGATCTGTTCCAGGTCTCTCTTTCTCTCTTCTTCTCTTTGCCTCTCACAGCTTCAGGTGTTCCTTGACTTGTAGATGTCTGTCTTCTTCCTTCTTTTGTGTCTCTTCACATCATCTTTCCTCTCTCTCTATCCCCCTGTTCAGATTTTCCTTGTATAAACATCAGTCATATTGAATTAGAGCCCGCCCTAATGACATAATTTTAACTTGATTACCTCTGTTAAAACCCTATTTGCAAATAAGGTCATATTCTGAGATGCTGGGGGGTTAGGAATTCAAAATATGTTTTTTGAGGGGGACACATTTCAACCCACAACAAACAGACACAAATGAAAAAATTAAAGCAAACTGGATTTTAAAAGATAGAGATGAGATCTTCTAGGCCCTTCAAAGAGAACTTCAGTGAGACAACTAGTTGAAGACAGTGTTTAGGCTGTTTTTCTGTGTCATGCTAATAATTCCTTCTTTGTATTATATTTTGCTGCCCCATTTCTCCTTTGACTTTTCCTTTTCTTTCTTTTTCTTCTCTCTTCTATTTTTTAAGAGGGAATATACCATCTTGGTATAAAATTCAAAAGGTCTAAAAATTTAAATTTACATATTTTACAAAGTAATGAAAGATTTATTCATTTTATAAATATAAAAAATTAATATGTAATCATTTTAGAAAAGTTTTAAAATACACCGTTAGAAAAGCACAACAAAAACAATAAACATGCAAATTTTCTTTTTTCTTTTTTTTTTTTTTTTGAGAGGGAGTCTCGCTCTGTCCCCCGGGCTGGAGTGCAGTGGCCGGATCTCAGCTCACTGCAAGCTCCGCCTCCCGGGTTTAAGCCATTCTCCTGCCTCAGCCT
>NW_012122487.1:9267156-9337023 GCF_000951035.1 Colobus angolensis palliatus
AAAAAAAAAAAAAAAAAAAAGAATATTTTCTCCTCTCACTAAATATCCTTTAGAGCATGAGTTTTTGTAGTGTTCTGTGAAATAAATATACCATAATATTTTCAAAGTCTTTTGTGGTATATTTAGATTGCCTTCAATTTTATAGTATTATACAAATAATTCTGTGATTAACATATTTGTAAGTAAATCTTGATTTAACTCCTTGACTACTTTTAAATTTTCTTCTAGAAATGAAACTGCTAATATTAAAGTGTAAATACATTAAAATGCTCTGGATAAATGTCAAATTATAGCCAAACATCCATCATGGCCACTAAAAAAGTCTCAATAAACTACCTATTAAATGTCTAGTTTTATCACATGTGACTTTCCTAGTGTGTCATCTAAGACAACCTAATTAAAAGTTACTCCCTTACGTATTATAGCTACAGAAGATAATTAGCTACAAAATGCCTATACAATGTCTACAAAAATGCTTGTTTTACTTCAGAAAAGTTGATTTCAGAAAAGTTTAGACAATATTTTTTTCACACAGTAATCTAGTGCATAAAAATAAAATGTCCAAAAAAATGTACATCAGAGTATGGTGGTTTCTAAAACAGATGCAAATCCTTTTAACTCTCCTCCCATTGAAAAGTGCAGTCTATCTTTCCTTTCTTTCTTCCTGGTAGACTTGTGACCAATTCCACCAATAAACGATGGTGGAAGTGACACTGCAACTTCTGAGGTGACACTATGCAAAGGCCACTTGGTTTGCAGCTTCCACCTTGCTTTACTGGAATACTTGGTTGTCATGGGGGAAGTGTTCCTTGAGCCACCATGTTGGAGAGGGCACCTATAGACACTTGGACCTATAGTCCCAGCTGAGCTCAGCCTTGCAGCCACATCCACTGAGGTGTCAAATATTAGGTTGGTGAAAACATATGTGGTTTTTGCATTTTTGAAATTTGCCATTTGATATTGGAATACATTCTGAAACAAATGTGGTTATGTTATACATCACGTTGATGCACATTTCTTGCTTTCTGTTTTTTGCCAATGAATTATTACTGCTAATTTTGTATTTATTTTAGACTATAAAAATGGTGTGAGACAAAAAGCAAATTTGAGTGATTTTCTTATTCGAGTTCAAAATGGGTCATAAAGCAGCAGAGACAACTTGTAACATCAACAATGCATTTGACCCAGGAACTGCTAACGAACGTACAGTACAGTGGCGGTTCAAGAAGTTTCACAATTGAAGATGAGGAGCACAGCAGCCGGCCACCGGAAGTTGATAATAATCAATTGAGAGTGAATCCACTTACAACTCCTCAAGAAGTTGCCGAAGAACTCAGTGTCAACCACTCTATGGTCATTAGGCATTTGAAGCAAATTGGAAAGATGAAAAAATTTTGGTAAGTGGGTGCCTCGTGAGCTGAGCAAAAGTAAAAAAAAAAAAAAATCGTCATTTTGAAGTGTCATCTTATCTTACTCTATACAACAACAATGAACCATTTCTCCATCGGATTGTGATGTGCAATGAAAAGTGGGTTTTATATGACAACCAGTGATGACCAGGCCAGTGGCTGAACTGAGAAGAAGCCCCAAAGCACTTCCCCAAATCAAACTTGCACCAAAAAAAGGTCATGGTCACTGGTGGGTGGCCTGCTGCTGGTCTGATCCACTACAGCTTTCTGAATCCCGGTGAAAACATTATGTCTGAGAAGTATGATCAACAAATCGATGAGATGCACCAAAAACTGCAATGCCTGGAGCTGGCATTGGTCAAGAGAAAAGGCCCAATTCTTCTTGACAAGCTGGACCACAGGTTTCACAACCAAAGCTTCAGAAGTTGAACAAATTGTACTACAAAGTTTTGCCTCATCTGCCATATTCACATGACCTCTTACCAACTGACTACCACTTCTTCAAGCATCTCGACAACTTTTTCCAGGGAAAATGCTTCCACAACCAGCAGGATGCAGAAAATGCTTTCCAATAGTTTGTCGAATCCAGAAGCATAGATTTTTATGCTACAGGAATAAACAAACTTATTTCTCATCGACAAAAATATGTTAATTGTAATGGTTCCTATTTTGACCAATAAAGATGTGTTTGAGCCTAGTTATAATGATTTAAAATTCACAGTCCAAAACCACAATTACTTTTGTACCAACCTAATAAGAGCCTGAAGGAGTCATCTCGAAGCAAATCGTCCAGCCCCAGCTGTGGAAGTCCCCAAGGCATCTAAATCACTCCCAGTTGAGTCCCCAGATATTAAGAAGTAGAGGCAAACCATCCCTGTAGTGCCCTGAATTCCTGACATGCAGAATTTCTTACTAAAATGGTTATTTTTTAGTGTCACTAATATTTGGGGTGATTTGTTATGCAGTCTTAACACCAACAATGATTTTTTTGACATTCTTTACATTGAGAGATTACATATTCAACTCACTCAAAATAGCTTCAAATAATTTAGGTACAACGTTAAAAGATATAAAGGCAGAAAATGCCTGTGTTTTGTCCCAGTGGAATTTATATGATCCAACAACAGACTATTACCATGAAATCATACTTTGATACTAGGAGTCTAGTACAGACGCTATGCAGAATAATAAATAGCCAAGAATTGAATCCAAATCTCTGCAACATAGTTCAAATTGATTCCCATTTGTGAAATCAAAGGGCAGAAAAAAGTCAATAAAATCTGCAAAGAATCTTATTTCTAAACATTTCTCCAGAAGAAAGCAAAAAGTACAACTGTCATCAACAGTAAAAAGTGTTCCTGAAGTCACTTTGTTCTTATGCAGACTATTACCTAGAAAAGCCCAGACTAGGTTGGGCACAGTGGCTCACACCTATAATCCCAGCACTTTGGGAGGCCGAGGTGGGTGGATCACTTGAGGTCAAGAGTTTGAGACCAGCCTGGCCATTATGGCAAAACCCCGTCTCTACTAAAAATACAAAAATTAGCCGGGCATGGTGGTGGGTGCCTGTAGTTCCAGCTACTCGGGAGGCACGAGAATCACTTGAATCTGGGAGGTGGAGGTTGCAGTGAGCTGAGATCACACCACTGCACTCCAGCCTGGGTGACAGAGTGACACTGTCTCACAAAAATGAAGGAAGGGAGGAAGGGAAGGAGGGTGGGTGGAAGGAGAAAGAAAATAAATAATAAAAGAAAGGCCCAGACTTGAAACTTAAACTTATAATTCCAGAAAAGGACACAGGTTTTAGATTTAATGCATCTATAATTTGAGCAAACAAAAGCTTGCTCTGAATTAGCTAAAGCCAGTAAAGATGATTAAATGATCAATTTTTACCCTGTCCAAAGTATCCATTCCAAAGACAGTAATAAGGAAGGAGAGTTGGCAGGGAAGTACCATGATAGATTTTCTATTTCATGCCCTGTGGACCAGTTTTCCACTAGACCTATACATGATCTTCTGTGCTACCAGATTTTGTTTTTATATAACATTGTTGGCAAGTTTTTGTTTTGGTTACTCTAGCAGTTGCAAATAATGGCCTACAGGGAAGTGCTGTTCCATCAGATTGGCCATCAATCCACTTATTGAGATTCCTGTAGACAGAGTGAAAGGAAGCCCTATTAACCATCCCCTTTCAAAGACGACTTACTCTGAGGGCCATTTAAATAAATAAAAATTAAGTTAATAAGGTAAAACCACATACACAACCATGCAAGGCATGCCATGACTTAAAGGCTTTAAAGGTTAAGACATAATTGTGTTCTGTTTGCCAGGGAGCCAGATCAGGACTAGAAGGAAAAAAAAGCCTGTTCATTAATCTAAAAGTTCAACAGCAGCTCCTCCACTTGGGAATATCACTGTGCCCACTGACAACTTCATGATTGGAGGCAGGGTCCACCGGGAGAGAAAAATTATCCATGACCTTCCTTTGCCTTCAATGCTCTAGGAGGACATGCTCTGCGTGTCTGCCCTTTCTTAGGCGATGCAGACCTCAAGAATAGGCATGGGTGGTGGGAGAGAGCAAAGACTTTGGAGTCAAGAGCACATAACTGTAAAATGGTATAATAATAATGGTACCAACCTCAGAGAAGAGTTATAAAAATAAATGAGATTATGTACAGAAAGTGGCCAAGCATGCTGACTCATGCCTGTAATCCCAGTGCTTTAGGAGGCTGAGGTAGAAGGATCGCTTGAGGGCAGGAGTTCAAGACCAGCCTGGACAAGATAGGGAGACTTTATCTCTACAAACATTTAAAAAAATTAGCCAGACATGGCCAGGTGTGGTGGCTCACTCCTGTAATCCTAGCACTTTGGAAGGCCGAGGTAGGTGAATCACTTGAGGTCAGGAGTTCAAGAGCAGCCTGGCCAACATGGTGAAACCTTGTCTCTATTAAACACACAAAAAATTAGCTGGGCATGGTGACGCATGCCTATAGTCCGAGCTATTCGGGAGGCTGAGCACAAGAGTTGCTTGAATTCGAGGGGCAGTGCTGAGATTGTGCCACTGCACTCCAGCCTGGGTGACAGAGCGGGACTTAGTCTCAATAATAATAATAATAATAATAAGCCAGATATGGTGGCAGCACACCTGTAGTTCTAGCTACTCAGGAAGCTGAGGCAGGAGAATAGCTTGAGCCCAGGAGTTTGAAGTTACAATGAGCTGTGATGGCACCACTGCACTCTAGCCTGGGTGACAGGATGAGAAGCTGTCTCTTTAAAAAGAAAAAAAAAGGGAAAGTGACTATCACATTGACTGGCATGTAGTGTGATGTTAATGTTACTTCCTACCAAGTGCTTGATATTCCAGTGCATCCTTGACATATTTATATGTTGATTCAGTAAATATTTGTTGAATTTTTCTAATGTGGCAGATCTTGTTCCACAGATTACATAAATTAATAAACAAAACAGCCTTGCCCTCAGGAACCTTATCACCTAGATTTTGATAAAAGTCTGAAATTTGAAAAGACTTTGGGTTAAAATTACATAAGAATCCTGGGAGAAAAAGAGGGTTTATCATATTTCCCCTGAATTATTCAGATCAGCTTCTTCTGGCCATATGGAGGTTAAACACGCCCATAACATTTATTACTGAAACTTTTTTTCCATCCTAATAAAACTGCTTGAGTAGAAAATTCATTCTACATAAGCTCATTTCATATATTTTTAACAGACAGCTTGGAACGGTGCAAGTGTGTATGCATCTATTCTAGGCAATTGAGTTAATAAAACATCATCATTACTATTAGTAGTAGTCATCTTAAGATCATGAGTCAAACAGTAAGAAAAAATAAGGGCATGTATCCACGTATTAATGGGTCACTATTATCTAAACACATATAAAACAGGTACTGTATCATATTCTAGGAACACAAAGAATGCTTCCTGTTGTGGAGGGAAAGATTTGCATACAAGTTTACATATAATAGAACATGCTGTTACCGAGATGGCAAGTACAGAAATCAGAAGCACAAGCATTAATTTTTCTCTGGGGCAGGGTGCAAGAGGATATGGCATGGGCAGCAAGGGCTGGAAGACTGGAGAATAAATGGCATTTGTGTCTTGGTCTTGGTCGACAAGAGAAGTTTGTCAGCTTGACAAAGGGTGGACTGCGCAGAAATTTTCAAGCTGAGGCTACAACATGAGCAAAACACAAAAGTATTGCTTTAAACCTTGCAATGTCCCTGTGAGGCCGATTTAATTATCCTCCCTGTAGAAAAGAGAAAACAGAAACTTTGAGAGTCTTCAGAGAGAGTTAGTTATACTGCTCAAAGAGGAAGCGCCGACATTCACTTTGCCTCCACTTTGGCTGACCCCAAAGCATTTTCTTTCTCTTCTCTATTGAGCTGTGTCTTTGTTCATAGAGTAAGGACAAAGGTACGTGCATATATATTATGGTTTCATAAAAGCTATTGCACTGTTAAAGATCAGAACCTCTCTTATCAGGTACTGATTTATCATTTAACCCAACAAAACAGTAAAGCCTTTTTTTAAGACCTCAGACATAAATTGATCAATGAGCACGTCGTATTCAGTAAGTGGTTTTGCATGAAATCCAAGAGGATGCAACCTCAAATATCTACAGAACAGAAGATGGGTTGGGGGATCCAGAGTAGACTTGAACACCCCTGCCCTAGGTAAAGGTATAGCTGCTACCCAACAGATGCCAATTGTTGCCATGAAGAATTGTATCCCAAGGTGATCAGATCTGATTATTTTTTTCAAAAAAACTAAAAACATAGATTTTATTTGACATCTCCTCATTTTTAAATTTTGGAAACTATTTTTTTTAAAGAAACACCCTAGAGGCCAAACAAAATGTTACTAGGAATGTGACTATGAGGTGCCTATTGAAAATGTCTAGCTATTTAAATTGCATTGGCAGGTAGTGGAGTTTAGTACAAAGGGAGCTGGGTTTGAAGTAAAGTTGGGGTTCCACATAAGTGTTCAATAAACATCTGCCATCTAGTATTTTATGGGCCTTCTGAGATCTCTGGCAACTTTCTGTCCTTGTTTGTTGCATTAAATCATTTATCTTGGCACTTAAAACAGAGTACCATGCTTCCTTAACTGGTCTCTTGGGGCCCCTTTAGTCTCCCAGTCTTTGCCATGGAAGCATGGTCCTGCACATTTGGCAGGAGCTCAGGTGACATATTAAGAGTTTGCTTATTGGCCAGGCTCAGTGGCTCACGCCTGTAATCCCAGCACTTTGGGAGGCTGAGGTGGGAGGATCATGAGGTCAAGAGATGGAGACTATCCTGACCAACATGGTAAAACCCCATCTCTACTAAAAATACAAAAAAAGAACAATACCTGGGCATGGTGGCATATGCCTGTACTCCCAGCTCAGGAGGCTGAGGCAGGAGTATCACTTGAACAGGTAGGTTGCAGTGAGCCGAGATTGCGCCACTGCACTCCAGCCTGACACTAGAGCAAGACTCCGTCTCAAAAAAAAAAAAAAAAAAAAAGTTTGCTGATCACATTCTGCATAATCCTAACCTCCTAACCGGATCTGTCTCCTGGAGAGACTGTGGTTGCAGCTGCCTTTGTGGTAGGGTCTGTCTCCTGCTAGTTCCAATGCTGACTTCAAAAGAAACACAAATTATAGCAATTGTATGAACATAGCATCAATCTTAAGTTTGTGACCAAATGATGCCTACAAAGGTGACTCCCAGGAGATAGACCAGGAAGTTACATTATTTGTGCTGTGAACTTTCAATTAAATGAAAGAAAATGGTCAAGAGTCATCAGAGATTATGCAATACATATGATATGTGATTCATACAAATTGTATTACCTGAAGAACCCATAAAGGGTAAAGGTTATAAGACATCTTTCTCAATGATTTGGATGATTTATGGCTGAAACCAGCTAAAGTTAGATTTGGTTATATAAAAAATACACACACAGCTTTTACATAGCTCTTTCTACATGCTAAGTGCTGTTGTAACTGCTTTATTTATTTACTCTTTATAATAATAAAATAGGAACTATTGATATCCCTACTTTAAGGAGAGGCACTGAGTCAAAGAGAGGTTAAATAATTTGCTCAAGGTTACACAGTTATTAATAGATTTGAACTTAAGCAGTCTGGTTTCCAGAGCTATTTTGTGCTTATGTGTATACTTTAGTTTGATGCTTATTGAATTATTTGGTGAAACTAGTCTCTCATACAGACATGACAATGGGTCAAAGTGTTCAGTATTATAAGTTCAAAATAGAAGACCTATTTAGGAATGGATTAAAATATCCCTTAATATCAGAGATCCTGAATTTTGGTGGTCCTTAATGTATGCAAGGCCACAATATATAGTGGTTGCTGGATCTGGGCTACTCCAACTTGAAACCAACTATGTAGCAAACCAGTTACTGACTGTTGCATAAAATGGAAAATAAAAAATATCTATTTCAACCTGTTAGAAGTGTTGACTTACAGAGTGTTTGTGAAACTCTTGAAGCTGGGCCAACACCTAGTAAATGCTCAATAAGTATTAACTATTAGTCATCCATTTATTTACTCATAAATCATGTACAAGGTTCATAATATATCTGGCACTGAACTTGGACAGTAGAGGATGCAAATTTGAGGAGAACAGAGCTTCTTCCCTGACAAGGTGTATCGTCTAATAGAAAGACAGGTTCATAAAGAACACTATTTCACTCTGTGATCAATTTCATGGTAGAGGAGTGTCCAGAGAAATACAGAACAGTGGAGAAGAGTGGTCTGTTCTGTCTGGCAAGTTGGGAGGACTTCACAATGGAGTGATGTATGATGACTGTATAGTTGCTCCCCAGAAATAAAGTCTGAGCTACATAATGGAACCTGGAAGTGCTCTGTGTCCCAGAGGGAGTGGTAAGTGATCAGTATGGACCAGGCAACAGTCTTACCTGTGGAGCAGACTCACCAGCTAGCGCCAGCCCACTTCAAACATTCATGGTGGCACCTGGCTACATTTAATACACTTTAGTTTTAGAATAGTTTTAGGTTTACAGAAAAAAAAGAGCAGATAGCACAGAGTGCTCCTATATACTCCCTCCCTCTCCCTTGAACATCATATGTATTTAAAACACTCCACAGGCAATTCAGATGCACAGCCTGGGTTCCATATTCTTGGCTAAAATCTAGAATGTGAGAGCAGTGTGTTTTGGAAGTGGAGAGTGCTGAGAATGGAAAAAGGGGAATGAGTCAGATAAGTGAAAAGACTGGCAAGGTCAAGGTCAGATAGCAACATATCTCATTAAGCCCTGCCAAGGGAACTTAATCCCGAGGACAGTAGACAGTCACCGAAAGGTTTTAGGCAGAAAAGTGAGATTTTCTGATTCATGTTTTAGATAAATAGGGCAGTGAAACTGTGGAGAATGACTATAATTATACGGAGAGCCTACGGCGTAGTGGTTAAGCTATTGTGTGGTGAAATTGCCTAGGTTTATTCCAGATGTTATAAAAATGTTAAAAGAGTTTTTTAAAGGCAATAGCTGCTGAGTTGTGGCTTCATCTTTGAAGGTAATTATCTGATCACACACGCAATCACTGCGTATTCCTGGGGAATGTCCTTAGATCTGGGTGCAAGCTTCCAGCGTTGGGACCTAAAACAGACTATCAAAATTTGGAAAGAGAAGTCAAGCCATAAAGCTGCACTAAAATGGATATTAGAATAAGAGGGGTCAGAGTGGTGAGCCAGAAGCTGGGTGGGGAGCCAAGTGGCTGTTGGACAACAAAGGAAGGCAAGAAACATGAGTGGAGATGGTTTGAAGAATCCTGGGGATAGGGTGTCAATGCTTGTGGCAGCTCTGAAACATGTCCCATGTGCATGTCTTCCTGGGGTTTAAACAGGGCCACGATGGGACCATGATATAAAATGGTGAGCAAGATGCAGAGGTTTTTTCAGTTAATGCCTAGACTGAGGAACAGTGTTAACTCTCCAAACGATATAAAGGCAATAAAATTCCATTCCTTTAATTCTTTCAGATAAAGCAGTAGCTATCTATCTTTAAAGAGTTCGTGTCCTTCCTCCCTTGTGATGGGGTCAGAAAACTCTTTTCACGAACATCTGTTATTTGTAGGGAGGAGTGTAATCATTTAGTTTCTGCTTTCTCCCCGGAGGGTGCTGTCACATTTTTCTGAGGAGAAGCTGCCACACAGCTGAGGTTCAGGGTCTTGCCCAGGGTCACACTGTGCGACAAGGTTAGAATAGGGTTATCATTTACTGTCTGTGCCCACTCTCGGTTTGGTTCACTAGTTCACTCTGCTTGTAATCACGGCAGCCCATGGAAACAAAATCAAGAAAATGTGATGCCAGGGAGTAGCCAGAGATTTCAGAAGTGGATAATCATCTGTTCTCACTGTGTCTCTTAGAAGCCGCATCATGTAATAGAGACAGTTGGGCCTCACCATCTCCTGGACCAAGACTGTAACTCATAAACCACTTTAGGCACACAATCTGCCCAGCTTCCATTTCCTTCTTTTAAAATTTGTGTGCTGTGTGTGCAAAGCGTTCCCCTTTGTAGTCTGTCTTGTAGGGAAATGGACACTCTCTCACCCCACTGGTGAGTACGAAAACCGTTACAACTTTTCTTCAGGGCAATTTGACAGTATTGTTCAAAAGCCCTTAAAATGGGAACTGTCCCAGAAGTTGCACTTTAGGAACAGACAATAAATAAGATGAGCATCAAGTTTCATGTATAAAGATGCGCATCCAAGCATCACATTTTGTAGCAGACTTTAGAAACAACTTAAATGTCCAACAGCGGTGTGATGATTAAATAAGATCTGGTTAAAATTGCAGAATGGAACTCTATGCAGCCATTAAAAATGATGATGCAGAACAGGAGTTGGCAAACTACAACTCATGGGCCATGGTAGCCAGCAAATTTTATGGGAGCACAGCCACACCCATCATTTACATATTGTCATGGCTGTTTTGTGAGCTACTACAGCAGTTGTGCAGCTGTGACAGAGACTATATGACTCTCTTTTACATCTTTTACTATCCTTTTAATATTTATTCGAATTTTTCCTTACCCCTAAAATATTATGACACCTTTGATTGTTAGAACAAAATCTTATAGTGATGTTGGTTGCAATACACAGTCTTTATTCAAAAAGAGCCCACCTAATATATTAGCCAACACTTCAGTCTTAAGCGTAAGGATTCGCCACTCCTCATTCAGCTGGCCCGCTAGGAGCAACTATAATCAAACTGCCTGCAACCAACAGTGGGAGTTGTGGCATATAGACTTTCTTTCCTCTTTACCCACTATTGACTTCTACCTTTTCTTCTCTATTTGGCTAACCCCAAGAAGGGTAGAAAAAAGCACAGAGGACAGGCGAGATGGCAAAGAAGGACAGAAACATTCTTACTCAACTGGTGCTTTTAAAAGATGGCTTCACTTCTGGCCTTGGCAGATTGACTCATTGTTGGGTACATGTGTGTTTTGTTTCTTTACAGAACCAAAAGGTGATGGAACATCCCGTGATGCAGACAATTTGTTTTGCTCCAGCTGTACTCCCCTTTCTATTTCTGTGGTCTTCCATGTGGACTGTCTGTATCTGAGTCCCCTGTCCAGCCCTTTTTTAGGGTATCCTGTTGGGCAGGATTTGAAATGTTTCACATTTAGCTTAATCCTCCACCTCTACCCTGCTGTCCCACAGTAAATATTCATGCACATTTCAGCTTGACACACTCTAGGCATGCAGCTGACTCCAGTGTGGCAACAGTTCTTTTCTTTGCTTCACTAGCTAAACAGCTGGATGACTCATCTCTGCCTTTAGATTTTCCAGGTGGATGTTGGACATTGGCACATTCTGCTCACCAAACTCCTGCATAAGCATAGCAAGACCCAGAGTTTCCTTGACAACCTCTCTCACTTGCATACGGGGAGAGGCAGCTCCTCTCTGCCTCCCTTTCTGAGAGGCAGTGAATCGGTGAAAACAACAGCATAACCCACTCCCGGCAAGTCCTCCTCACAAAATTCCAACTGCCCATTCTTTACTGGTGAATTTCCTAAACAGGTTTCCTCCATGACAATTCTCTCTGATTAGGAGATTTTTGCTTCTCCCCATTTGTATTTTTAATGGACACATATTACCTTTCTGATAAAAATATGTGACATATTCTGTTTCATTTTTAAAATGTCACATTCAAGTCTTTGACCATCTTTTGTTCTTAATATTCACATCTATAAAATGGGCTAGATCACACCATCATTGCTCAAGGTGTAACAGCTATTGGTTTATTTAGCTGAAAAGGTGTGCAAGGACTATGGAAAAAAGAAAGGTTCATTCAGAAACGTGCGCTCTTTTATTTTGTACACATCTTACAGCATAGGATTTTCTTCCCCTGGTGTATCTAGAAAGATCAGCCTCAGCTAAAAAAAACACATATTCCCCTAACTTACTTACTGCTTGTTTCCAACTCAAGCTAATTACTTGAACAGCACCTTTCACAGGAAAAAAGCTGACACAAGAAACTGGACAAGGTCTGTGTCTCAAGTGCTCTGAGGAGAGAGCAGTAAGTAAGGTGCTCTGCACAGCTCAATAATTTGCACCACAGGAAAGCCATCCTTCCAAGGGCAGGCAATATGTCTGCAGTATCCTCCTGGAGGAAGGAGGGCCAGGAGCTCATCTTTATGGCTTGAGGCTTGAAAGCTGCTTAACTGGGCGGAACGCCACCTCCTTGCCATCAAAGCTGTCCACCTGGCAGTGAATCTCAATGAGACAGCTGACTGGCTCAGCAGACAAGTTGCCTTGCCAAGGGGATGAGAACTTAACCAGAAGGTCTTTCAGGAAATCTGTTTAGGATGTGGGGGATGAAGAGGAAGAGAAGGAGCATTCATCCCCTGAATGAGGCAAATGAGAAGGAGTAGCTGTTCTTCGGTTACACAAGCCACTTCGAGCTTTTCTGTGCCCTTAGCTCATTTAGCCCTAAATTTTGTAAGACTCTGATTTTAGATTCTGATATTAGCATCGAACATTGAGAGTCCTTTGTGACTATAGTAGGAAAGTGGGTTCAATTCAAAAACTGAAGCTAAGAAAAGACCTCAAAAATGTTTCCATTTGAAAACAACCGATATGAACAAAAATATTACAGAGAAGGCATGAAGCCATTCATTTTTAAAACTGGCTGTTGAAAAATGCCTTGGATTGTTACTTTTCACCAAAGGTTTAGAATTGTAAACCTAATAATTATGATAACTCCTATGTGCCCAGTCCTTGCTAAGTGCCAGGTACTGTATCCAGCACTTTATACAAATGCTTTCATCTAATGTGTTTGAGAACCTTATGGGTAAGTCTTCTTAGCTTCACTCTACAGGCGGAAAAACAAAATTCAGAGAGGTTTTACAAATTTTCCACAGACATACAGTGAGTAATAGAAGAACAAAGAATCAATCCCCAGTTTATCCCAATTCAAAGCCTAGACGCTTACCCACCAGGCTGCACATACCGAATTTGCTGGAAAACATACCACCTTATCACATAAGGAATGACCAGGGCTACAAAGAGAAGACTGTGTAGAACATGTGTGGGGTATAAGAATATTCCATCAAACTACTCCCAATTTATCCTCCATTTGTCCCATGGACCTGAGTGTCTGCTCCCATCTCTGGATCTCTGGTGTTCATTCATATTCAGAAAAACCTGCATGTCCCCTGAAATAGACTCTCGCAGGTGAGTTAAGACAACAGCACACCATTCTACGCCTTTTCCCTAGCTCCTGGTGGTGGGAGGTGGGGAGAAAGACAGAATGAATGACATCTGAGCATAGTCTTCAGAAAGCCCAGCTTTCTACCTCTGGCTCTGGTTTATGACAAGACAGTTTCTCCTCTGTCCTTGACAATAATGAAAAATTATTCATTTTTGGTCAAATTTTATATATATAGCTATTATAAAGTACTATGTAACTTGTCTTCTTTAGTGATACCTCTGTTTTATTTTGAATTGAATAAGATAAAATTCAACAAAAATAATAAAATAGCATGGTATGAAAGAGCTTCAGATGGCATCTCCAAAAATCAAAGCCTACTCAGACTAAATGGATATTTGGAAGCAGTATTTGGACACAGCTAAATGGGTCAAGGCACAGGCCAAGTTTGACTCCCAGGCTGCGTAATGTTGGAGGAGCAAGTTGGGAAATTTAAATCGTGTCTTCCCCATATGTAAATAGGGGCAGTAGGAATTACCTAATAGGTTTGCTGTGAAAAAGATGCAGGATATGATCCATATACAGCACTTAATATAATAGTTAGCCCATGGCAAATAATCAAAGCCCATGCACTATTAACCGGTCTTGTTAGTCTTGAGGGCTACTCTAGTTTTAAGAACTGAAAAAAATGTACCTTCGGCCTAGAAAGCTGCTTCTCACTCATTCTACTGGCTTAAAAGTTAAATTCAATATAGAATTGACTTCTTCATTTCATCATTGAGGAATGACTAGGAAAGAATTAACTTCCTTCTCTTCCAAGGCTGGGTTAAGTATCCATTCTGGGTGTTCCCATAGCACCTTGCTCTAACTGCTATCGAAATATTTGCCACATTATGCTAAAATGTACTATTTAATCATCTGCCATTGCCTTGAAGGCAGAGCCTGTATTTTACGTTTTATCTCCAACATCTACAGCAGTGTTTAAAATGGTTTACAAAACAAATATTTTCAGAAAGAATGAATTAGAATTGACGAAGTGATATATGTGACAGTGTTATTAGGAATATTGTTATACTCCTTGGGTATTTTTGTAGCATGCAATAATGGCTGTAACATACAACTATTCCCACTACCTCTTTCTAATAATACTACCAAAGAAAAAGTCATTTAACTAGTTGCTATTTAAATAAAAGGATGACAGACATTTTCCCATAGCAGAGCTTCACTAAATGAGCAATTTTATCTAATGTTTTTCTATATCAAACAATAGGGTAGCTGATTTTAAAAGAGAACAGTAGACATGTAATCACCATTAAGAGCTCGTACAAAAGCCACTTCTGGTAATGTCTAACAGGCTGACCACAATTTCTATGATGATCTCGTGTAGGGAGAGCTGCAGTAACTGAAGTCACGAATACTTTTTAATGATGATGACATTCGAACACTATTTTATCATTATGATGCTGAAAGACGGAGGTTTTTTTGTGAATTCTTTATTGTGCACTCTTTCTCAGTTTGCAGCATAGATCTCTGGGCTTTGGAAGGGTCTTATTTAGTCTTCTTGGGCTGCAGATGGGAGCGAGAAAAAATGGCCACTGCTCTGGAGTGAAGGGCAGTGAAATGAGCCAAGGCTTTGTATCTGCTCATTACAGGCGCAACAGTTATGCAAACTAAGAACCCAAGATTTTACTAAAGTGATGCCAAAAATCCTGTCCCACACTACAGCAAATGTTTGAATCTGCAGAGCCTATGTAGAATAAAATCAATATGCTATTGTTGGAATACATGTCTTTTGATGAAATTGGTGCTTAAAAATGCTTTGGACAGTTATTTTGAATGATCCTTATCTAATAGCAAATTGGATATGCATTTTCTCTCTATTAGAGATAGAATTCTTGAAAACGTTCTCTTTTTTTCTCCTCAAAAATTCTGTTGGGAAGAGATATGAGATGAGGAGAGCAGGAGTGAACAATATTGTCCAAGGCACTTCCCTCACATGTAAGATAGTTATTTAGTGTCTCTGTTTTAGAGATGAGAAAACTGAGATTCTGAGAAGTTAAAAAAAAAATTAATAAATATTTGAAGCAAATATTTGAACTCAAGATTGTATGGCATCCACGTTTATGCTCCTTTCACCAAACTAGGTTACCTCTTGGGAAAGGTGGATGTAGCCTGAGGTTTGGTTAAGTTACTCGGATTTTTAATTTCTCATTCTGTTGACATGAAGTTAATCACACCCTCAATAACAAACTATTAAAGTGTAATCTGCTTCACTGTAGGGGAGATGAAAACTGGTCAAGTACATGCTGGGTCTTATGGTTAAGATATATCTCATAGATTTGGGAGTCCCTTTGTTGAAGGAAGGAATAAATGAACAAAAAAGTAGTCTTCTAGCCTCTAGGTTTTCTTCACATTTCCTAGTCCTAGAAGTGGTATCTAAATTCACCAGAAAGTTCCTGCAAGACCACAGGGACTAATGATATTGATCTTTCCATTTTTGTTTGTAGCATTGGGTGACAGTTCCATTTATCCCTATTTTCTCTTCCTTCTTTATGATTAATCAACTACCTATATTCTTTTAAGATTACTGCATTGTTTGCAAAATCTTATAAATTAAAAATTTATTTTTTTGCCTCCTTTAATAATCACTTGCCCAGGACAGATTATTTCAGAACACAATTATACAATAGACGGTTAGTATTAAAATCTCACTAATTTGGTCACATTTATTATTCTGTGAAATTCTACTAGCCAAATTAGGACACAAATAATACAGCCATGAAGACATATCTGGAAAGCAAATTCCTTACATTTCATCTGATTGGAGTGGGTATCTGAAGAATAGTCACACACACACACCAGAAAGAAAGAGCAGGTGTTAGGTGATGGAGAGAGGGTAAAAGAGAATCAAGTTTAATTTGAACGAGGAAGTCCCACCAGGCCTGTGACAGTTGGGGACTGGGAAGTCCAGGCAAGTGTGAGTCGGGGATATCTAATATAAGTGAAGTTGTAGGGAATGCATGCTTAATACATTTATATTTACATTTTAAACTACTAGCTTGTTGGGCATTTGATTTTTGTTTGGGGGGAGGTAGGGGTCTAACTTTATTTTCTTCCAGAAGGAGAGTCAATATTCTTAACATCAGTATTCTTAGAGCCAATATTCTTAAAGCCATTGTCTTAAAGACAAAGTACTAAGTCTCTTCCACCAAACTGAAATGCTACTTTTATAATATAATAAAATATACACTTTAATCAGCTTCTTGACTCGCTCTTCCCTTTCACTGTTCTACTTGCTTATTCATGGACCAAAACTGTGGTATATGATCACATTTGCTTAGTTCATTTGTAAACTGAAATAACAATTATTGAGTGCATGCTATTCTTCTGGCATCGTGTAGGTTCTGGGAAACATCACAGACAAAACCCTTCCCTCTGGAATCTTAGATTCTGAAGAGTCTTAGTGTCTGGTATGGAAAGGATCCCTCTTCCATTATTCTCATATGTCATAGATTTCTTGGCAATCACCATACACTTATTTTCTAAATGAACCTTTAAATCACTTTGCCTAATTCTAATAAAAAAATAACCTTATTGGACTCAATTTCTTTATTAATACGAAAATAAATACTTTTATTTTAAAGCATATTTTTGGATCCCAGGACACAGGATGTTCTTTGATGTATTCATTTTGTATGTAATCATATTATCAAATCTCTTATTAATGCTGTTAGCCTTTTTCAGTCTTTTGAGTTACCAGATATGCAATTATATCATATGCATATAACATTGTTGACTTTCTTTTCATTGTTAATACCATTTATTTAATTTTACTAATTTATTACCTCAGACTTTCCCCCAAACGATGTTGTTTAAATTAATGCTGTTTTCTTAGCTTCTGCTTTTTAATGCTCATGGTTTTAGTATTTATTTTTTGATACACTGTGATTATACATATTTATGGGGTACAATTTGATGTTTTGACACATATGTATATTGTATAATTATCTAATTAGGGTGGTTAGTGTATCTATCACCTCATGTATTTAACACATTACTGCAGTAAGTGTGGAAGTGCAGATATCTCTTCAATAACAATGATTTCATTTTTTGGATATACACCCAGTAGTAGGACTGCCGGATCATATGGTAGTTCTAGTACGAATTTTTTAGGGAACCTCCATACTATTTCCGTAATGGCTGTGTTAGGTTACAGTCCCACCAACAGTAAGTGTTCCCTTTTCTTCACATCCTTACCAACACTTGTTTTCTTTTGTCCTTTCGGTAATAGCTATTCTTACTGGAGTGGGGTGGTATCTCATTGTGGTTTTGATTTGCATTTCCCTGGTGGTTAAGGATGTTGATCATTTTTCATATACCTGTTCACCATTTGTATGTCTTCTTTAGGGAAATGTCTCAAAAAAAGATGTTTGTCCATTTTTGAACTGGGTTATTAGTTTACTTGCTGTTTAGTTAAGTTTCTTACATATTCTAGATATGGATCTCTAGTCAGATGCCTAGTTTGTGTAGCATTTTTTAATATGATATTTGCTTCTGGTATTCTTTTAGAAGTCTTTGAACTTCCATTACATTCTCTTCTTTTTTTTAAACTGGGAATTTTGTTTCTAAATTAGACATGGAAGCTATTTTTTAGGAAATAAATAATGTATTTTTGTTTTTTTTTTCATTTAACTTATCAATTTGATAGGTTATGTTCTGATATTTTCTAATGTTGAACTATCCCTGCATTCCTGCAATATACTCTGCTTGGTCATGGTATGCAGTGGTTTTAATAGACACCTGGATTTAATTTGCTGATTTTTACATAGAATTTAGGTACTGTATTGCGTCCATATTTATCAGTGAAATTCTTTAGTGTTCTTTTTATTCTATCTTTGTCAGGTCTGGGAAGTAAGGTTATGCTAGCTTTGTAAATTGAATTGGGAAGCTTTCCATCTTTTGCTATGGTCAGAAATTTTTTGAATAACATAAGGATTATCTGTTCACTGAAAGTTAGATAGATTTCAGCTGTAAAACCATCTGGGCCTGACACATATTTTAGTAACTAGATAATTTTTGAAAAGGGTTTGTGGTATAGTGGGAAGAAAATTGTCTTTGTAGTCAGAGCCTTATATTTGAATTCCTGTCCAAAGCATTACTGAAGGTGTGACTCGGATAAGGGACTTTTTTTTTTTTTTTTCCTGTGAAGTAGTAATCTACCTGTTACCTACCTACCTATTTTGGAGGGAAAACTACTTCCTTGGAAACTTTATTAATAAGAAAGTTTAAGTAAGGAGCTGAGTAGTATCTGACATGAAGCAGGTGTCCAATAATAGCTATTTTCCTTTCCTTTTAGTCATTTTCATTGCATTCATTCCTATCTGAGTATGTGCATTCTTATAATCCACCTCAACAATAAATAGATTAATCTGTAAAACAGCTAAGTTAAATGTCCTAATCTCTCTGCAATGTAATGTCCCTGTGTACTGAGTTGTGGCAGTTGGGTTTGCTGGAGGAACCACTCCCTAGGTGCTCTTCTCACTGTGTTACTCTTTCTAATTTTTATTAAACTTCAGGAAAAAAATCTGATGAAGAGGTAGCTTCTGGTTTCCTTGATTTCCATTCAATTTACTTTTTTCCTCGGGTATCCAAGGAAGCTTTGAATGACATAAACACAGTTTGGGGAGTTCTGCTCTATTAAAGCAGGTTATCTGACAGCCCTTTGTGCCAGACACAAAGCCAAGTTTATTGTTTAAAAGTATTTGTTTAGTGCTTTACTTATTTATCCGAGGAGAAGATGATAACCCCATTCATTCATAGCTAATATTTAATCCTGAAATATTTCAATGCAACAGATTTTTTTTTTCCACTGCAATGTACTATACAAGATGCCTGAGTTGCTACATAGGCAGTTTCTCAATGAAATCAAAGGGAAAACAAACTATTACTTTAAAAATTACAACAGAGAAGAAAAATCTATCCAGGCTGCATCGGCATGATGCTAACATGACTCCTGAACAATTAAAATACAGAAGACTATATAGTATATAGTAGATCCCAGGTGGGTAGGTGAAAAATGTGTATAAATATATACATTAGTACAGGTACTACAATTTTTCTAAAGGATACATTAGAAACCATTAACTTCACATTTACAAGAAAAATGTGGGATTCCTGGGGATAAGTAAGGAAGGAGAGAGATTTACATTTTATTTTACATAATTCTGACAGAATTTTATCATTGATTTTTAAAAGTTAATTTATCTTTTTTTGTATGTGTTATATTATATGGTGATACTGACCTTCTTCTCTTCCCCACTAAATTGATTCTTTACTTGAATTACAGAATCAAAGACTTGAACCTAGTTGCACATTTGTTTGAACTCTCTTATTCCCTCACTTGGGTACCAAGTCTATCTTAGTTCCATTTGTCCTTCATCTTGCATTAGGCCCTCCAAGGAAAATTTACTACAAGTCTGGCACAGAAAACATTTCTGGAACTTAAGCTTTGTTTGAGGGTGTTTTTGAAAAGAAAATTTGCCATCATCAAGTACAGTATCTTGAGCCCACACAGAGTGTGTGGCATGGGTCCAATAGCTCTTTTCTGGTTCCTTTGAGATTTGTTTATTACTTTGAAAATCAGAATTTCCATAAAACAGCGTAAGACTTCCCTGCCTCACAGTTCAATAGAATAGCTGAGCAAAGAGATTTAACTTAATTTTTAGGGTTGGTTTTGCCACATGTATTACCAATGATAAAAGCAACAACACGGAGCAAAAGAACCGTGACCGCATGAGCACACAGCATAGGAAACTATGCTTTAAAAAAATTTCTTATGCAACCTTTGGGGTCAACAATGATGTTGCTGGGTTTTGCTGGGCTGACTCAGACCTGTTCAGATGCTTGGGTGCAGAGTTAACATTGAAATAATCATCCTTCAGGGGGTGGATTAGGAACGCGTTATAAAGCATGATGTTGTTGGCAGCTGAAGAAAATTGTCTTTGAGTGCAAGAGACTTTGCTACTGGGACAGGCTTTGCATTTCAGTGCCCTTCCTGCTGCTCTTGCTCTCAGCATCTGAGTTCTCAGAGTTGTTTACCTTTGATCATATGGGTCAGACCCCCTAGCAATCTCCTTATTATTGGTCACCTAGTGATAATTTGCCCATGCTTCCAAGAAAGTTTTCAATTTCCAGAAAGAATTATATTTGGCCTGCAAATATTCTTCCTTCCAACATGGGTTGTTCTCAAATTCTGACTTAAATCTGTAAAACGATCTGACCATATTTTCACTAGTCCATACTGATATTCCATACTGAAATAAGAGAATAAGAACAATATCATCTAGAGCTGTGGCACTCATCAGTGTCACCTGTCAAATATATGCTGCTTGTCAGATATTCCTGGCTCACCTGGCACATGGTAAGTTTGCACTTTCTGGTCTTCTTGTAATTGGATTGGACCACACGACTAGTTCCAGCCAATGAATCTTGCAAGAAGTCATGTATGTTACTTGTGCACTGGAGCATTAACTGCTGATTCAAGAGTATCCAGAGCTCTCTTTCCCCCGGCACAGTGGTTAGCCACATTGGAGATGGCTGCTTTGACAGTCACAATCTCCAAGGGGTGACCATTCCTGTCTACCCATGAAAAACATGCAGCCTACTGTTTTCAGCTGAAGAGACTGCGGCAGGAGTGGTGGTAATTTTTACAACAGCATAATTCAGCCCATTCCTGCTAGTGTGTGTTGGTCTTCTTAGAAGCAATTATAATTTCTTCAATTATTATAATTTTTCTACTTTGAAAAATAAATGTATTTTAATGTCCTTCTTTGAAATTAAAAGTTGGCACTGCTGGGGCAGTCTCCTGCAGTTGTTTTGTTGTTGTGTTTTCATTGTATCTATCTATGAAATATATAACTCTAGGAATTACTGCTTTGGGTCTTCTTTGGCCCATCAAAATAGTGCAAAGATAGGCTAGAGTTTTTTAAGGTATACTGACCTTGGCTTGTAAGATTCAAATTCTTCTGCAATAGCAGATGTAATTTGTAGGTATCTGTGACATCTAACTTTACCCCATTGTCTATAGTTCTACAAAGGCTCAACTTTTGGACGCCCTATTCCTTTGAGGCTTTCCATGCCTCACTTCGCGCCACCTGCAAGAATTCATTGTATTGTAGCGAACCAGTTGGCAGTTAAAGTTTTTGGATTTTCAAATCAAGGGAGTGATATTGCAGATCCACAAACTTTCTTTAGGAATGTAAGATCTAGTGGGGCAACTGCCTGTGTTACTCACAGGGACTTGGGTAAAACAAGAACTGAGAAGTTTTTGTCTTCTTTGTTTACCAGTACCTTCAGAGCTTAGAGGAGTATATGGCACATCATGAGAACTCAGTAAATATTTGCTAAATAAACTAATGGAATGCATATATGTATTCATGGGTTAATGTTAGGATACTTAATTTAAAAAGTACAAATTCCTCTGACTGTTTTCCATTTTTAGATAATGGCAAGTTTAGACTTTAAAGGCGATTCTTCAACAACCAAATGTGCAATTATTACAATCCTGCTTGAATAGGTTAATTTCCCACTGAAAGGACAGACTTTCCTTTTATCTCATTCACCCAGTCAGACAGGATCATCCCCTTTGGTGTCTTAAGGATATTTCAAAACCGCAGGTATGTGTGTGGTTTTTAAAGCCTGAAAGCACAAAGCCACATATACTTTTTTTAAAGTATTACTATTTTTCTTTCTATTGTTAAAAGTTGAAACTATTCACGTATTTACCCTAGGGACAGTCGTGCATGACGGAGGTATGTGCATGGAAAATTCTTTCCTTGTTTCTTCTGCTGTCACCCATCTGTTTGGGCTCAAAGACAGTTCTTTGTTCACACGTTGAGGAAGGTCTCACACTGACTGAAGACACAAAGCATTCAAATTTGCCAGGGCTTACAGTTTATGTGCACACACACACCCCTTAGCCTGATTAAGCTGCAACTCTTAAATCTTGTATAGTCTGTGTATCTACAACTTCAATGTAGCTGATACTTGGGGTTTGATGTATTTAGAAATTGTATCGCCATCAGCGTAAAGTTCATGCCCGAGACTTCCACACCAATGATTGTATTTGGGTAGTAGAAGTTTGAGTGATTCTTAACCTCCTCTTATTTTTAATTTGCTGCATTTGTCTCTTGGCAGCCTGTCAACAAATGTGAACTGCATGTACTATCTTCTCAGCTCCATGGCGAGAGCTGGAAATACAGAGTAAAAAACAGACTCCTGCTCTTGTGGTTCTGATAGCCCTTCTCAAATTGCCAGTAAGAATGCACATCACTTTATAAAGGGGGTATGTAATTAGCACATTTTTAAAGGAATTAAATATACTTATCAGTCTCTTATATAGAATTCAGCTGAGTTCTAAACTGAAACCCATGTCTCTAGCAGTCACTTGCCACGTCTCCCCTGTGCCATTAAATAACTAACTTTAGCAATGCAAATTTTTTTCAAAATGAATTATGTTCCCATGTGTAAAGCATAAAGACTGTGTCTGCCTCGTGGAACGTGCATATTCACAGCTGTAGGCACACATCCTTGCGGAAAGCATCACCAATGAGGATTTCCTGTTTTCTTGTTTTTAGGTGACTCCAAGAAACCTGAGGGTATTTAGATTGATGAATGATGTGCTTGACTCCAGTCTTGTGCCTGCCCGGCTCCAGAGTTTATCTGCTTTCTGTTTGTTTTCTGTGCTCCTATTAGGTTGTTGTTAGTTACATTCTGATGTTTGTAGTTTGGGGAAATCTGTATCTTTGTTATTTATGTTATCAATAATGTGACCTGGGCCTTCCTCAGCAATGTTCCAACTGTTCCCAGGTCCTCAATCACTAATTATGCAGATGAACAGATTGTGGAAACTCTTTCCTTATGGCTGCATTCTGGAGGAGTTGTTTTTATTAAATTGCCAGTGTCTCGAATTATAATTAGGTACTGGCCCATATTTATAGCATTTCTCTTCTCTCTGTCTCTCTCTCCTCCCGTCCCCCACCCTGTCCTCTCTTCGCTTTTCTCGCTCCCCTCATCATATTCTCTCCTTTTCCACTATAGGCTGGAAACCTAATCAAAAGAGAAAGAGTAAGATAAACCTCAAGTCATTAGCTTCAGAAGCAAGCTTGCCTAACAGCAGATGACAGGGCAGAGTGTTAGATATTAGGAGGTTCTGTTTCTTGCAAAAAGTCATTAAGATGTGGTGCAGCCTGCCAGACAAAGTAGGAGAAGCTGGGAGAGCTTAACAAGTTCAAGGGGAAGGAAGGCATTCATTTGCAACCTTGCAATACAGCCTGGCCAGTCCACTCAAGGAAATTTAACAGTGGTCAGAGAAAACAGAAAGAGAAATTTGGGGACCTTGGGGACCTCCAGTTTACTGCAGTTAGCCAAATCCTTCCATGGTTCATCTACTTGCTCCTTATATGAATTATACTGATCTTATTGTCTGAAGGTTATTAAGCATTCAAGGCGTGTTCAACACTCTAATGAAGGTATGAAGCATGACTTTTCCCCAGGAGCAGCTTGCCTTAAAGGAACTTTGCAGGCTTTTGCTTGAACAAGGCATAGAAGATGAAAGCTAACTATGATTTAAGAAAAAAAAAAACAAAAAACACATATACATGCTTGTTGAGGGATGGGAGAGTTTGGGACAGAATAAGTATAGAGGTTGTGATGGAGGAGAAAATGGATTAAGTCCCAGATACAAACAAAACAAAGCGAAACAAAACAACAGCAAAAAATTGCCTTGGTGTTTTTTATGGCTTAGTTCCAGTCTTTCATTTGTGGCTTCAAAAGAGATACGTGATTTCCCTTCCACTTTTCTAATCTTGTTTAGAGACTTAAACAAAAGAATGTTACTCTAGAGACAAGTGTATATAAGCACTGGACCTCCTATAATTATGGGGAAGAAGACTTATATAAGAATAAATGTGTAGACTCTTCCATCATGTCTGTACATTCCCTCTTACCTGCACATTTTTGGTGGGGGAGGGGAGAGGAGGGACTCAGGAGAACCTGGAAGTGTAAACATTCATATTAATTTGCTAGCACCTGGAAGATAACTAGGTGCAAAGGAGCAGTCATTATAAAATTATCTGGAAAGCAACACATGCTAAACAAGCCTGACTCCTTGGTACAGTTGGAGACAGTAAAACATGTAGTATACCTAGATGAGAATAAAGCTTTTTGTACTATTATCACATGAATGCATGATGCCACACAGGTCTGAAAGAAATTAGGCCTCTGTGAGAATGTTAATAAGAATGGAAATTATGTTTACCCATAGGTAATTGATATCCAGGATCATTAAATAAATTACAGACTCATAAAACAATGGAGCCAGAGGACATCAGAGCTTTTGGATTCCAACCTACCCATCTTAAGACAGCAGTACACTAAGGAATTCCTAGAGAGAAATAGCGTATTTCTTTAAAGACTTCCAAAAGGGAAAGCCTACACCAGTCTTTGTTAAGGTGTTCCAGTGATTTATGTCTCCAAGGCTGTCATTCCCAAACATGGCTGTGAGGTTTACATTGCCAACAAAAGGGCTTCTTGTTTCTTTCTTTCTTTTCTAGGAAAACGTTTATTTTAAAATAGTTTTAGATTTATGTAAAAATTGTAAAGATAGTACAGAAAATTCACATATGTTACTTTCCCACAATCAATAAAGCAATATTGATACATTTATTTTTAATTAAAATCCATACCTTATTCAGATTTCCCTACTTTTTACCTAATGACCTTTTTATGACCCAGGATCCTAAACATTGCATTGAGTTGTTCTGTTTCCTTGTACCAGTTTCATGTCTTCTGGAAACAGTTTCTCATATTTTCATTGTCCTAGATGACCTTGAATTGAATATTGAGGCATATCAGTTAGGTTTTTTGTAGGATGTCCCTCAATATTAATGTGTTTGATGTGCTGCTCAGAATTTGGCTATGAGTATTGGGGAGGAAGACCACAGAGGTCAAGTGCCAATCTTATCACTTCCTATCAAGGTTTCACACTGTCAATATGGCTTACCACTGTTGATGTTGACCTTCATCACCTGCCTGAAGTAGTGTGTGTGTGTCAGCTTTCCCTCCTGCAAAGTTCTCCCTCCTCCTCTTCTTATACTGTACTCTTTAGAAAGAAGTAACAAAGCACAGCCTGCTCTTAAGGAGAGGGAAGTTATGCTCCATTTCCTTGAGAGTGAAGTATATACAAAAATTATTTGGAATGCTGTTGTTTTAAGATATTTCTCTAGGAAATTTATTATTTCCCCAATGCTCTGTTTTGTCATCTGAATTAACTGAACTGATTTACCTATCTTGTTTTTTGAAAATATGTTTAACTTAAAAATTATACTTAATTTTTTTTTTACTTAAAATTCTGAAATAAGAAATAGTCTTTACAGTCAATCAACTAAATACATTTCACTCTTTTTGTTTCTCTAAATACTAGCTTAAATACTTTTCTCTCGACTATGAGTGGTGTACGTTATTTCCAAGATATCTGATCTGATCTTATTTAGCTGCTGTTTAGAATGCAGTTGTAACAACTTCTAACAGGGTCTCAGACGGTTCTCGTTTGTCCCTTCCTATACCTTTCTTCCACTGTTTTTCATGTCTTCTATTCTTAAGTAGCTCTAAAAACATCAATTAAGGAGAATGTACATATTAACATATCTACACTGAGTCATTTAGGATGCCAGGATTATTTTATTACTTGGGTTTAGGGTTTCTAGATTAAGAATGGCAAAGCATTTCTATTTCATGTACCTACTTCAGATAAGTATTAGGAGCCACCCATAGAACTGTATGAAGAATTCTAAGGAACTATCAGGCTCATAGAAAAAAGAATTATATGGCTGATAAGCCATGGGCATGAGAGAGAGAACATGTGGTAGGCCACCTCTGGATGACACTCCTACCATAAAATACTATGATCTTATCAAATAAATCAAAGGCTGAATCAATTTTTTAAAGACTTTTTAATCCAACTTGATTCCTTTACTGTCAGTTTCTCTTCTTATCTTGTGGAAAACAAAGTCTAATAGTCATTTTCCATTGTCTCTTGAATAACTTAGCAACATATTTATCTATGGGGAAAACTTGAACCAATTATGGTTACAATAGGAAGACAGTAGTTGAAGACAGGAAGACTTCTCTTGCAGGCATGAAGTCTGTTTTGTGTTAGATCTTTTTGTTTCGTGTAGATTTTCCCACTCAAACGAAGGTGCAGAATGGGAATATGATAGAGAGGGCCCATGTTCTGAGAAAGGAGTAATTTCAGATTATAAGAATGACACAAGTTCATTTCTGAAGTCTGTTTTGGTCCATTGTTCCTTTAGTCATTGATCCCATCCAGCCCTGGCTAAAGATACTAATGGAAACTCTTCAAATATTAAAATAATTTATCATAAAGATGAAATCATTCTCAAGCATAGAGTTGTGTTAAAACCAGTACTCAATGGACCAGTTCCAATTCAATTATAAATGCAACATGTATGCTGACAACGTGGATTTGAGGTGTCCAGAAATTTTCCCCTGCACTTGAGCATCTACGTATCTTAGATTATGATGCCCGTATTAGTCCATTCTCACATTGCTATAAGGAAATACCCGAGGCTGGGTAATTTAAAGTGGCTTATTGACTCACAGTTCAGCATGACTGGGAAGGCCTCAGGAAATGTACAATCATGGTGAAAGGTGAAGGGGAAGCAAGGCACCTTCTTTACAAGGCAGCAGGAAGGAGAAGTGCCAAGTCAAGGGGGAAGAGCCCCTTATAAAACTATCAGATCTTGTGAGAACTCACTCACTATCATGAGAACAGCATGGGGGAAACCACCCCCATTATTCAGTTACCTCCACCTGGTTTCTCCCGTGACATGTGGGGATTATGGGGATTACAATTCAAGATGAGATTTGGGTGGGAGCACAGAGCCTAACCATATCAATGCCTGAAATTCCGCCCAGTGGTTAACTGCTGCTTTGGAGAGTCCTTTGCACAGCAGGTATGTTTTATTTTATTTTATTTTATTATTTTATTTTATTTTATTTTATTATTCATTTTATTTACCCAGGAGGAGGTAATACATAAAATAAATTCATTGTAACACATCATAACTACTTTTGTTCTAAAAGAAAGAATCTGAGCTAGCTTAAAAATAATATGGATATGAGGTAGAAATGGCAAGCATAAAACAGAGACCTAAATGTTGGGCAAAGGCTGTTTAAAAAAACAAACAAACAAAAACAAAAAACAACTCTGGACTGTTGGCAACAATAATAAATTTTAGTTCTTTGTACATTCTTCCTGGAGCAAGAGGTTAAAAAGTTAATATGATTTTTTATTTTTTTATTTTTTTAGATAGAGTCTAGCACTGTCACCCGGGCTAGAGTGCAACGGCATGATCTCGGCTCACTGCAACCTCCGCCTCCCAAGCTCAAGTGATTCTCCTGCCTCAGTCTCCTGAGTAGCTGGGATTACAGGCCCCCACCATCACGTGTGGTTAATTTTTGTAGTTTTAGTAGAGACAGGGTTTCGCCATGTTGGTCTCCCAAAGTGCTGGTATTACAGGCATGAGCCATTGCCCTGCCCAAGTTAATATAATATTTGGTATTAGACTTTAAAATATCGGATTTTCTAAAATGATTTGACAGAAGGGTGAAGAAATGTACTTAAAAATTTGCAGATAATGGAAACCTAAAAGGGTTGCCAGTGCCAGAGAGTTTAGAATTAAGACACAAAACAAAATCATCACATTAGATGCATAATCCAAACCAGATGAGATTTGATAAATACTAATGTGAGTGTATTTTACAGAGGAAAATAACAAAGTAATGCATATGCTCAGCATATATTAATTGGGCATTGAATATATTCCTAGTAATGAAAAATCTAATCAAACATCCATCTACAATAGAATGCATACACAAACCATGATATATTCATATGGAATATTATACAGAAAACACTACATGGAACTACAATAATCTGTAACAACATGGATGAATCTCAGAAACGTAATACTGACTTTAGAAAAACAACTCACAAAATACAGTCATGTGTCACCCAACAATAGGGATATGTTCTAAGAAATATGCCATTAGGGGATTTTGTCACTGTTCTAATGATATAGAGTATCCTTACACAAACTGAGATGGCATAACCTACTACACACCAAGGCTATATGGTGTAGCTTATTGCTCCTAGGCTACAAACCTGTACAGCATGTTCCTGTACTGAATATTATAGGCAATTATAGCACACTGGTATTTGTGTATCTCAACATAGAAAAAGTACAGTAAAAATACAGTATTATAATCTTATGATATACTTATGGTCTATTGTTGACCAAAACATTATTACGTGGCAGGTAACTACAGTACATGCTGCATGATTACATGTATGTAAAGTTCTAGGACAGGCTAAACAAACCTACTGTGTAAGAAGTCATGAGTCGTTACATTTGGGCAGAGTGTGACATGGGAAGTGACGGGAAAGTTGCACAAGGAAATTTCCGTGGGGATGGAGTGATCTGTTTCTTGATCTAGATGCTAGTTATCCAGGAGTGTTTGCATTGTAAAAATTCGTTGAGTGGTGAATTTCTGACTTGTTTTCTCTTTGAGTGTTATTTTTAAATAAAGCTTTCAAAAAACTATGTATCTGTATCTATACATATATAGATATATCTAAAAATACATATATTTAGATATATATCAGATGTATGTATATCTAAATATACACATTTTAGATATAGAAATGTCTAAAAACATATATTTTAGATATATATTGAATGTATATATCTAAATATATATATTTTAGCTATATAAATATATAAATGTCTAAATATGTATTTTAGATAAATATATAAATCTCTAAAATATATTTTTAGATAAATATAGCTAAATATATAAATATCTAAATGTCTAAAAATATATATTTAGATAGTTAGATATATCTATATGTGTTTATATATATTTTGTTCAAAAACTGTATTTAAAAATAAGATATTATATATTTAGATATAGCTAAAATACATATCTATATATCTATGAGCTACAGATATCTGAAACATCTATATAACTGTATGTAACTACATATATATTTCTGAGATATCTGTATCTTGTATCTATAGATATATAGATCTCATATCTACATATGGATATGAGATATAGATATCGCAGATGAGATATACATACCGCAGATGAGATATTGATATCTTAGAAAGGCTAATGTGACTCACGTGGTTACAGTTGAAGAGTTAGAGTTTGAGTAGTACTTATCATTTAGCTCTCTTAGGACCTTCGTGGCTATTCTACTAGCCAGTATCCCTTAATGTCAGCTGAATTTTCTGTTCTTGGATTTAGGTTTTTTGAAGCAATGGTTGCTCTGTTTCTGTATCTGCATTGCTATATTTTAAAGTATCTTGCCTTTTTTGCTTCTAATGGCTTGTCTCTGAAACCTAAACACTTCGTAAGGAGAGGGAATCGAAGGCTTGAAGGTCTTGATCTAGAAAGAACAAGACTGAGTGTTTTCTTAAGCTTATGTTGGTGTGCCATGTCATGGATATGAGGAACAAAATAAGCACCTTGCTATTTTTAGCTGTCATATGAACAGTGATTTATGCATGTCACAAACTTCATTGTCAGTCTGAGACCTGCATGGCCATACATTTTTCACTGGGGAATGGAGGATTAATTACCAAAAATGATAGGACTTATATGAGGGAGAAGAAAAACTCCAATAAGATTTGCCTTTGGTGCAAGGTAGAAAAGATCCAAATTACAGAGCCAAGGGTAGACAGGGGATTCTGGGATGATCCTGTCGTCTCCTGCATCTAAGGGAACCAGTCTTGAGACTGAAACAGGATATGTATGTTCAGGTAGATGATGGGATCATAGTTTTGGCTGATGTTCTTTACTCTCTTCGCACACAGAAGATATAATGACCATTGTACAGATCTTGTTGGGAGGAGATACACGTTAGTGTTGAGTTCCAAGTCCCTTAGGGGAATGGGCAGAGTTTATAACTAGAAAAATTTGAGTGTGTGTTGAGTGGAGGCTGCATGTGGGAGTGTACGGCAGTCCTGTGTAATGGTGATTAGTGTGAACTTTTGTTCTCTAGCTCTGCTGCTTACTAGTTGAGATTAAGAGTTACTTGGAACTTTCCCTTACTCATTTGTAAGAGAACTAGCAATGCTTATCTGAGAGGGTTGCTGTGACATTTAAGTAAGATAATGTATGTAAAGTACTTAGCAGAATACCTAGCACAAACAGTGCTCAATAAATTTCAGTCATTTTTCTTACTATCTTAGGACAACCCCAGGAAGGCATATCAGACATCAATATTAGGATGTGAAAAAAAAAAATTCAAGACCCCTCCTACTAGAGGGAATGGGACCTCTAAAACAATGCTCAGATTTGGTTTGACTTGGTTCAGGGAAGAGCTGAGCTTAAACATTGACCATTTTCAGCATGTGCCTCTGGGTAGGTCTAAATCAGAAAATGTCTAACTATATAGACACAAAATTTGCCTCCATAGCCTTTCCTTGTCCCCTAAATATTTGCAGATATGTGTGTATTAAGTTTTCCAAAGAGATTATTCCTTTTTGAATGTTGGCAGCTTTGATCATTTTCCCCTAACATTTAAATAATGCAGTGACACAAAATTTCTTTCCAGAATCATATTGATGTTCAATTTCCTTCTACTTCAACCCATAAAAAGCATTCCAGATTCTTTTATGATTTATTTCCTTTTCTGAAAAGCTTCAACAGCATTTGCTATTTCCAAAGAATGCATTATCTCCAACCCGTTCCCTCATATTCTGGAACTAACATTTATACACTCATCTGCCCTCCTTCAACCCCATTTCCTTGCTCTGTAAATTCTCATCCTTATATTTACTTAAAAAGTGAATGTTCTTCCCAATGCTCTAACTTGCAGGTCAGCAACTGGGGTAAGTAAACTTAGGACCAGACCTCCCATCCTAATCATCTTCAAGACCCATGATCATCTTCAGGATCATCTTTTGCCTTATTGTACCCCATTCTGCTTAATTTTTTTGTGTAAGACATACCTCCATGGTTACAAAACAGTGGGGAAGCCAGGTAAAGTAACCTCAAAAGAGTTATTCTCTTCTCCTGTGCTTGCTGTCTGGGAAAGAGTGGGACACTTTTGCCCTGGATGTGAGTCAGCAATACTACCATATAAGCAGAGTCTTGAAGAGGGTGCTTTCAGTTCCTTTTCCATGTGGGCTCAGGAATTTATGTTTCTTGGCATATAAAGGAGAAAGTCTGATTCATTATTTCCCCAAAGATAAAGCTATTGTTGAGAACCTTGTGATGGGCCAACTTGTCTTCTGCTGTATACAGGGAAGTTTACCCCCCAGGTTATTTACAATGAGTTATAAAGTCAAATATTCAGAATCCTCTTCCTAGTAAATCATCACACATATATTTGCATGCTATTCTACATACATTTGTGTAATAAACTAGGTAATTTTACAGAATCGTCAAAGATTCCTAACTTAAGGGTGGTAAAACAATTAATGAGACAATTGTGTTCAATTTTACTATGTGGTTGGAGCCAAAGAAATATATGGCACAACCAAGAGACCTGTCCAACAGTTGGCCAGTTCTTCTAGGCTGGTTTTGCTTACTCCTTCTATGGGTGTTTGTCATAGACTTGGAGTAAAAAGTTCTTAAGATGAACAACAGTAGCAGTAGTTATGTCTGTTTCAATATCCACATGCATGTGTTATTTATGCAGGCACTCTATCTTTCTCAGCTCTAATTTCATTACCTGTAACTTAATTGCATTTATTTCTAATTTTTTTTCTATAATACATAATTCAAACCCTAGCTTTACTACTTCTTAGATATGTGACATTGGCAAATAATTTAGATTCCCAAGCCTCAGTTTCCTTATCTATAAGTTGGAGATAATGCCTCATGGAATTCTTATGAAGATTAAAATACAAAAGAAAGTGTCTGACAGGGAGTAGGTGCTCAAAAATTGCTCATTTTCTTCTTTTTCTTCCTCTTCCTACACCCCATTCTGCTTAAATTTTTTTTTTTTTTTTTTTTTTTTTTATGTAAGACATACCTCCTTGGTTTCAAAACATCTGGCTAAAGAGTGAAAATGAACGCAATCACCCAGGTGTTTGGCCTGCATGATGACAGATATCAAACACTTAGAACCATCTGGGTGATTGGCATATTTTCTTTTTCACTTTTATCCAGATGTATGTGGATATAACCTTGGCCAAAAGGAAAAAAATCACCAGAGGTTTTCTTAAATCTTAAATTAATACTTTTTCTAAAAAATACTATTATTTGAATATCATTCATTTATTTCTTTTGAAAAATTTCTTGTACAAGATGCTTTTGAAATAAAATTGTCACTTAATTTCATTTCCTGTAACCTATGAATTTTTGAAAAAGAAGGAAATGACTCCATAGATTTCAAACCCCTGTGTTTCTATTCAAGAGAATTAAGGACAAGAAACACTAACTGGTGATTTCAAGACATAGAGTTAGATAGAAGCAGAACTGGGACAAAAATTGTTGCTTGACGTTAAGCTGAAGACTGTTCACTACTGCCTATCTTCTTTGCATCTGTGTCACATGCATCTTTACAAATATGCACACAGAACCACATATTTTCTTCCTGACAGTCATATTACTGTAACACAACTTTTTCCAAATATTTTTTGAAACTTGCTAGTAAGCCCAAGAGAATAAACTAGGCTTCACTGTACTCAGTCACACGTGCATCCAGTAACTGCACTCTGACATCTGCCATACAGGGCATTGCTTAAATAGATGTAGTATTGAGATCTGGTATCCTGTGAGCAGCTGATGCAATTCTCCTCAGTCACAGGGATGAAGCTGGGATAACATTTCTGGCTCTGAGAAATCCCCAAGTCACAAAGAAATGATTCCATTGACCTAGCGGCTTTGCACTCCCAATACAACATGTTCTTCAGCAGCTTCCCAAGGGAGAAAATAACGTGAGAGTTTTTAAGAGTGCTGAAAGCTTCCCCTCTAATCAGTCTGTGTGGATTCTGCTAGCATTCCAAGGCATCTCACACAATCCCTGGAAAACTTTGGGGACTCAGTAAGGTTTTCTAAACATTTTTTCTGCCTGAAGACACTAAAGATAAGCAGCTTCACATAATTACATTGTTATTTCAACATGAACACAACTTATCCACTGCCATTTCAGTCACAAACCAACTGTACATCTCAAAGAAGGCCTCTCTAATAAATTCTCAACCCAACAGGGTATTGCTTTTGTCTAATCATTTTTTAAACTTTGGGGGGGAAACAGAAGACTAGCATATTTTAAAGCATTTACTTTAAAAACCTCTGTTCTGCTTAATTCATGTCTAAAAGCTGAAGTGTGTGGCTGGCCTCGGGTGAAGGAAGAATATTCCTGATGAATGGACTTGTCAGTCATGTGACCAGCTGCAAAATAGTCTGGAATACAGAGATTATCAGCAGTCAAAGGTTATAGTGGGTGACTGCGCTGCAGCAATTGCTAGGATCCTCAGTCAACTAAGACAGGAACCTGACTACCAGCATTGGCTAAGCTGGAAACAGCCCACATGTGCAGTCTATCCAGTAGTCTTATGAAGTCAGTTTGTAACCAAGTGTTAGATGTCAAGAATATTGCAAACCAGTTGATGTTACCTTGGTAGCTTAAAATGTATACCATAGTTATTGGCACATGCTACAAAGAAGGGCTTCTGATTCCTGGAAAGCTGGTTGTTAAAATCCCACCTGTGACAGATGAACTTGCAAAGGCAACAGGGCTGAGACTTAGTGCTGTGGTCTCTAAATTAGGAATGATAATAATACCTATTTCAAAATACTGTTGTGTGATTAAATCAAGCATTATGCTTAACCAAGTTTCGTGCTCATCAGATGTATTATTCACTTAATAAATATTAATAGAATACATATTTTATGCTAGGAACTGTGATTGGTGCTAGAGACACAAGGGTGAATAGACAGACTGGCAAAGACCTCAAAGTAGATGAGTAGCACAGACAGATCAAATACTAAGTACAATATAGTATGAAAGTGCTATGATATGAGGTGCAAATGGTCACAGTTGGAAGAGAGAGGGAAGAGCCATCATTGTTAATATTCCTTTTAAAGAATTACAGTAGTCTATGATGAGTGAGGAATATTTGACCAGCCATTTCTAGACATAATGAATCATGGATCTTTTTAGATTCAGAAATCTAGAGGATCAGGGCTTCCGGAAATATGTGGAATGTAAGGCAACATTTTAGCATTAGAGAAATATCTACTTGTAGATTGTGATTATAGGAGCATAGCTCTCTACCCCAAAATTTAGTATTCATTGCCTGCTATTCAACCGTCACAGTAAATTCCTTGGGTCTAAAAGTTGCTGTCCACTGGAATTGCCCTCTAAAAGGCTATTGCATTATTTTTGAAAATGCATTATTTTTGAAATAATGCATTATTTTTGAAAAACCTATAATTAACAGGGATGGGGGAAGAAGTTAACATTCCTTCAGAGTTAGCTATGATCAAGGCATTTTACATTGCTATCTGATGTCACCAAAACAACATTACTAAAAAATAGATACTGTTATCTCCATTCTGCTGAAGAGAAAACTGATACTCAGAGAGCCTAAGCTATGAACCCAATGTGGAGCTGTGATCCAAACTTAAGGTGGCTAAATTATGAGCATTAAATTGATGTTAATATTTAATTATTATATAACACACTTACAAGGTCCTATCATGAACTTCATTTTATACATGAGAAAATTAGGGAACAGAGCTTAGTAAGTTTTCAATAAGTGGCAAAGTTGGGTTCAAGTCTACATTTCTAATCAATACCATACTGCATGTTTCAGTTACCACTTTAGCAAGGGACAGTTAACAATCTGAGTACAAGAATCCTTTCTAAAGGATGAACTCCTCAAAACAGACATTGATAGCTAGGGATTAGAATGAGAGACTAAAAGAGAGGAAAGGGCCTGGGGTATAAAAAGACTTCAAAAACAACTTAGTCCTGTCCCGGTACTGACTGAAGAATAGTGACCTTAGAGAGGTAATTTTTATTCTCTGTGAAAATCCACGGAGCCATGTGAGGTCCAAAGAGAGATGACAGTATCTGGGTAAGAATTGTTCATTGCAGAACCTTTAATGTGGGAGACTCGCCTACAATAATAGAGAAGAGTTCAGGTTGGTTTTGAATGAGCTCTGCTAAGATCCACACATTTTATGTGGCATTTTAAAAGTATCATCTTTATACAGTCTCTATATCTTATAGCATTATCTAAAAGCTTACATGAATTATCTAAAAACTTAAATCATTTGAAAAATAAGATGTCCAATAAAAACACAAAGGACAAGAGATAAAGATTCATTGTAAAATATGGTAAAAATTTGCTGGGCGCGGTGGCTCAAGCCTGTAATCCCAGGACTTTGGGAGGCCGAGAGGGGCGGATCACGAGGTCAGGAGATCGAGACCATCCTGGCTAACATGGTGAAACCCCGTCTCTACTAAAAAATACAAAAAACTAGCCGGGCGACGTGGCGGGTGCCTGTAGTCCCAGCTGCTTGGAAGGCTGAGGCAGGAGAATGGCGGGAACTCAGGAGGCGGAGCTTGCAGTGAGCTGAGATCCGGCCACTGCACTCCAGCCTGGGTGGCAGAGCGAGACTCCGTCTCAAAAAAAAAAAAAAAAAAAGTAAAAATTCAATAATTGCACTCTCTGTGAAGCAGTATAGAGCTATTTGAAAATGGACTTGGATTAGCTATAAATATATATTGTAAATTCTAGGGCAACCACTAAAAAAATTTTAAAAGAAGCATAATTGGTATGTTAAAAAAGGAAAACAACTTGAATCATACAAAATGCTCAGTGAAAGCCACAAAAAGGAAAAAAACTGTGGAAGACAAAAAGAGTAATAAAGAATAATGGCAACCAATAGAAAAGAGTAACAGATAATATAGATATTAATTGAAATATATTGATAATCACTTTAAATGTCAGCAACCTAAAAACAACAATCAGAAGACAGAGATTGTCAGAGTGGATCCAAAACCATGACCCAACTATATGTTGTCTATTAGAAACCTAGTTTAAGTATGAAGATATACAAATTAAAATAAAGGGATAGAGAAAGATGTACTGTATTAACACTAATCAAAGAAAGTAGGAGTGGCTATATTAATTTCACAAAGGGCAAACTTAAGAGCAAGGAAAGTCATCACAAATAAAGAGGAGCATTACACATTGATAAAGGGATCAAAACTCCAGGAGGCATAATGATGCTTAAAGTGTATGTGCCCAAAAGTGACAGACAACCTATATGAGGCAAAAACTGACAGAACTGCAAGGAAAAATAGATGAGTCTGCTATTATAGTTGAAGATTTTAGCAGCCCTCTATCAGAAATGAGCAGATCCAGCAGGCATAAAATTAGTAATGACATAGATGAATTAAATGGCACTATCAGTCAACTGGATATAATTGGCATCTATAGACTTCTTTATCCAAAAACACCAGATACACATTCTTCTCAAACTCACATGCAGCATTCACCAAGATAGACCACATTCTGGGCCATAAAAACATCTTAACAAATTTTTAAAAATAAAAATTATACATTGTCTGCTCTCAGATCACAATGCAATAGAGCTAGATATTATAAGAAAAGAGAAAATCCACAAATGCTTGGAGATTGAATAACATACTTCTAAATAACACATGGTCTAAAGAAGAAAGCTCAAGAGAAATTAAAAACTATTTTGAACTAAATTAAAATACAACTTATCAAAATTTGTGTAATATAGCAAAAAGCAGTGCTTAGAGGGAAATTTACAGGATTGAATGCATATATTAGAAGAGAAAAAATCTAAAATAAATCATCTAAGCAGGAAACTAGAAAAAGAAGGTCAAATCAAATCAAAAGTAAGCAGAAGTAAAAAAGTAATTAAAAGTAGAGCAAAAATTAGGGAACTTCACAACAGGATATCAGTGGAGAAAAATCAAAAAAATTAAAAGCTGACTATTTGAAAAGATCAATAAAAGTGATAAGCCTCCAGCCAGGCTAAGAAAGCAAGAAAGAAGATTTAAATTACTAATATCAGAAATGAAAGGACATCACTACAGATCTCATGGACATTAAAAGGATAATTTAAAAATACTATGAATAATTCTGTGCTCACACATTTGATAACCTAGATGAAATAAACCAATTCCTTGAAACTCACAATCTGCCACAATTCACAGAAGAAGAAATAATCCCAATAGGCCCAATAAAGAAATATAATCAGTAACTAATAACCTCCCCAAAGAGAAAGCATCAGGCCCAGATGGGTTCACCAGTGAATTATACCAATGTTTAAGAAAGAAATTTTATTAATTCTTTATAATTTCTTCCAGATGATAGAACCAGAGGAAATACTTCTTAGCTCATTTTAGGAGGCCAGGCTTAACCTAATACTAAAACCAAACAAGGACATTTCAAGAAAGAAAAAAAAAAAAAAACAAAAAAACTCTCTTTAGACCAATATTCCTTATGAATGTAGCTGCAAAATTCTCCAACAAAATATTAACAAATTGAATTCAACAATATAAAGAAAGAATTACACATCATAATCCATTGAAATTTATTCCAGGTGTGCAAGGCTGGTTCAACATTCAAAAATCAAATAATGTAATTCATCACATCAACAAGTACAAGAAGACAAATTACATAATCATATCATTAGATGCAGATAAAACATTTGATAAATTCCAACATCCTTTCATGATTAAAAAATAAAAAACCTCTCAGCAAACTAGGAATAGAGGGAAACTGTGTCAGCTTCATAAAGAGCATGTAAAAAAATCCTACATCATACTTAATGGTGAGAAACTTGAAGCTAAGATCAGAAACAAGGCAGGGATGTCCCTTTCACCATTGCTTTTCAACCTCATACTGGAAATCTTAGCTAATGCAATAAGACAAAGAGAGAAAATAAAAAGTATACCGACTGGGAAGGTAGAAATAAAATTGAGTTTGCAGATTACATGACTGTCTTGTTAGAAAACCTGAAAAAATAAAAAACCTTCTGCAACTAATAAGCAATTATGGAAAGGTCACAAAATATAAGATTAATATACAAAATTTCATTGCTTTCCTATACACCAGATATAAACAAGTGGAATCTGAAGAAGACAAAACGCTATTTATGGTAACACTAAACAAATGAAATATGTAGGTATAAATTTAACAAAATATATATAATATCTATATGAGAAAAAGTACAAAACTCTAATGCAAGATATCAAGGAAGAATTAAATGAATGGAAATATATTCTATGTTCATAGATAGGAAGAGTCAATATTGTCAAGAATTCTTCCCCACTTGATCCATAGATTCAATGCAATCTCAATAAAAATGAGCAAGTTATTCTGTGAGTTTTGACATACTAATTCTAAAGTTTATATGGATAGGCAAAAGACTCAGAGTAGCCAACTTAATATTGAAATAGAACAAAGTAAAAGAACTGACACTATCTGACTTTAAGACTTAACTACAAAGCTACAGGAATTGAGACAGTATGGTATCGGCAACAGAAGACAGATTAATGGAATAGAATAGAGAATCCAGAAATAATCTGCATAAATATAATCAATGATCCTTGTCAAAGAAACAAAAACAATATACTGGAGCAAAGATAGTTTTTTCAACAAATTATACTGGAACAATTGGATATCCTCATGCAAAAAATAATAATCTAGAAATAGGCCTCACATCCTGCACAAAAATTAACTAAAAACAGATCACAGACCTAATAATGCAAAACTATAAGACTCCTAAAAGATACACGGAAGAAAACCTAGGTGACCTTGAATATGGTAATGGCTTTTTAGATAAAACGCTAAATGCACAATACATGAAAGAAATAATTGAGGGAGTGGAAGGCAAGATGATGGACTAGATGCAGTGAGGCGGAACAGCTCCCACAGAGATCAAGATGACTGGCATGCTCCTAACAAATCTTCAGAGGGAAAGCAACAAGAGTGGATACAGGGAAGACACAGAAGCTGGGCAGAAGGGGGAAAAGGTGGGAAGCATACACTGGGCTACTGTGCAACCAAACTTTCTCCTGGTTCCCACCCACTCCAGGGGAATGACTGAGTTTACCTGGCAAGGAGCAACCCACTTGTGCCACAGGCCTCTAGATCCCCATCAGGAAGAGACCCCTCAACCACCATGGACACTTCAGTTGGCAGGGAGAGCAGCTCAGACATGTGGTAGGAGCAGTAAACCAGCTGATGTGGAGCCCAGAGGGTTTGGTGTGGGACCATCCCTAGTGGAGCACAGCCAGGGAAGGCTATCCCCTTAGGCTTGACTTGCTCCCATAAGTGACTTTAGCCCTAGGTGAACTGTTGGGCCCTCTGCAGGGCAGTCTTGTCCATCAGATGGGGCTGGTCTCACCCAAGCACTACTTGGTCTGCTGGCATCTCCTGGGGACCCAGCCAGGCCACATGTGTCTCCAGGACAACCCTGGGTGCCACATCATAGCATCTGAATTGGTAGACCATGCCTGACCTCCATAGAGTTCCGGCAGGGGGGAGCCTGTGGCTACACACCAGCCTGCATAATTCCTTCCTGCACTGCAGCTTCCCCCAGGCCCACGGCAACTTCCACATCTTCTTGCTAGCACACGGCCACATGGACAGGTTTTGCTTTCCTTGCCCTTCCAGTGTGCAGGACTGCAGTTCATCTGTTCCCCTCCCCTGTACACCACCATTGCAGACAGAGCCTTGGCAGGGATACAGCCAGGCAGCACCACCCCCACCATCATCCTGCCCTTGTGCTCACACTGCCATGGGAGTGAATCTAGGCACAGAGAGTAGCAGATCCTCCCCAAACCTGAGTAATCACTCCTGCTTGCATGGCACAGAGAAGGCAACCAAATCTCTGCCCACCAGTGCTCTGCCCCTTGGCAAACACTACCACCAGCACCACTGCACACACAGCTGCCAGAAAGTCCACCTGCCCTCCCCCGAGCTGTGTTGCCTCCACCACTGTGGTGAATGCCCATAGGAAGGAAGGCAGGCTGGCACCCACTAGCACCTTGCTGCAACTGCTGCAGGCACATGCCAACAAAGATGGATCCTGCTGTCATCACACTACAAAATGCTTTGACTGACACCACCAATTAGAGTGTAGTGACCAGCAGTCTGGAAACACCTCAGCCTCTATCAGCACAGGAAATTCCTAACTTAGAGGAGCCAGAAAATAAAGTCAGGGCCCAATATAAGTCCTCCAGAATTAGAGCACGCAGTTCAGGAATTGGGAGCTGGGCATTACCCCACTTAAAATCCTTCAGAAATGAAGCTGGTCAGCTGAATCCACCTCATTCCACAATCAAACCCTAAAGATCTTCAAACAGGAAAAAAGAAAAAAAATATTCATCCAAAGGTCAGCAACCTCAAAGACTGAAAGTAGATAAGCCCACAAAGGTGAGAAAGAACCAGCACATGAACCCTGACAACTCAAAAATCCAGAATGCCTTATTTCCTGCAAACAACCACATCATTTCTTTAGCAAGGGTTCTGAACCTGGTTGAGATGGCTGAAATTACAGAAATAGAATTCAGAATATGGATAAAAATGAAGATGATTAAGCTACAGGAGTACATTGAAACCCAATCTGAGGCAGATAAAAATCATGATAAACCATTGCAGGAGCTGACAGAAAAAAATGAGCAAGTATAGAAAAGACAACTGACCTGATAGAGCTGAAAAACACACTACCAGAATTTCATAATGCAATTACAATTATTAATAGCAGAATAGACCAACCAGAGAAAAGAATTTCAGAGCTAGAAAACCAACTTTCTGAAATAAGATAGACAAGAATAGGAAAAAAACAAATGAAAAGGAATGAACAAAACCTCTGAAAAATATGGGATTATATAAAGAAACCAATCTTCAACTTATTGGTGTCCCTAAAAGAGATGAGGAAAATGGAATCAAGTTGGAAAACATATTTCAGGTTATCATCCATGAGAACTTCCCGAACCTAGCTAGAGAGGCCAACATTCAAATTTAGAAAATGCAGAGACCCCCCCAGTAAGAAACTTCACAAGAAGATCATCACCAACATACATAATCAACAGATTCTCCAAGATCAAAATGAAAGAAAAAATGTTAAATGCAGCTAGAAAGAAAGGTCACATCACCTAAAAAGGGAAGTCTATCAGACTAACAGTGGACCTCTCAGCAGAAATCCTACAAGCCAGAAAATATTGGGGGCCAATATTCAACATTCCTAAAGAAATTAGAATTCAGAATTTCATATCTGGAAAAACTAAACTTCATAAATGAAGGGGAAATAAGATCCTTTTTAGACAAGCAAATGCTGAGAGAATTTGTTACCACCAGACTTGCCTTATAAGGGCTCCAGAAGGAAGCACTAAACATGGAAAGCAAAGATTGTTACCAGTCACTACAAAAACACACTGAAGTACACAGACCAGTGACACTTTACAACCACATAAACAAGTCTGCAAAATAACCATCTAACATCATGATGACAGGATCAAATCCACATATATCAATACTAACCTTGAATGTAAATGGGCTAACTGCCCCAATTAAAAGACAGAGATTGGCAAGCTGGATAAAGAACCAAGGCCCATTGGTATGCTGTCTCCAAGAAATCCATCTTACACACAATGACACACATAGGCTCAGAATCAAGAGATGGAGAAAAATATAACAAGAAAATGGAAAACAGTAAAAAGCAGGGGTTGTAATCCTAGGTTCAATCAAAACAGATTTTAAACCAACAAAGATTAAAAAAAAAAAGAGGGCATTACAAAATGGTAAAAGGTTCAATTCAACAAGATTTAACCACTCTAAATATATATGCATGCAACACAGGAGCACCCAGATTCATAAAGCAAGTTCTTGGAGACTTTAAGAGAGTCTTAACTCCCATACCAAAATAGTGGGAGACTTTAATACCCCATTGACAACTTTAGACAGATCATTGAGACAGAAAATTAAGATATACAGGACCTGAATTCAGCACTTGATCAAGTGGACCTGATAGACATCTACAGAACTCCCAACCCAAGAATAGCAGAATGTATGTTCTTGTCATCACCTTATGGCACATATTCTAAAATCAGTCACATAATCGGAAGTAAAACACTTCTCAGCAAATACAAAAGATCTGAAATCATAACAAAAATTCTTTCAGACTACAGCACAATTAAAGTAGAAACTGAGACTAAGAAATTCACTCAAATCAATACAATTACATGGAAATGGAATAATCTGCTCCTCATTGACTTTTAGGGAAATAATAAAATTATAGCAGAAATCAAGATGTTAGTTGAAACCAATGAGAACAAAGATAAAACATACCAGAATTTCTGGGACACAGCTAAGGCAGTGTTAAGAGGAAAATTTATAGCACTAAATGCCCATATCAAAAAGTTAGAAAGATATCAAATTAACAGCCTAACATCTCAATTAAAAGAACCACAGAACCAAGAGCAAACCAATCTCAAAACTAGCAGAAGACAGGAAATAACCTGTCTTTTGAGAGCTGAAACTGAAGGAAATTGAGACACGAAAAATCATTCAAAGGATCAATGAATCCAGGAGCTCTTTTTCAGAAAAAAATAAAATACAGAGATTGCAAGCTGTTTTTTGGGGAAAAAAATAAAATACATAGATTGCTAGCTAATAAGGAAAGAGAAGATCCAAATAAACACAGTCAGAAATGATAAGGGGCATATTACCACTGACCCCACAGAAATACAGATAACCTAAGAGAATATTATGAATACCTCTGCGCACATGAACTAGAAAATCTAGAAGAAATTGATAACTTCTTGGGTGCATACACCTGCCCAAGACTGAACCAGGAAGAAATTTAATCCCTGAACAGACCAATAACAAGCTCTGAAATTGATTCAGTAATAAATAGCCTACCAACCAAAAAAAGTCCAGTACCAGTACCAGATGCATTCACAGCTGAACTCTACCAGATGTATAAAGGAGAGCTGGGACAATTTCTACTGAAACTATTCCAAAACATTAAGGAGGAAGGACTCCTCCCTAACCCATTTTATGAGGCCAGCATCATCTTAACGCCAAAACCTAGCAGAGACATAACAACAACAAATCCCAGTATCATTCATGAACATCAGTGAAAAAATCCTCCACAAAATGCTAGCAAACTCAATCCAGCAGCACACCAAAAAGCTTATCCACCAAATCAGGTAGACTTTATCCCTGGGATTCAAGGTTGGTTCAACAAACACAATCAATAAACATGATTCTTCACATAAACAGAACTAAAGACAAAAACCGTATGATTATCTCAATATACGCAGAGAAAGCTTTCAATAAAATTCAATACCCCTTCATGTTAAAAAACTCTCAATAAACTAGATATTGAGGGAACATATCTCAACATAATAAAAGCCATCTAAGGCAAACCCACAGCCCACATCTTACTGAATGGGCAAAAGCTGGAGGCATTCCCCTTGAAAACTGGCCCAAGGCAAGGATGCCTTCTCTCACCACTCCTATTCAACATAGCATTGGAAGTCCTGGCCAGGGCAATCAGGCAAGGGAAAGAAATATAGGGCATCCAATTAAGAAGAGTGGAAGTCAAAGTATCCCTGTTTCTAGATGACATGATCCTATACCTAGAAAACCCCATAGTCTCAGTCCAAAAGCCCCTTAAGCTGATAAACAACTTCAGCAAAGCCTTAGAATACAAAATCAATGTGTAAAAATCACTGGCATTCCTATACACCAACAATAGTCAAGCTGAGAGCCAAATTAGGATTGCAATCCCATCCACACGTGCTCCCCAGCCCCCCAAAATAAAACACCTAGGAATACAGCTAACAAGGGAGGTGAAAGATTGCTACAATGAGAACTACAAAACACTGCTCAAAGAAATCAACAATGACATAAACAAACAGAAAAAACTTCCTTATGGAAACGATGATACTGCCCAAAGCAATTTACAGATTCAATGCTCTTCCTATTAAGCTACCAAGGACATTCTTTACAGAACTAGAAAAAACTACTTTAAAATTCATATGGATCCAAAAAAGAGCCTAAATAGCCAAGGCACTGCTAAGCAAAAAACAAAGGTGGAGATACCATGTCACCTAACTTCAAACTAGAATACAGGGCTACAGCAACCAAAACAGCATTGTACTGGTACAAAAACGGCACATAGGTCAATGGCAATAGTCAGAATAGAGAGCCCAGAATTAAGCCCACATACCTAAAACCACCTGGTCTTGAATAATGCTGACAAAAAACAAGCAATGGAAAAGACTCCCTATTCAATAAATGGTGCCTGGATAACCGGCTAGCCATATGTGGATGTTTGAAGCTGGACCCCTTCCTTAGACCATATACAAAAATCAACTCATGACGGATTAAAGGCTTAAATGTAAAACCCAAAACTATAAAAACCCTGGAAGACAACCTGGACAATACCATTCTAGACATAGGAATGGGCAAACACTTCATGACAAAGATGCCAAAAGCAAGTCCAACAAAAGAAAAAAATGACAAATGGGATCTAATTTAATGAAAGAGCTTCTGCACCCAAATGAAACTATCAACAGAGTGACTAGACAACCTACAGAATAGTAGAAAATTTTTGCAAACTATGCATCTGACAAGGTCTAATATCCAGTATATATAAGGAACTTAAATAAATTTACAAGAAAAAAACTTTATTAAAAAGCAGGCAAAGGACATAAACAGACACTTTTCAAAAGAATATATACATGTGACCAGCGATCACATGGAACAAAGCTCAACATCACTGATCATTAGAGAAATGCAAATTGAAACCACAATGAGATACCATCTCACACCAGTCAAAATGACTATTATTAAAAAGTAAAAAAATAACAGAGGCCAGTGAAGTTGTAGAGAAAAAGGAACACTGTTGGTGAAAGTGTAAATTACTTCAACTATTGTGGAAAGTACTGTGGCAATTCCTAAGAAATATCATTTGACTTGGTAATCTTATTACTGGTCATATACCCCCCAAAAATAAATTATTATATTATAAAGACCAATGCATGTGTATGTTCATTGCAGCACTATTCACAATACCAAAGGCATGCAGTCAACCTAAATGCCTATCAATGGCAGATAGGATAAAGAACATATGGTACATAAACACCATGGAATACTATGCAGCCATAAAAAGAACAACAATATGTTTTTTACAGAAACATTGATGAAGCTGGAGGCTATTATCCTTATGAAACTGACGCAGGAACAGAAAACCAAATACCATGTGTTCTCATTTATAAGTGGGGGCTAAACGATGAGAACACGTGGACACTTAGAGGGGAACAATACACACTGGATCCTATTGGAGGGAGGAGGATGGGAGAAGGGAAAAGTTCAGGAAAAATAACTAACGGGTACTAGGCTTAATACCTCCATGACAAAATAATCTGTACAAAAAACACCCATGACACAAGTCAAACAAACTTGCACATGTACCTGCATGAACCTGTACATGTACCCCTGAACTTGAAATAAAAGTTAAATTAAAAAAAGAAAGAATCAATAATATGGACTTCATTAAAATTAAAACTTCTGATCTGTGAAAGTCAATGTCAGGAACATGAGAAGACAAGTCACAGACTGGAAGGAAGTATTTGCAAAAGACATTTCTGACAAAGGACTATTATCCAAAATACACTAAGAACACTAAGAAAATAAACAACCCAAATAAAAATGGGCAAAAAACCTGAAAAGCCACCTCACCAAAGAAGATATACAGATGGTAAGCATATGAAAAGATGCTTAATATCATTTATTATTAGAGAATTGCAAATTAAAACATCAGTGAGATACACACCCAATAGAAGGGCCAAAATTCAAAGCACTGACAACATCAAATGCCGGTGAGGATGTGGAGCAACATGAATGTGCATTGATGGTGGGAATGCAAAATGGTTCAGCTACCTAGAAAGACAGTTTGGCAGTATTTTACAGAACTAAACGTACTTTTACCATATGATGCAGCAATTTTACTCCTTGATATTTATCCAAATGAATTAAAAATTTGTCCACACAAAAACCTGCACAAGATGTTTATAATAGATTTATTCGTAATTGTCAAAAGCTGGAAGCAACCAAGATGTCCTTTAATATGTGAGTAGATAAATAAATGATGGTACATCTAGACAATGACATATTATGCACTAGAAAGACTGAGTTTTCAAGCCTTGAAAAGACATGGAGAAAACTTAAATGTTTATTACTGAGTGAAAGAAACTAATCTGGAAAGACCACATACTGTATGATTCCAACTATATGAAATTTTGGAAAAAGCAAAACTTTGGAAACAGTAGAAAGATCAGCAGTTGTCACAGGTTAGGAGGAAGGAAGAGATAAATAGGCAGAGCACAGATTTTTAGGACAATGAAACTATCCTGTATGCTACTAAAATGGTAGATATATGTCATTCTACAGTTGTCAAAAGCCCACAGAATGTGCAATACCAAGAGTGAATCCTAATATAAACCATGGACTTTGGGTGATGATGAGTCAAAGTAGGTTCATCAATCATAACAAATGTATTATGATGGTGCTGGGAGGAGGGTAATAGTAGGGGAAGGTGTGTGAGTGTGGAGACAGGGTAAATGTAAACCCTGTACTTTGTGCTCAATTTTCCTGTGAACCTAAAACTGCTCTACAAAATGAAATTTATTAATTAAAATGTTTAAATAATTTAGATGCTTCCTATTTCACATTTTTAGCAAAATATTCATAATAGTAATATCTTCAGTGCCTATCGTAAAATTTTATTATAGTACATGTGCATATAATTATATGCATTATATATTATATAACATGTTTATAATATGATGTATATGGATTGTATATTGTTGCCTATATTATATGTTCTATAATATATGGTATTTATATTATGTATAATATATATGAATATATATATTTATATAATGCATATAAATAAGTTAATTGCATTTATGTAAAACTATCCTAAAACTTAAGTTTTAATACAGATTGTAAATTCTGATTAAATGATAATAATTAAATGCATTTATAAAGAGTCATAACTTGGCAAGGTACTTTCTCTTTTTGCCCACACTACCCTAGGGCCCTTTGAGGTAGGATCATTTTCCATATCTATTTTTAAATGAGTAAACAAAGTCATAGGAAGGTGAGTAACGATCTCAGAGCTACTTAGAGTCTCATAAGTTCTGCTAAGTTTAGACCTAGACATCTGTGAGTTTGAAAACTGTAAGCCCAGTTGGCTAGCTAACTTTGCATGAGTCCCTTAGGCTCAGTCCATGCCCTTCACGTGTGTGAGTTGCCTTATATCTCTAGGTGCCCTTCCAGTCCACTTATTTATGTGGCTGGTAGGATGGAAAAGGGCCAATTACAAAACTAAGAGAAAGGGCTTTTTTTCGTCATTTACCTTACGTAAGAGGTGAAGTTTAGAGGGAGAACTGCCCTCTGGGTTGATTTCCTACCAAAGTTCCTGGCTTCTTCATCCCCACTAACTCCCACACTGGGAGAGGTAGAGGAACATCACAATCTAAGGATGAATTGGAGCAAATCACATTAAGGATGCAACTTGAAGAATTTCCTTCTGTCAGCAAAGATCCAAAACCTTGTAGAAATCACCCTAACATGAAAGGTTTCTTTCAAGAAGGGATTTCCTAAAGTTCTTCACAGCAAAGCTTCACTAGGCTAAAAGCCACGGCTCTTGTTTGTTCCTACAGGGTGTTTTGGTTACAAAGTTGTTCATGTCCTTAATGATTTCAATTTGATTCTCAACACCAACATGCAAGATGGAGAGGAAAAGTCTTGTAATTCTCGTTGTACAGTTGAGAAAAAAAGCCTGAAAAATTAGAGAAGAGTAAACATTTCCCATTGTCACTGTAATAGTAAGTGGTGGAGTTGGAATGAGAATTCAGAGTTTTTGACTCTTAGTCTAATGCTCTTTTCATGGCACCAGAAGTATTTGGCCTACAGACTGTTTTAATAGATGGAGAACTGCAGAAACCAAGTAATGTCCATGGACACTATGACATGGCATTGTCTGTCAAAGCTACCAATGGGAAGAGTAGGAGTGGGTGTTATTTCAAATCTGAGATAACAGCTCTGAAACTTCTGGAAGTCCCTAGGCCAGCAGGTGGAGCCTCTTGTCATGCTTTTTTCCAAACACAGGGAGAGATTTTTTTTTTCTTGTTTTTTCAAAAACACAAAACAATATATACATTATTAGTCAACCAGATCAGGACAGAAGAAAGGTTTATATGCCTTTGTATTTGTTTAAACTTTCCTCAGGTGCTGAAAGGGAGGAAGCTCATGTTCATTGGCCTGGAGTTTCAAATATACACAGAGACATAGAGGCATTCCAAAAAGGAAGGGTTTTGTGCAAGGCACAGGACAGTGAATATGCTCGGTGAGGCATGCAAACACAGCAAAGGAATGAAGGAGCTGCACAAGGAGTGGTATGCACCTCTAAATAGCTTTCAGCAGGCCTTGGATCCAGAAACAGCAGGAGACAGCCTTTATAAGAAAGGACAGTTAGAGCCCTAATGTTCCTCTGGTAAACAACAGCCTGAGCCATGTGAGGAAGTGATGCCCCTTTCATATAGGTTTGCATAACATCCTTCCTTTCCACTGGAGAGGCCAGAGAGGCAGCCGTGCTCTTCAGTTCTAGGCACACACATTCCTTTGCCCTGTATGCCTTTAGTGCCATGAGTAGGTCACCTTTTCCACTCCCTTCCAAAATATTTTGTTTTCCATCTCTCCCTTCTTTTCCATGTTGCTTTGAGAAAGATCCAAAACTTCCTCCTTGGTTTCCTTAGCTGCTTTTTGTTGTTGTGTGAAACCAAGCCTAAATTTAAATCATGGCTCAGGAGAGGCAACTAACTGGTGGTTATGGGTGTGGCTTCACTGTGGCTTTAGGAACAATTACCTTCAGCCAGCCTTAACCTGTGCACAGGTAAATATAGGATACCTCTAAGTTCTATTACAGAGGCATTGTCTACAGAATTTAGGGAAGAGCTTTCTAACTTGTGTCCTTCTTGCTTTTCTAATTTTTCTTTTTTGTTTTACACTCCCCCAAAACTTGCTTTTCTAATTTATTTGGCCAAAGACAGTCAGAGGAATCTTCCTAAATATTAATAGCTTTTATCATAATACTGTTCTGTCCAGAAGCCTGAAATACTTTAGCTCACCTCTACTCTTTATCTGTAAGATGATGAATTAACTGCTTAGCCTGACCTATGGTACCTCCAATGTCTGGCCTCAACTTACTTTCTCAGTCTTCTTGCCCATTTTTTCATTACAAACTAGCCTGGATGACTTATTTTCTTTCATATTATTTCTTCCACCTGTTGATCTGTACCTGTACCTCTTTGAGTGACCTTCCATCTGTTGGTCTGTACCTGTACCTCTTTGAGTGACCTCTTCATTTCTGTTAGTTTCTCTGATGTCTTCCAACGTTTGTTCAAGGTTAGCTGAATATCTCCTTTTTAATGAAGCCTTTTTCAATTTCTCCAGATTGCATCACTACTCCCTGCTTTGAAACTAAGAGAATATCTATTCTACTCAAGTAACACTTCATATTCTGACCTGTGTCCTTTTAGTCTCTGTATAATTGCTTTTGTTGAACTGTGGTCTGCTATTATATCACTATCCGACATTAAAAAATAAATAAATAGATAAACAAACTTTATAAGAAACAACCCAGCAAAAAGCACTGTGAAATATATTGTATGGATGTTATTGGGATATGATTTGATATATTATACAGTGTCTTTTTCATGCAGGTTCATGGGGAAAAATGTCTCTCAGTCCTCAAAACCAAGAATAGTTGGGGCTTCTCCTGAGTTGCTATTTTGTTTTTATCCTTTGGTCATCATGAGTCATGTCTCCCCGTTTTTTTTTTTTTTTCTTTCGAGACGGAGTCTCGCTCTGTCACCCAGGCTGGAGTACAGTGGCATGATCTCAGCTCACTGCAAGCTCTGCCTCCCGGGTTCATGCCATTCTTCTGCCTCAGCCTCCCGAGTAGCTGGGACTGTAGGGCTGCCACCATGCCTGGATAATTTTTTGTATTTTTAGTAGAGACAGGGTTTCACCATGTTAGCCAGGATGGTCTCGATCTCCTGACCTCATGATCTGCCTGCCTCGGCCTCCCAAAGTGCTGGGATTACAGGCGTGAGCCACGGCACTCGCATCTCCCTCTTTTCATAGACTCAGAGCCAGAATTGTAGCCCACTACAAGTAACAAGTAACACTTAATGTCATGTATTTGGCGGGGGTGGTGGGGGGGGGTTGGTGTGGTAATAGCATTAACTTTGGCTTATTTTTATTTCCTGTCTTTATTTTTCTTTCCTCCAGTTTTCTCTGTTATTTATTTTGCAATCTGGTAATTGTGCATGTCTTTGTAAAAAGGTTCAAATCATTTTTGGAATTGTATGAGGATATATATACATGTAAAACAAATAATTCCTTGCCTTCTTTTTTAATCTTAAAATGTACACAAATATTAAATAAGTAGACTGATGAATTTTTACATATGTAGATACCTGTGTAAGCACCACCTAGATCAAGATATAGAACATTCTGGAGTGCCAGAAAGTACCAGTTCCTTTCATTATTAACTTATCTTTTCATGTGACTCTGTGTATCTTGGCTCCCCAGCTATTCTGAATATTGTTTGAGGATAAGACTGTAGCTATTTGTACCCTACACAGAGCCTAATATGGTTTCTGGAGCATAGTAGGTAATCAGGATATAGTTATTCACTGAAGGAAAGGACTTATTCCTAAAAAAGGTGATATGGTTTGGCTATATTCCCACTCATATCTTATCTTGAATTCACAAGTGTTGTGGGAAGGACCTGATGGAAGGTAATTGAATCATGGGAGCAGTTCTTTTCCAAGCTGTTCTCATGATAGTAAGTATCACAAGATCTGATGGTTATTATAAGGGGGAATTTTCCTGCACAAGCTCTTTTTGCTTGCTGCCATCCATGTAAGATGTGACTTGCTCCTCCTTGCCTTCTGCCATGATTATGAGGCTTCCCCAGCCACATGGAACTGTAAGTCCAGTTAAACCTCTTTCTTTGTAAATTGCCCAGTCTTGAGTATGTCTTTATCATCAGTGTGAAAATGGACTAATACAGAAGGAGGTAGCTAAGTCTCAGTGCTGACCCAGAACACTTTGTGCAGCCCGCAGGTAGAGATCAAAAGCTGTCTGTCCTGTTTGTCCCTGGCGCTCCAGTCTCTGGCGCAGGGCCTGGCACTTTGTGTATATGTTCTTTATGGACTTAAATACATATCTGCTTAATTGAAGAAGCCTTTTCATATCTACTACTGTCTCAGTTGGATGGTGTGTGAGTAGTTTTTCTAATTCTGGAAATTGGGCTGGAAAAACTTGCCATATCACTGAGCATATTTCCTTGAAGGATATGTTTCTGCTGCTCCCTCTTCTGCCTTCTAAATAAATGGAAAGAACAAGGGACCCCAATGAGTACCTGTCAACCGGGGTTAGTAATCTCTGCCACAATGGCATGCCCTCCCCACACCCAAGGATGTTTTAACCTCATGTTGAAGAATAAATATGGGGAAACCATGGGTACCAGAAAACGGGTGCTCAGTAGGCAGCCCAAGGCACCACCAGCTCATTCTTTACTAACTCTAATGCCTTGACAAAAAGAAATCTGTACAGGGGGATGAGAAGACTCTTTCCTCCTTTGTGCCTCAAGACTGCTTATTCCTGGACACGGAAAGAATAGTCTTGATTGAGAATTTATTTTGGGGTGAATGTTTCCATACCATGTGAATGAGAAAAACAAACATAAAAACAAAAGAAGCACATATTATTAGCAATAATGGAAATAAACAAAGCAAATTGTACAAGAATGATTTTAATTTCCTTTAGTCTTCACTCTCTGGGCCATCTGGGAAAACTCTCGTCCCAGAGCAAAAACTGAGTGACAAGAAGGGTGGGGAAAGTCATTGGAATGGAAAACTAGGTCAAGGGGAAGAAAAGAAATCATGGCAGTAGAAGACTAGTGGACGTGGCAACTTGAATGACAAGTGTTGGACTCAGTCTACTGCTCGCTTCTGCCTGGGAATTCATCAGATTTCTTGAGGCCTCAGTCTCCTCACTTGTAAATTAAAGGATTGTACAATAATCCCTTTGGTCCATTTTTACTTTGCAACAGAGAAATCTCTGATTCTATGTTGTTTACAGTAGTGCCCCCCATACCCACAGGGGATTAATTCCAAGACCCCCAGCGGATGTCTGAAACCATGGATAGTATTGAACTATGTTTTTTCCTATACAGTCACACTGTATAGGGTTGGAAGTATACAGAGTGTGGATATACTGGACAAAGGGATGATGCACATCCCTGATGGGGCAGAGCACAACAGCGTGAGACTTTATCACGCTACTCAGAGCAGCATGCAATTTAAAACTTATGAATTGTTTATTTCTGGAATTTTCCATTTAACATTTTTGGACTGCAGTTGACTGTGGGTAACTGACACCACTGAAAGTGAAACCAGAGATAAGGGGGACTACTGTGCTTTTTTCCCCTGAGGATTCAAGACCACGTGATTAACAAATATTGTGATTTATTTTCACCAATTTCTTTTTTTCTTAAGATAAAATGACTCTCCTTTATCTGTGGAAAGTGATAAAGGAAGGAAGTACTGTTTAATAGGTAATCCTGCAACTCCTATAGCTGATAGAGTAACAATAGACTTGTCTCTCATTTGATGAGTTTAGGATTGCTTTTTTCTAAAGGCAGAAATTTTGTTGATGGGGAATTAAAGCAAAGGAGACCCTTTTACAGCAAGCTTCCTGAAAGGAGGCAAAGATGGTGGAATTTATATGTTTTAGCCTTGATGAAATAAAACTCAATCTTTGCAAAACAAATTGTATATTTTCATTGGAAAAAAAAAAACAATAATTAGCTCAGGCTGGAGGTTGAGAAGTCTGGCTCCAATTCATAGCTCATCAAATAGCATGGTTAACATATTTTTAGCTCAGTATATCCTAGATTCCTAGCTTTCTGTTACTAATCTGCTCTTTAAAAAAAAAAAAAAAGAATGTAGATGGGAAAAGGTAATAGTACCAACTTTGGATATTGGAGTATTTTGAAGTTTGTTTTTAAACATGTATTTACAAATAATATTCTCCTTCTTTCAGGAAGCTTCTAAACATCAAGTTAATCTTTTTACTACTGCATTCAAATTTTATTCCTAGGAGTTCAGTGCCTTGTAAGTTTTAATTCTGTCAGTGCTGCACTTGGGGAAGACAGAATGAAGAAAAGTCTGAACACCTACTGATGCCTAGTATGGGCCAGGAACTGAGTTAGACCTTTCGTATACGTTTCATTCATTTTATTCCCCAAACATATTTAGAGATACATATTATTCTCATGTATTCAACAAATATATATTGAACATCCATGTGTGTCAAGGACAATGCAAGGTGCTGTGGACTGAATATCTGTCCCCCCCAAAATTCATATGTTGAAACCTAATTCCTAATGTGATGGTGTGTGGAGGTGGGACCTTTAGGAAGTGATTCAGTCATGAGGGTGGAGCACTTGTGAATGGCATTAGCGTTCTTATAAAAGAGGCCCAAAACTGCCGCATCCCTTCTGCCATGTGACAACACAGAAAACAGAAGGCCATCTATCTATCAACCAGGAAGTGGGCCCTCACCAGACACTGAATCTGCCCATGTCTTGATCTTGGACTTCCCCAGCCTCTAGAGTTGTGAGCAATAATTTTCTGTTGTTTATAAGCCAGCCAATTGTGGAAATGGCTAGTGTGGTATTTAGTTACAGCAGCCCGAACAAGCTAAAACAAAGACAACAGGTATGTGGCAGTGAACAATAAAGTCCCTGCCTGCGTGGATGCTAAAAGCATAGTAGGGAAGATAACCTATGATCAAGTAAATCAACAAAATAAATATACTGCTATAAATTGTTATAGCTCCTACAAAGAAATATGAAAGGGTACTGTGACAGAGGGCAATAGCTGGAGATGATCTAGGATCAGTGATCAGAGAAGGCCTCTTGAAAAGGTAAGAGCTGAAAGATGAGAAGTGGCCAGCCATGTGACCAGCTAAAAACATGTGTTCCTGTAGAAAAAAATGCATGCTAAGTCCACAGGGTGGGAAAGCGCACAGTTTAAGTCACTTAAAGAATACCTGTGTGGTAAGAACGTACTAAGTGAGAAGGAACAGAATGGTGCTAGACAGGGAAGAGAGGCTCAGAAAAGGCAAATATTCCATATTCACCCAGCTAGGAAACAGCAAGCCAAGAATGGAAGGCAGTCTGCCTGGTTCCACCGCCCCATTTCTCCTGCCATCTTGCCTTGGTAGATAGACACTCATATACAGAAACTAATTTAAATGATTTCTGTTTTTTCCCACTGTTTCACAATTTTAAACTTTAAAAGGCTAGTCCAGGTTTTTACAAATTGCTCTAGCTTTTTGAAGTATAGCCATGGGTTGGACACAGTCAACTAACAAGTTAATTCTAGAAGTCTTAAGTCTTGTTTGCCTGCTTCCTAGATGACTTGGTTTTTGATGCCTCAGTGTGTGCTGCTATTGTAAGAATGAATCTAGTAGGCAGTCTGTTTTTGTAGCTGGTAAGGTGAGGGGTGTCTCAGAAAAGCCTAGCGAGCACTTGTGATGTGTAGAGAGAAGGAAAACTTGTTCAGGCTTCTGTATATAAGAAAAATGGCTAGTGTGGCTTCTCCGTTCTGGTCACTGGATTCCTAATGGCAGTGGAAAGTGGATCATTTTTACTTGACTTCACCTGGCATGGTAATTTTTTTGGATCTTATAAAATGGTAGGGTTACTTAAAAATAACTGGTCTCGGCCGGGCACGGTGGCTCAAGCCTGTAATCCCAGCACTTTGGGAGGCCGAGACGGGCGGATCACGAGGTCAGGAGATCGAGACCATCCTGGCTAACACGGTGAAACCCCGTCTCTACTAAAAAATACAAAAAACTAGCAGGGCGACGTGGCGGGCGCCTGTAGTCCCAACTACTCGGGAGGTTGAGGCAGGAGAATGGCGTAAACCCGGGAGGCGGAGCTTGCAGTGAGCTGAGATCCGGCCACTGCACTCCAGCCTGGGCGGCAGAGCGAGACTCCGTCTCAAAAAAAAAAATAAAAATAAAAAATAAAAATAAAAATAAAAATGAAAAATAAAAAAATAAAAATAAAAATAACTGGTCTCACTCTTTAAAACAATCTCTATACTTTTTGTTAAGTAATTAAACATCAACTCCTATGACTGGAGAGTGATTGTTATTACCCCAGGCCCTCATTGCTTGAGAACCAGGATAAGGTTTCTCCACAAATGACAAAGGACATGCCCCTTTCCGGGTCCTAATTCCCTTGTGTTGTAATCTGTGGTCCCAAGCAACCAGGAGCAGGGGGTTTGTATTCCCTGACTGTAGTGTTTGCAGTTCATATTTTGAAGTACAATTTCTGTGTTTATGTAACTTTGGCTATCTCTGTTCCTATTCCTTTTGCTTGAGCTCAGATCTGCGCACTCTAGAACTTAACCAAATGTGTTTTATTGCCAGTGTAGACTGCAGGTGCCTGCTAATGCCCTAGAGTGGCTTGTGGAAGGCTGTGGTGGGTGAGATTTTATTTACCACCCTGGATTTAAGTGTGTAGAATACAACTACTGCTGTTAGTAAAATAAAGCTTTTGTTCTGATAGAACATAAAAGAAAAACATCATAATCTTTTTCTTTTAATTCAGGCCAAACCATTCATGGACCAAGTGGCTGTGACATAATATAAAGGGCTTTTTACCTCTTTCCTTGCCTATGGTTGAAGCCTATGACCTATTCCATTAATTTCCACTTACTTCTCATTCTGCTGCTATTTTGACTAACTCTTTATCCTTCAGTTTCATGTCCCTAGCCTTGGGACAGAAAACTTATTGGGCTTCTCTGGCTTTCAGCTTTGGCCCTCTTTCTTGGACAAGATTCAAGAAAGAATCTTGTTTCTCTTTCCTGTCTATGTTTCAGCTACTTTAGATAACCCGCCCATGTTATCCTCATCCCGGGAATTCTCAAAAAAGGGACAGTTTGACCAGCACCATAACATATTTCTCCACCAGAAAAAATAAAACAAAACAAAACCTTTTCCTATATTACTTTCTGGCATTTCCCAAAGTATATTATTTTGACTCCTAGTACTGCATCATGAATAATCTATAGACATGTGTCACACCTGTATTTATAGTCATACCTTGTTTTGTGGAATTAACTTTGTGCTTTGCAGATACTGCGTTTTTTACAAAGTGAAGGTTTGTGACAATCTTGTGTCAATAGGCACCATTTTTCCAACAGCACGTGTTCACTTCATATCTCTGTGTAACATTTTGGTAATTCTCACAATATTTCAAACTTATTATATCTGTTATGGTGATCTGTGATCATTGATCTTTGACGTTACTCTAGTAATTGTTTTGGGACTCCATGAACACCCCTAATTAAGATGATTAACTTAATTAATAAATGCTATGTGTGATTTGAGTGCTCCACTAACCAGCCATTCCCTCGTCTCTCTCCCTTTCCTTGGGCCTTATTCCCCAGTACAGAAAAATATTGATATTAAATGAATTAGTAATCTTACAATGCCCTCTTAAGTGTTCAAATGAAAGGAAGACTGGCACTTCTCTCACTTTTAATTAAAACCTAGAAATTATTACTCTTAGTGAGGAAAGCATGTCAAAAGCCAAGATAGGATGAAAGTTAGATCTCTTGTACCCAACAGTCAGATAATTTTTGAATGCAAAGAAAAAGTTCTTGAAGGAAATTAAAAGTGCTACTCCAATGAACCCATGGATGATAAGAAAGCAAAGCAGCCTCATTGCTGATATGGAGAAAGTTGCAGTAATCTGGGTAGAAGATCAAATCACCCATAACATTCTCTTAAGACAAACCAATCCAGAGCAAGACCTTGACTTTCTTCAGTTCTATGAAGGCTGAGAGAGGTAAGGAAGCTGCAGAAGAAAAGTTGGAAACTAGCAGATTGGTTCATGAGGTTTAAGGAAAGAAGCTGTCTTCATAACATAAAAGTACAAGGTGGAGCAGGAAGTGCTGACGTAGAAGCTGCAGCACATTATCCAGAAGGTCTTGCTTACATCATTGATGAAGGAGATTACACTAAGCAGGTTTTCAATGTAGATGAAACGGCCTTCTCTTGGAAGAGAATGCCAACTAGGACTTCCATAGCTAGAGAGGAGAAGTCAATGCCTGACTTCAAAGCTTCAAAGGACAGGCTGACTCTCTTATTAGGAGCTAATGTAGCTGGTGACTTTAAGTTAAAACCAGTACTTATTTACCATTCTGAAAATTCTGGAGTCCTTAAGAAGTATGCTAAATCTACTTTGCCTGTGCGCTATAAATGGAACAACAAAACCTGGATGACAACATATATGTTTATAATATGATTTGCTACATATTTTGAGCCCACTACTAAGGCCTACTGTTCTGAGAAAAAGATTCCTTTCAAAACATTACTCCTTGTCAACAGTGTACCTGATCACCCAAGAGCTCTGATGGAGATGTACAAGAAAATTAATGTTTTTTTTTTTCATGCCCACTAATACAGCATTTATTCTATAGCCCAGGGATCAAGGAATTACTTAAATTTTCATGTGTTAGCATTTAAGATATACATTTTATAAGGCTATAGCTGCCATGAATAGTAATTCCTCTAATGAACCTAGGCAAAGAAAACGGAAAACCTTCTGGAAAGTGTTCACCATTCTATATGCCACTAGGAAAATTCATGATTCATGAGAAGACACCAACATATTATTAACGGAATTTGGAAAAAGTTAATTCCAAACCTCATGGATAACTTTGAGGGGGTTCAAGACTTCAGTAGTGGAATTAACTGCCGACGTGGTGGAAATAGCATGAGAACTACATTTAGAAGTGAAGCCCAAAGATGTGACTGTGTTGCTTCACTCTAATGATAAAACTTGAACAGATGAGGCAGTGCTTCTTACAAATGAGCAAAGAAAGTGATTTCTTGAAATAGAATCTACCCCTGGTGAAGATGCTATAAATATTGTTGAAATGACAATAAAATACATTACATAAACTTAGTTGATAATGCAGTGGCAGCATTGGAGAGGACTGACTCCAATTTTGAAAGAAGTTTTGTTGGGAGGCTGAGGCGGGCGGATCACCTGAGGTCAAGAGTTCAAGACCAGCCTGGAAAATATGGCAAAACACTGTCTCTACAAAAAAATTTTAAAAAATTAGCCAGATGTAGTGACAGGTGCCTGTGATCCCAGCTGCTTGGGAGGCTGAGGCAAGAGAATTGCTTGAACCCAGTGGGGCTGAGATTGCAGTGAGCCAAGATCGCACCACTTCACTCCAGCCTAGGAGACAGAGTGAGACTCTGTCTCAAAAAAAAAAAAAAGAAAGAAAGAAAGAAAAGAAAGAAGTTAGTAGTTCTGTAGGTAAAATGCTATCAGTGAGCATTACATGGTACAGTAAAATCGTTTTTGAAAGAAAAGTCAATGGGTGCAGCAAACTTCATTGTTGTCATTATATGCACTGGGAAACTAAAAAATTCATGTGACTTGCATTATTGCGATACTTCATTGTGGTGGTCTGGAAATGAACCTGCAATATCTTTGAAGTATGCCTATAATCAGTTTTAAAATATGGTAGAGACCTGAACTTTATTTCCTATTGGCAATACACAATGTACATTATCAAAATTAAAACCTTAAGAATTATTGGTAGAAAATTTTGAAATATTTAGTGTACTTTACCACAAAATTTCCAAACTTATCTATGAACGTTATTTTCAAATACTCATAATAATGCTGTCAGATAATTATAGTATCCCAAGAATCATACTTTAGAAATGTTCCTGCATGGTAACTTCCTTTGTGATACTATTAAATTATTACTGCCCCTTATAGGTACAAAAGCCTGGTGATTTGTATTGAAAGTATTCCATCCTCATTTACCTGTGAGAAAATCTCTAGCTTCTCTGGCTATCTAAATCTTAAGCAATAAATATTTAGATAGAGGGAAAACGTAAGGGAAAATTAAAACTTTTAAGTGCTTATAAAATTATAAACTGGTGTGTCCAATCTCAAGACTTCACTTCTGGGTTCTTGAAGGGTATGGCATGCTTTCTCTACAACTCATTATTTTCAAACCAACTCCAAACTCACCTTCGAAATTAATGTTCATACCTAGCATAGGAGAGAGAGTAATCTTGATTCCCAGTTCCCTCCCTGGTAATAAAATAAATATTCCAGAGCCAAGAATATACAACAATATTGTTAAGAAGAAGAGTATAAGTTTTGGAACTCAATTGAATTAAAGCCTTTTTGTGTCTTGTATGACTATGGAAATAAGACTATCATGTAAGACAGGAGTGAAACTGTACTTGAGAAGAAGAATCTCATTTTTTCTAATTAAAACAATTTTATGATAAGTAAATCAATTTGGAAACAATTTTGCATAGAAATACAGAACAAATGAATGAGCAAATAAATACATGTGTTGATGTTGGGATTCAGCCTTGTCACTGAGAAGAGAAATAAAAATGTGGAAGAGCAAAGGCAATGAAGTACCCTGTGATGGTGGATTGGAATTGGACATGCTGATGTGAACTCAAAGTCTGGACATATATATATAACATATATGCATAAATGTATGCATATGTCTATGCGTGTGTTCATATATGTATGTATATTTGTAGGTTTCTGAGTGGATTTGTATATATACATGTGCGTATTTCCTAGCTCTGTCTTCTGAAAGCATCAAGAAGCAAAGACATTCCAGTTGGGCAAGCCTAGTCCCAAACCTTGGTCTCCAATACTATTTACCGCTAAAAGGACTCCAACTATTTGGCTAATTCCAGGACTCAGGCAGGGTATGTATGGATGATCCTAGAACATTTTGTTCTTTTAAAAGTTAGGACAGGGCTCAAAAACTAAGAGGTGGATACCAAAAGGACAGAGCCATATGAATAGGCTCCCTCTTGCCAAATCTGGGGCAATTTGATCATCACCTATTTAGTACTGGAATGCATTATAAACTATTAAAAATAGAAATTCCTTAGCCCACACCAATAATAAATAGATAAATAACTAAATAAGTGGAAAAGAAAGCAGAGTCCCTGCTCATGGTATGTTGCTGAGAGTCAACCAGCATATGTGTGGGATGAGCTAGTCTTGAAAGATTAGCATTTTGCAAACACTGATCACTGCTAAATTATGATGAGGAGCCAGATACTTGAATAATCTTGAAGGGTTTCCCCCACAAACTGCTTATGAGTTTCAAGAGAAAAAAAAATCATACGGTGGAGAAATCAGGTAACACTTTCGGTGATCAAAATTAATATCATCAATGAAAGGCAGAAGGCCATTGTGTATGTCCAGATTGATCACCTATGCTGTCATCTTGCTGAAAATAGAACGTAATCATAAGAAAACATCAAGCCCCAAATAAGAAACAACCTTTAGTTTTTAAAAATAGGAACATGATTGATTGTATTCTTCAAAAATGAAAGGGTCATGAAAGACAATCTTGGGATATTTCAGATTAAGGGAGATGAAACAGACATGACAACTAAATGTGATAAGTAAATCTAGACCAGATCCAGTATTGGAGAAGGGGGAAATTACTGTCAAGGTTATTATTAGGTCAACTGAAAAACTGAAATACAGATGACAGATTATATCTAAAGCAAATATATCTTAGATTTATTAGCGATATCAATACTACTTTAAGTGAGCTTGATAACTATTATGATTATTCTTAATGAAATTCCTACTAAGTTATTTAGAAGTAAAGGGTAGTGGTGTATGTAACTCATCTACAAGTGATTCAGGAAAAAAATTATACATCTGTCTATCCATCTATCTCTCATCATCTACCTATCTCTCTTATTATCAATAAGGTAATGGAGTAAGATATGAATAATAGGTGAATATAGGTTAAAGAGTATATGGGTGTTCTTTGCATTATTCTTATTCTTGTAAGTATTCTTATGATAGGTAAATCAATTCTGAAACAGTTTTGGATACAAAAAAATGAACAAATGTAACTTTGAAAGTATTTCCAGATTTTTTAAAGTTAAGAAAAGTTATCACCAGTTGCTTTATCATATTTGTTAGTATTTATGCTACATATGAAGATATTATGAACACTTAGGATTTCAGAAGGAAGGGTAACACTAGCATAAATGGGACTTTATAAACCTTACGGGAAATATTATAGAGAAACTTGTCAAAATGATATTTTGCAGACTCAAGATTTTAAAAAGAGAGACTCATTTCTCACCAAGTATCACAACTAGGTCGGCAGCTTCCTGAGAAACAAAATAAAAAGATATGTAGTCTCAACTCTTGGACACAATTTGACCATGGCCAGGGGGATGTTTCTACATATGACATTTTGCGGTACCATTAAAATGTTCTCTAGTATAGCCATTGGAAGATTTGCCTCAGATTCCTAGGCAAAAGGACTCCACAGAATGGGATAATGACAATCAAGGCTACTCTTTCTCAAGCTCAAGTAGAATTAAAATTTGTAACTTTTGTGGGGACAACGACTTTCCCCATTTCACTCAAAGCATGACTAGCAGCTCAATTAGAGCAACAAGATCAGGTGGGCAGCCCTGTGTCTTGCCAGGTCAGTGTTGGCAGCTGTGAGAGAGGCGATGACCCATGCAGGCACTGCAGCAGCAATACAGAGGGTACGCAGGAAATGGGGAGTGGGAGAATTGCTGCAGCAGCAGAACTGTCACCCAATGGGAAGATATCAACTACCCAGGGGTCTACCTGGCAAAGGGAAAATTCATGTGATTCTGCGGGGTAAAATTCAGAGCCAGTGACTTGTCAGTACCATGGCTGTTTTTTCTCACATCCTTTAAAGGCTATCATGACCTTCCCCTAACCCTGAACCCAAGTAACAGTGGCCTTGGTAGGCAAGGTTCCAGCTGTGTTGAACAAGTAGCTTGAAGACAAACTTCTTGCACAACCTCATTCCAAGTTAAGTAGGGGCTTGAGTAGGATTGTTTTGGATTTGGAATCCCTTGTTCTCAGTATACCCTTCCTAGAAGCATTACTGAACTGTGTTCAGGAAAATGCCAAGAAAAGCCTTTTTGAATGGCAGCCTTACTGGAGTTGGGAGAAGAGTCTGTTCTTTTTCTTTCAACACCCTCCCTTGCTGTATAGATGCTGACACAAATAGAATGCACCTGTGCTCATGAAACATGTCCTGACACTTGTCCCCAAAATACTCACAGAATGTAGCACAGCAATGGTACACCTTGCTGGGTGCTGTCTCAGAAAAGAACAAAGCTGCTAGGCCTTCCACTTTTGCCTATGGAGCTGCTTCCCCTTCCAAGCACATAACCTGTGCATATGCTGTGCTGAAAAGAAATATTCTCTAACAAACTTCCTAAGCATTAATAGATCTCTGAGCCTTTAAGTTTGACTGACTCTAATTATACATTCCTCATGTCATGCTTGTCCTGAGCTAAATAGAAAGATGTAGAGATGTGCCAAGGGTAGACAACTCATTTTAAATACTAGAGATAGAATCAGGAACCATAATTCTGGAACATAACAATGAAGGACACCTGGAGACTATTGTGGCAATTCACGGAGACGCACTCAGACATCTTAGGGCGAGTCTTAGAGGTACTAATGTGTAGAGCACCATAATCCAGAAGCAGAGAGAGATTAGTATTTCCTTGTAGGATGTTGTACTTGGATTCACATTGAGTGTGAAGTGATGGGAATAAGGTGCTATGACTGACGATTCAAATACAGGTGTGGCTTCCAGCAGGGTGTATGAGTATGGTGAGGCTTCTGAGGCCCAGAAACTGGCAGAAAGGGAATTTTTGAACAAGGAGGGAAGGAATAAATTAGAAGAAAGTGGTTGTTGGATTCACTAAAATATCCAAGGTAGCTTCAAACTTACGAAGTTATTTTCTTAACTATATCTTGGAAAGTGTCATTCATCCACATACTCAGCAGAAAACTGTTGAATATCCACTATGTTCCAGGCACTGTACTGGGGATGTACCAAGATGAAAGCACAGTGTCTGCCTGAAATTGTTCTCAATGAAAAAACCCACAAATGGACCATTAAAGAGCAACGTGCTGAGGGCAATGATAAGGATGTACACATGGAAGCACCAAGGAAGGCCACGTAGCTTAGTCAGAAGTTCTGGGAAAGCATCTTGGAGGAGGAAGACCATCAGCCAGATGTTAAAGGATTTATTAGACTTCACCAAAACGTACCTATAGCAGGGCACAGCATCAGCACAGGCTAGGGGTGCAAAACAGCACGATAAATAAAAGGACTGCATGCAAAAAGAGTCCATGGTGCTTGGGGTTGACAGCAGGATGGCAGACGGTTGGCCTGAATTAGGAACAGAGGCCACAGCATGGCAGTCCTCAAAAATCACAGTAAGCCTCCTAGGGCCATGCTATAGCAGGTGTGGGTTCAGCAGAGGGCGTTAAGCCAAGAAGAGACTCAGCTATCTGTCCTCTCTGGCTGGAGTGTGAAGAACGAATTTTAGGAGGACAGGACTGCTGTCGTTAGGGAAGGCTGATGGAAAAATCCCACAGAAGTGGCAAGTGTCCACTCTTACATAAGTTGGAGTAAGGATAGAGAGGAAGGCAGATATAACCAGCAGGAGTCAGTAAATCTCTTTAGGGGAAGAATACACATTGGTGAGGACAAAGTAGAGTAGATCCAACCCCAATTCTGCCTTTATTACATAAAATAGGAAACATTACTCTATTGCTCTATAAAATGGGTAATAGTAAAGTCTAGATATCTTATCTGCCTTTCAGATCTTAAAATAGGCTAACCTCTTTCCTGCCTCAGGGCCTTTGCACATGCTGTTTTCTCTGCCTGGAATAAGAAATTATCTGTTTTTCATCTTCTGCTGACCTTTTCTCATCCTTCTGGCCTAGGTCAAAAGGTCACCTACTCAGAAAGTAGCTTTCTGTGACTAACCAAGGTAGGTGGGTACGCTTCCCTTGTTATTATTCTTTTTCCCTCCACCCTACTCATATCCTCCAAAACACAGAACATCATTTCTAATTATACTGTTATTTATTTATTTGTAGACAGCAACCATTTCTAATGTATCCCCAGGGCTAGGACGCACTAGTCATTCAACGAACAATTGTTTGACTAGAGCTGCAGCCTAATCAGTATGTTGAACCCTATGGCCCGGAGTATGTGGGGAGTAGCATCTGGGTGGTGACCCGAGGCAGCCCATGCCAGATATGACCTGGGGACCTTCACTGGTACTAAGGTAAGGAGGCATATGTTACGGGCTGAATTGTGTACCCCCTCCCAAAAGATATGTTGAAATCATAATCCCCAGTACCTCAGAACATGACCTTATGTGGAAATGGGATTTTTACAAAGGTAACTAAATTAAAACGAGGTGATGAGGATGAGATTTAATCCAATATGACTGTATCCTTAAGAGAAGTGGAAAGCTGGACAAGAGGCATACATGGAGGGAAGAAGATGTGAAGAGACATGGGGAGAAGAGAGCTATGCACAAGCCACAGCATGCTCGAGGCTACCAGAAAGTAGGAGAGAGCCCTGGAGCAGATCCTGGCTTCAGAAGAAACGTGGCCCTGTCCACCTTGCTTGTGAATTTCCAGCCTCCAGAACTGTGAGACAGTAACTGTCACTTGTTCTAAGGCACCCATTTTTGTGGCATTTTGTTATAGCAACTCTAGGAAACTAACACAGAGTACTTCAGAGAGTAGTCCTGGGATTATAAAGGTAAGTCTAAATAAGCCAGTGAGATTTAGGCCTGGAGGTTAATTTTACTCCAAGTTTTACCCACAAGCTGGCGAGGCTTAAGATCTAAATTGTGCTTGGACCTCAATCCTGTGAGAGTCTATATTCTGAACAATGGGTGCTGTGATGCAGTCTGTGGGAAAATATCATCAATAGCATCAATAATCCTTGAAAATCTGGACAGAAATAATGAGTTTATCACTGTTCCGACCAAGACGAATGAAACTATATGAAGAAAAATGGAATAATTATGCTAAGAATAGTGACTGCCTTTATACTAAATATAGGTAAAAAAATATCTACTAAGAACTATTTATGTGTGTTTTCTGCAAATGACTTCACAATTAAAACATCTAAGTCACACTTTCTGCTGTAAAAACAGAGAACTAATCAATGATTCTCATCATTTTGTTTTTAAACTCGTCTCCATTTCTTATCTCATGTTCACAATTAGTCTTTTAACTGGTACACTCACGACATGTTAAAATATACTCAGAGTCCAATCACACACTGAAAGACATTCGTTAACCACCTCCACTCTCTATTGTTCTTTCACACTTTCTTCCTAGTGGCTATATAGCTAGTTCTAAATATACTTTAAAAATTTTGTAAAATGCAGAAAATTACTTGTAAAATTTAAATTAGTGTCAGTGCAGTTTCAAATCTGCTAATAAAAAATTTTAAAACACAGTATCAAGAAACCCAATTTATAGTACTTCCTGCCACAATCGAAATTCTAGATCCTAGATATTAGCATTTAAAAAAATAGAATAAATCCGCCGGGCGCGGTGGCTCAAGCCTGTAATCCCAGCACTTTAGGAGGCCGAGACGGGCGGATCACGAGGTCAGGAGATCGAGACCATCCTGGCGAACACGGTGAAACCCCGTCTCTACTAAAAAATACAAAAAACTAGCCGGGCGACGTGGCGGGCGCCTGTAGCCCCAGCTACTTGGGAGGTTGAGCCAGGAGAATGGCCTAAACCCGGGAGGCGGAGCTTGCAATGAGCTGAGATCCGGCCACTGCACTCCAGTCCGGGCGACAGAGCGAGACTCCGCCTCAAAAAAAAAAAAAAAAAAATAGAATAAATCCAATAAATAAAATTGAATTATTCTGACTCACATTTATGGTTATATTTTAATATCTATATAGCTTAGCATATAAGTTATATTTTGGGGTGAAAATTTTTTAAAAATCCTTTTAAGATATGCATTGCAGTTCCTGAAGTCAATGAAAGCTCACATACCTGATAAATTGACCCTTCTCAGAATTTAACCTGAAGTCAATCTTTCGGACACAGATTGCTTTAGTGTACACTGTGTACATTTCGGGAAATTGAGTGTAGTCAACATGGTTGACAGGCTACCCAACATTCACCTCCACTTCCTGTTTCTAACTCACAGTTTTGTTCAGATATTAATTCCTTTTCCAGTTTCAGAGGAAATTCTGATTGGAGTAATTTAATGATCTATATTTTCCTGTTATCCAAGAGTGGATTCCTTTAAAATGGCCCAATGAGACTGAAGAGAAAGGCATATTTACACAAGTTTCTGCGACACAAGTTTCTCTTTCTCTTCTCTCTCTAGCTTTAGCTTGTGATTCTACAGATAACAAATTATCATGTATTTATTTCTCCATCTGCTTCTTGCAGATGTCTTGTGATCGTTAAGAGAACCGACATGAGGACACAGATAAAAGGGTGATGCAGGCTGGGTGTGGTGGCTTACACCTGTAATACCAGCACTTTGGGAGACTGAGGTGGATGGATCACTTGAGGTCAGAAGTTTGAGACCAGCCTGGCCAATATGGTGAAACCCCATCTCTGCTAAAAATATAAAAATCAGCCAGGCGCTGTGGGGCTCACCTGTAATCCCAGCTACTTGAGAGGCTGAGGCATGAGAATCACTTGAACCTGTGAGGTGAAGGTTCCAGTGAACCTACGTCATGCCACTGCACTCCAGCCTGGGCAGCAGAGTGATACTCTGTCTCAAAAAAAAAAAAAGAGATGATGGACAAAACATAGCTGAACACAGATAGAAAGACTTCATTGAAGTGCTAAATAAACCTGAAAAATTACTCTACCTCTTCTTTTTATGTGACATAATAAATTGCTTGATTTCTTTAAAGAAACAGTTTTGCCAAGGAAAGCCTCCTAAGTAATATTGCCAACTTTGCTACTGAGTCACAATAGATCAGGCCTTGTACTGATCAGCGAATGAGCCAAAGTCAAGTTTTCCATGGGCAGAACATAAGAGACAATGCATGCTTCCACGCTGGCTTAGTATGTAGTATTCCATATCGGGTCAAATAAACCTGATTTAATCACACTGTAGCTTTTAGGAAGTATGAATATAGCTATCATTTACTGAGTGATACATTTCTGTAATACATTTATATGAATTAATCCCATTAAATTTGCCTAAAACTCCCATAAAATACATATAATTAACTCTATTTTACATATGAGGAAACTGAGACATAAAGAAACGAAAAAACTTAAACTGGGCGATACAATTTCAAGGTGATAAAACACAAGGCTCTAAATTCCAAAAACGTTTGTGCCTAAGATCACTAAGAAAAAAATCTTTGCTACTGGATTATATCATGCTTTTCTCAATACAGTTCTTTTCTAGATAGCATGGACACTATCATATCGTAGACATGAACTTTCTTACATGTTCTTTTTTCTATGGTGGTAAAAGACACAAACATGAAATTTAACCTCTTAACAACATTTTAAATGTACAATATTATTAGCTATAGGCACCATGTTGTATAGTAGGTCTCCAGAACTTTTTCATCTTGCATAACAGAAACTTAATACCTATTGAACAGCAACTTTCCATTTCTTCCTCCACCCCTGCCCCTTTCTGCTTCAATAAGCTTGACTACTTTAGATATCTCATATAAGCAGAATCATGTAGCATGTGCCCTTCAGTGATGGGCTTATTTCACTTAGCATAATGTTTTCCAGGTTCATCTCTGTTGCTTCATATGGTGAGTTCCCTTCTGAAGACCAAATAATGTTTCTTTGTATGTACATACCACATTTTCTTTATGCATTCATCCTTTGATGGACATTTAGGTTCATACATATTTTCTCTCATTCTGTGAGTTGTTTTTTCACTCTGCTGATTATGTTCCTTATTGTGCAGAAGTGCACAGTGTTAGTTTTATGTTTTCTCACTTGTCTATTTTTACTTTTGCTGTCTGTGCTTTTGGGTTCATATCCAAGAAATAATTGCCAAGATCAATATCATGAAGTTTTTCCCGTATGTTGTCTTCTAGGAGTTTTATATTTCCAGACCTCATGCTTAAGTCTTGAATGCATTTTGAATTGATTTTTGTAGATGGTGAAAGACTAGGCTCCAGTTTTATCCATTTGCATGTGGATATACAGTTTCCCCAACATCACTGGTTGAAGAGACTATTCTTTACCCATTGTGTATTCTTGATCCCCTTTCAAATATTAGTTGACCATATATGCATGGATTTATGTGCTCTATATTCTTTTCTGTTGGTTTATACGTCTGACTTTATGTTAGTACCATAGTGGTTTGATTACTGTAGCTTTGTAATATGTTTTGAAATGAGGAAGTATGAGACTTCCAGCTTTCATGTTTTTCTTGAAGATTATTTTGGCTGTTCAGATCCTTTGTGTTTCCATTTGAATTTTAGAATTTTTTTATTTCTGTAAAAAATGTCATTGGAATTTTGATAAAGATTGTATGGAATCTGTACATTACATGGAGTAATAGGATCATTTTAATAATATCAAGTCTTCCAATTCATCAACACAGAATGTCTTTTCATTTATTGGTGTATTATTATATTTCTTTCAGCCATATTTTATGGTTTTCAGTGTACAAAAGTTTCTGCCTCTTTGGTTAAGTTTGTCCCTAAATATTTTATTCTCTTCATACTATTATAAGTGAAATTGTTTTCTTAATTTTTTGATTGTTTATTGTTAATGTATAGAAATATAACTGATTTTCATATGTTGATTTTGTATCCTGAAAGTTTACTGCATTTGTTTATTAGTTCAAGCAGGTTTTGTTCATGAAATTCTTAAGGTTTTCTCCATGCAGGATAATGTATTCTAAAAACATAATTTTACTTCTTCCATTCCAATTTGGATGCTTTGTTTCTTTTTTATTGCCTAATTGTTCTGGCCAGGAATTCCAATAATATGTTGAATAGAAGTGGTGTGGGTGGGTTTTTTGCCTTCGTCTTGATCTTAAATGAAAAAATTTCAGTTTTTCACCACTGAGTATAATGTTAGCTGTGGCTTTTTCATATTTGGTCTTTATTATGTTAAGGTAGTTTGATTCTATTTCTAGTTTGTTGAGTGTTGTTACAAAATAATGTTGAAATTTTTCAAGTGATTGTTTTTCATCTGTTCAGATGATCATGTGATTTTCATTATTCATTCTGTTCTATTGATGTGATGTATCATGTTGATTGATTTTTGTATGTTGAACTATCCTTGCATCCCAGGAGTAAACCCCAGTTAGATAAAGTGTATGATACTTTCAATGTGCTATTGAATTTGATTTGCTGCTTGAAAATTTTTGCATTTACATTCATCAGGAATATGCATCTGCAATTTTCTTTTACTGTAACATCCTTGTAATACAGGTCTCACAAAATGAATTGTTTGTTGTTTTTAAGATTTTCAGTTGGGGGGGGGCGGAGCAAGATGGCCAAATAGGAACAGCTCCAGTCTCCAACTCCCAGCGCGAAGGACACAGAAGACCGGTGATTTCTGCATTTTGAACTGAGGTACTGGGGTCATCTCACTAGTGAGTGCCGGAC
>NW_012122487.1:9343123-9347503 GCF_000951035.1 Colobus angolensis palliatus
AAAAAAAAATTTAAATTAAAATTCTAAAAAATTACTTAGAGATGATTCTCAGATTATGGAAGGATTCTTCATATCAATGTTTCTTTAAATAATTAACATTTAAATGTTACCACAATTTGATCCCTTTCCCACAATAAATTCGTCTGATGTATTTTAAAAAAAAAAAAAAAAAAAAAGATTTTCAGTTAGAAACTCTTAAGAGGCTGGGGCATTTTCAGCACAGTGTCCCCGTTTTCTCCCTGCAGGTTTGGGGAGCATGTGGGGCTTGACCATCCCTCTGAGGGAGATAATGGCAACAACAATAACAACCATACTATGAGCTCACATTTATTTATGGAGCTCTTATTGTGTTTCCGGCACTGTGCAAAGCTCTTAACATGTATTGGCTGATCTAATCCTCACAGCAGCCCTGTGGGAAAAATGCCCATTATCCCCATTTTACAGAAGGAGAAACTGTGTCACAGTAGTAGCAGCAGCTTTCCTAAAGTGGCAAAGCTGGTGAGGGGGCAGCCCAGTTTTGAAGTGAGCCACCACATTCCAGAGCAGCTTCCTTTAACTACTAGAGAGAGAGACAGTGATTTCCAAGGGAGGCATTCCACATCCAGCCATCAGTTTGTAGAAGTATTAATCTCCTCTCTCTCTCACTCTCTCTCCTCTCTCTCTTTCTCTTTCTCTGTGTGTGTGCTTTCAGAATACATAGCCTTGTTTTTTAATGCAGTCAGCTACTATATGTCTTCTTTTGAATTAATATTATTTTTAGAAATAGGATAGAAGGCCCAGAAATAAACCCAAGTATTTACAGTCAATCAATTATCAAGAAAGATCTCAAAAACACACAATAGAAAGAGATCATCTCTTCAAAAAATGGTGTTGGAAAATTTGGATATCCACAGGGAGAAGAATAAAATTGAACTCTTATCTCACACCATATTAAAAAATCAAATCAATCTGGATAAAACACTTAAATGTAAGGCCTGAAATGGCAAAGCTATGAAAAGAAAACGGGGGAAAAGCTCCATGATATTGGTCTGGGCAGCAATTTTTTGATTAGCACTCTAAAAGCACAGGCAACAACAACAAAACCCAGACAAATGGTACTGCATCAAACTAAAAAGTTCTGCACAGCCAAGGAAGCAATTAACATTGAAGAGAAAGTCTATGGATTGAGATAAATTATTTGCAAAATACATCTAATAAGGTTTAATGCCTAAAATCTATAGGGAACTCAAACAGCTGAATAGCAAGAAAACAAATAACTTAATTAAAAATTAGGCAAAGGATCTGAATAGTCATTTTTCAAAAGAAGGCATATGATGGTGAACATGTACATAAAAAAATGCTTAACATGTTTAAACATCAGAGAAATGCAACTTATAACCATAATGCAATATCAGCTTACAACTATTAGAATGGTTACTAAAACAAACAAAAAAAAACTAATGTTAAAGTGTATTGACAAAGATGTGGAGAAATTGGCAAAATGTGGAGCATAGCCATTATGAAAAACAGTATAAAGTTTTCTCAAGAACTAAAAATAGAATTACCATATGATCCAACAATCCCACTTCTGGGTATACATCTAAAGGAACTGAAATCAGTATGTAGAAGAGATAGCTGCACTCTTATGTTCATTTCAGCATTATTCGCAATTGCCAAGAAAATGGACCTACATGTCCATTAACAAATGAATGGATAAAGAAAATGTGGTATAGACACAAAACATAATAATAGCCTTAAAAAAGAAGAAAATCTTGTAATTCAAGACGACATGGATGGAACTAGAGGTCATCACACTCAGTGAAATAAGCCAGGCACAAAAAGACAAATACCACATGATCTCACTAATATGTGGAATTGAAAAAAGTAAGTCTTGTAGAAACAGAGTAGAAAAGCAGTCCCCAGAGGCTAGGGGAGATAGAAAGGGATGGTATAAGGGGAGGTACTCTTTTTTTTTTGAGACAGAGTTTCGCTCTGTCGCCCAGACTGGAGTGCAGTGGTGTGATCCTGACTCACTGCAACCTCCGCCTCCCAGGTTCAAGTGATTCTCCTGCTTCAGCCTCCTGAGTAGCTGAGATTATAGGCACGTACCACCAGGCCTGGATAATTTTTTTTGTATTTTTAGTAGAGAGAGGGTTTACACCATGTTGGTCAGTCTGGTCTTGAACTCCTGACCTTGTGATCATCCTGCCTCAACCTCTCATGAGATTTAAATTTGATAATAGAGTCCTATCAATGACTAATACGGTGTTTTTCTCATAGTAGGTGCTCAGTAAATATTTTACATTTACTGTCATTTTCCGAATAAAAAGTTAATGGAAGTCAACTGCAGCAGGCAGATTGAGTGTAAAGATTGCCCCAGTTAGTCCTCTCCCTGCACCTACATCACTTATAACATGACTTTGCTAGCTGGGCATGGTAGTGCACACCTTTAGTCCCAGCTACTCAGGAGGCTGAGGCAGAAGAATTGCTTAAAGTTAGAAGGCAGAGGTTGCAGTGAGCTGAGATTGGACCACTCCACTCTAGCCTGGGTGACAGAGTGAGACTCTGTCTCGAAACCAAAAACCAAAACCAAAACCAAAACCAAAACCAAAACATGACTTCACACCTCCCCCTTTAAGAACTGGAGTCTCTTTCTCTATCCATGGCAACTGAGCTGGCCTTATGATTTGTTTTGACCAACAGAATATGGCTGACGTAATGATGTGTCAGCTCTGAGTCTAAATTTCAGGAAGCATATTCTGCTTCCATACTCTGTTGGAACTCTGTCACCACCATTTTGCTAAGCTAGGACTAGCCTGCTGGAAGATTAAGAGACCATGTAACAAAATTCAATAGTTCCAGAAACTATTCTTGACTAGCTGATAGCCAGCTGACCTACAGCTGCCTACTCAATATACAACTGACCACAGAGATGTGGGTAAGCTCAACAAGACCAGAATAACTCCTCAGTGGACACTTAGTCTCATGAACAGTTATAAAGGCTTGTTTTTTTTTTTTTTAAGCCACTGATTTTGGGGTTGGCTTGTAGTACAATAAGGAACTGGTATATCAACTAGGAGTTTGTTCAGGAAGTGCTCAGATATGTTTTTAATGATGATCACAAAAGGATTAAGTTCAACATTTCAGAGAGAAAGTAAAGCAAAACAAAACTGCTAGATTACTGAATTTTAGAAAAAAGGAACCAAAAAAGCATTTGGAGAAAACCAAAAGAGTATACGTGTGTGTGTCTACAGAATACCTATAGAAAGCCTACAGACCTCTACAAATACCTATCAGAAGTTAGAAGACCAAGAAAGATGTACACCATATTGCTAAAAGTCAGACATTCAAACAAAATTCTGCCTGCATTACTGGCAAAATCCAAAAAATTTTTCTAGAGAAAAGCATCATTTTAAAAAGCAAAATATTTCAGTATTCTGCATATGGCTAGCCAGTTTTCCCAACAACACCATTTATTAAATAGGGAATCCTTTCCCCATTCCTTGTGTGTGTTTGGTTCATCAAAGATCAGGTGGCTATAGATGTGTAGTGTTATTTCTGAGGTCTCTGTTCTGTTCCATTTGTCTATATATCTGTTTTGGTACTAGTACCATGCTGTTTTGGTTACTGTAGCCTTGATATAGTTTGGAGTCAGGTAGCATGATGCCTCCCTCTTTGTTCTTTTTGCTTAGGATTGTCTTGGCTATACGGGCTCTTTTTTGGTTCCATATAAACTTTAGTTTTTTCTAATTCTGTGAAGAAATTCAATGGTAGCATGATGGGAATAGCATTGAATCTATAAATTACTTTGGTCAGTATGGCCATTTTCATGATATTGATTATTTCTATCCATGACCACAAAATGTTTTTCCATTTGTTTATGTGCTCTCTTATTTCCTTGAGCAGTGGTTTGTAGTTCTCCTTGAAGAGATCTTTCACATCCCTTGCAAGTTGTATTCCTAGGTATTTTACTCTCTTTGTAGCAAATGTGAATGGGAGCTCACTCATGATTTGGCTGTTTGTCTATTATTGCTGTATAGGAATGCTTGTGATTTTTACACATTGATTTTATATTCTGAGATTTGGCTGAAGTTGCTTGTCAGCTTAAGGAGATTTTGGGCTGAGACAATGGGGTTTTCTAAATATACAATCATGTCATCTGCAAACAGAGACTATTTGACTTCCTTTCTATGTGAATACACTTTATTTCTTTCTCTTGCCTGATTGCCCTGACCAGAACTTCCAATTCTATGTTGAATAGGAGTGGTGAGAGAGGGTATCCTTGTCTTGTGCCAGTTTTCAAAGAGAATGCTTCCAGCTATTGCCCATTCAGTATAATGGCTGTGAGTTTGTCATAAATAGCTCTTATTTTGAGATATGTTCCATCAACACCTAGTTTGT
>NW_012122487.1:9347553-9466922 GCF_000951035.1 Colobus angolensis palliatus
GAATGCTTCCAGCTATTGCCCATTCAGTATAATGGCTGTGAGTTTGTCATAAATAGCTCTTATTTTGAGATATGTTCCATCAACACCTAGTTTGTTCAGTTTTTAGCATGAAGGGGTATTGAATTTCACCAAAGACCTTTTCTGCATCTATTGAGATAATCATGAGGTTTTTATCATTGGTTCTGTTTATGTGATGGATTACATTTATTCATTTGCATATGTTGAACCAGCCTTGCATCCCAGGGATGCAGCTGACTTGATCGTGGTGGATAAGCTTTTTGATGTGTTGCTGGATTCGGTTTGTCAGTATTTTATTGAGGATTTTTGCATCAATGTTCATCAGCAATACTGGCCTGAAATGTTCTTTTTTTGTTGTGTCTCTGCTGGGTTTTGGTATCTGGATGATGCCGGCCTCATAAAATGAGTTAAGGAGCAGTCCCTCTTTTCCCATTGTTTGGAATAGTTTCAGAAGGAATGGTACCAGTTCCTCTTTGTACCTCTGGTAGAATTCGGCTGTGAATTGGTCTGGTCCTGGGGTTTTTTTGGTTGGTAGGCTATTAATTACTGCCTCAATTTCAGATCTTGTCATTGGGAATGCTTCCAGCTATTGCCCATTCAGTATAATGGCTGTGAGTTTGTCATAAATAGCTCTTATTTTGAGATATGTTCCATCAACACCTAGTTTGTTCAGTTTTTAGCATGAAGGGGTATTGAATTTCACCAAAGACCTTCAACTTCTTCCTGGTTTAGTCTTGGGAGGGTGTAAGTGTCCAGAAATTTATTCGTTTCTTCTAGATTTTCTAGTTTATTTGTGTACAGGTGTTTATAGTATTCTTGGATGGTAGTTTGCATTTCTGTGGGATCAGTGGTGAACTCTCCTTTATCTTTTTTATTGTGTCTATTTGATTCTTCTCTCTTTTATTCATTAGTCCAGCTAGTGGTCTATCTATTTTGTTAATCTTTTCAAAAAACCAACCAGCTCCTGGATTCATTGATTTTTTAAAAGGGGTTTTCATGTCTCTATCTCCTTCAGTTCTGCTCTGATCTTAGTTATTTCTTGTCTTCCACTAGCTTTTGAATTTGTGTGCTCTCACTTCTCTAGTAATGTTAGGGGGTTGATTGAACCCCTTCCTTATACAAAACCCCTTATACAAAAATTAACTCAAGATGGATTAAAGACTTAAATATAAGACCTAAAACCATAAAAACCCTAGAAGAAAACCTAGGCAGTACCATTCAGGACATAGGCATAGGCATAGACTTCATGACTAAAACACCAAAAACAACGGCAACAAAAGCCAAAATTGACAAATGGGATCTTATTAAACTAAAGAGCTTCTACACAGCAAAAGAAACTATCATCAGCATGAATAGGCAACCTACAGAATGGGAGAAAATTTTTGCAATCTAGTCATCTGACAAAGGGCTAATATCCAGAATCTACAAGGAACTTAAACACATTTACAAGAAAAACACAACCCCATCAAAAATTGGGCTAAGGATATGAACTGACACTTCTCAAAAGAAGACATTTATGCAGTCAACAAACATATGAAAAAATGTTCATCATCACCGGTCATTAGAGAAATGTAAATCAAAACCACAATGAGATACCATCTAACGCCAGTTAGAATGGCGATCATTAAAAAGTCAGGAAACAAGAGATGCTGGAGAGGATGTGGAGAAGTAGGAACGCTTTTACATTGTTGATGGGAGTGTAAATTAGTTCAACCATTGTGGAAGACAGTGTGGCAATTCCTCAAGGATCTAGAACTAGAATTACCATTTGACCCAGCAATCCCATCACTGGGTCTATACCCAAGGGATTATAAATCATTCTACTATTAAGACACATACACACATATGTTTATTGCAGCACTATTCACAGTATCAAAGACTTGGAACCAACCGAAATGCCCATCAGTGATAGAGTGGATAAAGAAAATGCGGCACATATACACCATGGAATACTATGCAGCCACAAAAACAAAGGACTTAAACCATCATTCTTAGCGAGCTAACACAGGAACAGAAAACCAAACACCACATGTTCTCACTCATAAGTGGGAGTTGAACAATGAGAACACATGGACACAGGGAGTGGAACATCACACACGGGGGCCTGTTGGTGTGTGGGGGACTAGGGGAGGGATAGCATTAGGAGAAATACGTAGTGTAGATGATGGGTTGATGGGTGTAGCAAACCACCATGGCACGTGTATACCTATGTAACAAATCTGCACCCTTTGCACATGCATCCCAGAATTTAAAGTGTAATAATAATAATAATAAAAGCAAAATGTTTATCCAAGTGAAGCAATAGGGAAACCCAGGCAACATGGACGGGTCAGATGTCAACTCAAAGGTAAAGAGATCCAAAAGAATTTTAAGAGCCACTGCAAGCAACAGCACAGCCCATAATATGCAGTTCTTTAAATAAATTAGAGGAAGGGACCCAGCCAAAGAAAAACAGTGAGATAGATACAGGGCAAAAGGGCTGTCAAGAAAATGAGAAAGGAGATAGCAGAGAGATTCAATGAATTCTTTGCTTCACTCATTCCATAGGAAGACCTTAGGAAGTTTCTCACTCTAATATTGTCTTTTAACAGAGACAAGTCAGAGGTGAGACAGCAAATAATGCTAAAAGCATAAGGTGTGCTATGATGAACTGGCAAACTGAAGGTAGATTATGTGTATATTGGTGTCCTGGCAGCAGTCCAGGTATTGTGAAGAAATTGAAGGGTAAGGAGAGCTCTTCTCAACCAAATGTGCAACTGTATTACAGGACTCTCCTGGAAGAGCATTTGATTTTATATCTGGACAGTTGACAGAAACTATATGAAAGTGTGGCATCATGCAATATTTGTGCAAATATGGTAGAATTATCAATTGAGAATTTTGTTCAAGCTACTATAGAGGGCTAGTATAAGCAATGCTGTTTCTTTCTCTTAGGTATAACAAGAAGGGAGTCAAGTTTTGGTCTTTTCAGTTCTCAGCATTTTGTCCCAGGGAGTTATTAACAGTTTTTGCAAGTCAGAACTAAAAATGAAAGTTGAACTCAAACTATGCTCTGACCCAAACTTATGTCTGAGGAGAACGTAGGCTCATTTGGTGTGGGTTGAACTGAGTGGTCCCCAAGAGAAAGGAGATGAAAATTGAAGGAAGAAGAAGGGGAAAAACAGTGGTCTGCCCGAGATTGGCAAAAGTTCCCCAACACTAAGAGAAGGAAGAGGAGTTGGATGGTTTCTACAAACAGCAGACAGGACTCCCAAATGAGAAGGGAAGAGAAGGAACCTGGCTGCAGGATACAGAAGTAGGTTCACTGTTGAACCATGAGGTGTTGGGAACAGTAGTGAACATTTCATGTATTAGACAGACCTGGGGTTGGAGAACGGGAGTCAGAAAACTCCAGCTCCACACATGGTACCATGCCTAAAAGATGGTGGGGGGTAGAATTGGTGGAAACATCAGCCAATCAGAGGAGACACAGCCCCAGTGGTAACTGCTAAGAATTAGGAGTTCAGCTCATGCCTTTAGGTTTCGTTGTCTTACTATGGTCGCAATGGGATGCCTCAACTATCTCGTGTGGGAATCAGAATTCAGATGTATGATATTTATTGTACATGAGTGTTCCCAGAAAATGCTTAGCCTACCCCTACACCAAAGTAAAATCAGAAGAAATATACTCTCAAAAGTGGAAATCATCACTGATTAATCCATTTGAATTATTTGACTAGGAAAATAAGCCTGGGAAAAAAATCAGTAAATTTATTTAGCTATTTAAAAGAACTTGGCCAAAACTCTATGACAAGAACTATTTTACCATTTTTTCCCTCTATTTTGAATTATGAAACATTTCACATGTTTCTGAAAAGGTCAGACCAGGAGATAACAGACACCCAAATACTGACCACCCAGATTTCACAGCTGTTAACATTTATCAAATTTGCTTCGGAGCCTATTTTTAAAAATAAAAATAAAATACTTTACATGCAATGAAAGCCCCAACTTCATCTTTCCCCTCTCTTGTTTCCTGGAAATAACCCTAGAAATGACTTTCTGAAATTGTGGATAACATTGTTTTATATTTGACTACCTATACATGCATTCATAAAAATATATATTGTTGTGTTATAAAATTTTTATCTGATTATAATTGTTAGATTTTTATGTAACATTCACTTACAAATTTTAACTTCTTCTGTATCTGTGACCTTACACTCTTCTTTTATTCCTAACGTTGTTTGTGTTTTATTTCTTTCTAATTTTCTACTTTCACCTAAAAACTATTATGAGACTGCTGGTATTTCTTTTTTTTTTTTTCTTTGAGATGGAGTCTCGCCCTATCGCCCAGGCTGGAAGCTCCGCCTCCGGGTTCACGCCATTCTCCTGCCTCAGCCTCCCGAGTAGCTGGGACTATAGGCACCAGCTACCACACCCGGCTAATTTTTTTTCGTATTTTTAGTAGAGACGGGGTTTCGCTGTGTTAGCCAGGATAGTCTTGATCTGCTGACCTCGTGATCCGCCCGTCTCTGCCTTCCAAAGTGCTGAGATTACAGGCGTGAGCCACCAGGCCCGGCCCCTGCTGGTATTTCGTATATTTTACAAGTCTTTTTAAATCTAGCTTCTTGTTATTTAATACATTTACCTGTTTCATAATGATCTTTTGTTCTTAACTAATATGTTTATTCTTACCTTTTCTTTCACTTTCATGCTTTTCACATTTATACTTTTGCTGTTTACTTTTATTCCCTGCTCCTAGTTCTCTGGTAGATGATACAGATAGATATGTTCGATTATAAAACATACTTATTTGAAACTATACAAATAATTGATAAAATCTGTTTTTATCAGAATTATCTTTTAACTGTGTTCTATTTCAAATGAAATACCTAGCACAGGGTTTCTCAACATTAACGATATTGACATTTGAGGCTGTATAATTCTTTGTTGTGAGGAGAGAGTCTTTTGTGTTATAGTATATTTTGCAGCATCCCTGGTTTTGACCTCTGGATAGCAATAATACCCCTGTCCCTCAATTGTAATAGCCAAAAATGTCTCTAGACATTGCCAAATGTCCCCTGGCGGACAAAATCACCCCAATTAAAAATCACTGCTTTAGCAACTTGCAATCCCTCCACCATTCTGCCATTTGCATTGTACAATTTCTAAAATCTTGTAGGTGACTGTTGTCTCTAGGTCAGACTAAAGTTTAATTCTTTTCATTTAAAAGTGAGATTAATTTTGAAATACTCCAAGAGAACCATAGACTAGTCAAAAGTGGTTTTCCTATTACCCTCTTATCCTCTGCTCAAAACAACCTTATATAACATTACAACATCCAGATTTCATTACATAGGTTTTAACTCACAGCTTAAGGGATAAATTATTTTCCATCTGGACATGCTCCATATTTGAGAGGTAGTAACACAAATTTCCCAAAAACAACCTTTCTACTATACATGGAGGAGGTGATCTGGACCTGTATATACTATCTTCTATCATAAAGTAATTTGAAGTGATGCCTTCATTTCACACCTCTATTACTTCATTTGAAGTGGTTTTAATATATAGATATCGTGGCTTTTTACAGCATAATTAGTAGACTGGCAAATTTCTGGACAAATATTTTCTTTAAAATCCTGATATATTTTTCCACTCAGGAGATTGTTTTCTTTTAATATTAAAGCATATTTCTAGATTTCTGCTAGTTTTGTTTTTCCAGAAATACTTAAAGTTGAAACTTAGCTCTCAGTCATTCACATGCTACATTATCTGTTATTATTTCTGCTAATTTTCCTTTTTCTCAGCATTCTTTAAAAGTTAGAAAATAGTTTTATCATTTAATTTTCTATGATGTTTATTCTATTCTTTAGTCTTATGTTTGAGCAGTATTAAATAATGCTCTGATAGTTGTATCTCCTTTTATTATTTCCCATAATCTTAATTATATATGTAGTATATCAATTTACTTTGTTTTCATGTATTTGGGGGTTTTCCAGATACCTTTCTGTTTTGATTTCTAACTTAATTCCATTGCGCTTAGTGAACTATTTGGTGTGACTTGAATCATTTGAAATTTATTGACCCTTGTTTTATGTCACAAAATATGGTTTACATTGGTGAGAAGTTTTGTGTGCACTTTAAAAGAATGCATGTTCTGCTACTGTTGGGTGGAGTGTTCTCTGATTGTCAATGGTCAAGTTGGTTAAGAGTACTGTCCAGAACTTCAGTACCCTTACTGAATTCTGTGTACTTCTTCTGTCAGTTATTGTGAGGGATATTGAAATCTTTGACTATAATTGTGTATTTGCCTATTTCTCTAAGCAATCTTATCACTCTTTATTTCATGCATTTTGAAGCTATATTATGAAGTGAATAAAATTTTAGGATTACTATGCCTTCTTGATGAATTGTGCCTTTTGTTACTGTGAATTGCCTTCTTTATCCGTCAAAATAGTTTCTGTTCTGAAATCTGTTTTGTGTGATATTAATATAGCTACTCTAACTTTGTTTTAATTAGTGTTAGCATAGTAGTACTATTAGCATAACTTATCTTTCTCCATTCTTTTACTTTTAACCTATTTTATTTTATTTTGAGACAGAGTCTTGCTCTGTTGCCCAGGCTGGAATGCAGTGGCACAATCTCGACTCACTGCAAGCGTGGTCTCCCCGGCTCAAGTGATCCTCCCACTTCAGCTTCCCAAGTATCTGGGACCATGGGCCGCGCCACCATGCCCAGCTAATTTTTGTATTTTCTTTTTTGCAGAGACAGGGTTTCACCATGTTGCCCAGGCTGGTCTCAAACTCCTGGACTCAAGTTATCTGCCAGCCTCGGCCTCCCAAAATACTGGGATGACAGGTGTGAACCCTGCATCTGGCCTTTATCTCTATTTTAAAATGCATTTATTGTACTCAGGTATAATGCGGTCTTGCTTTTGTGTCTAACCACACAATTTCTATCTTTTGATGAGGATATTTAGACCATTTATATTTAATGTGACTATTGATAGGTTTAGAGTTAGCTGTATCATCTTGTTACATCTTTCCTATTTGCCCCATCTTTTCTGTTTCATTTTTCCTGTCTGCTCTTTAAACAGAATTTATATTCATTAACCCTCCCCCTTTCAGGGATGCCACTTTCACATATAATAAAACACTTCTTAGCTTTCCCATAACTCGTGGATGTTTCATTAATTTTATTTTTTTCTCTGTGATCCTTTTTGGTAGTTCATATTTTATGTCTCCAAGTTCATCGATTCCTTCAAGTGTATTTTTCTTTCTTTCTTTTTTTTTTTTTTTTTGACAGTCTTGCTCTGTTGCCCAGGCTAGAGTGCAGTGGCTCAATCTCGCACACTACAACCTCTGCAGCCGGGTTCAAGTGACTCTTCTGCCTCGGCCTCCTGAGTAGCTGGGACTACAGCTGTTGGCCACCATGTCTGGCTAATTTTTGTACTTTTAGTAGGCACAGGGTTTTACCATGTTGGCCAGGCTGGTCTTGAACTCCTGACCTCAAGTGATCCGCCCACCTCAGCCTCCCAACTACTGCGATTACAGGCGTGAGCCACTGGGCCCAGCCTCAGTGTATTTTTAAAATCACAAATTGTTGGCTCTTTTGTTATATTTCCATGTTTCTGCTCAAGGTTTTGAACATATGGAATAGAGTTATAATTACTGTTTTAATGTCTTTGTTAGTTTTAACATCTGTCAGTTCTGTGTTGAATTTGGTATTTCTCCTCACTGTGGGTTGTATTTTATTGTTTCTTTGCTTGTCTGATAATGTTTGATTTTGATTAAATGTCAGATTTAGTGAATTTTATCTTTTGGGATACGGGATATGTTTGTGTTCTCATAAATATTCTTGAGTTTTGTTCTCGGGACAGGTTACTTAAAAACAATTTTATCCTTTTGGATCTTGCTTTTCAGATATGTTGGGAGGAGCCAGAGTAGTGTTCAGTGCAGGGGTGATGATTCCCACCACCGAGGCAAGGTTCTTATGTGTACTCTACCTAGTGCCCCAGGAGTCTTGAGCTTTTCCACTCTGTTTGGTGAGAACATGCACTATTTCAGTCCTGTGTGAGCACTGGGTACTATTACTGTGTTTTTTTTCTTGTTTTTTTTTTTTTTGTTTTTTTGGTTTTTTTTTTTTTTGAGACAGAGTTTCACTGTGTCACCCAGGCTGGAGTGCAGTGGCATGATCTCGGCTCACTGCAAGCTCTGCCTCCTGGGTTCATGCCATTCTCCGGCCCCAGCCTCCTGAGTAGCTGGGACTACAGGAGCCCGCCACCACGCCCGGCTAATTTTTTGTATTCTTAGTAGAGATGGGGTTTCACCGTGTTAGACAGGATGGTCTCCATCTCCTGACCTCATGATCCACCTGCCTCGGCCTCCCAAAGTGCTGGGATTACAGGCGTGAGCCACTGCGCCCGGCCTACTGTTCATCTTTTAGGTGGTTTTTCCCCTCCCCTATTGTAATTTTCTCAATGCTTGCACTTACTAGTGCTCAGCTGAATACTTAAAGAGGCCCCTAATCCCATGTCTGGAGTTCCGTCTCTGCGTACCTCTCTGTTCTCCAGCACTCTATTCCACAAACTCAAACCACATGGTCTGTCTAGACTCTCACTTCTGTCTTCTCAACTCAGGGATTCTCCTGGGCTCCACCTGCGCCCCTTCAACATGGACTGGAAAACCTGCCAAGGCAGGGATCTGGGATAGTTGCAGTGCTCCCCTCACTTGGGCATCTCCCAGGCATCACTATCATTCATTGTCTCAAGTCCAGCATACTGAAACTATTGTTTCAGATATTTTTTCCATTTTTGTTTGTTTTAGGCTGGAATGTAACTCCATTTGCTGAAATTCCATCTTGGATAGAAGTCCAAGTCTCATCAATTCATTTTTAATTGTATTATAAAGCATCTAAACATAGTCAACGAGGTAAAATTAGAAAAATCTCCTTAATCATTCTCCTACTTTTAATTCCAACTGCCCTTCCTATAGTATCTTCTGTCAGGAATTCAGAATGTGTACTACTATTTCCTTTACTATATATTGGTATACATGAACAGATATTTTTGTATTAAAATTTCAATTTCTAAATAAATAATTACACCTTTTTATTTTCGCTGAACAATATGTCTTGGGAATCCTTCCATGGCATACTTATTTATTTTTAAAAATTGTCCCCCAGAATTTCCAAGTGTTTTATATAATGAGTATACCTTAATTTATTTTATAACTTCACTTATTGATGAAGTAATTAACTACCACTGTTTTACTATCACAAACAATCGCTTCTCGGCCTTTTGGCTAAGATCAAGTGTACTATTACAAACAAAACTGTAGTGCATATAGAGAGGGAAAAATATAGAGAGATATAATGATACAGATAAAAAAATTTCATGAATAGTTATTTCTCTGGTTTGCTACCAAAGGATACATTCATGTTAATTTTGTATTAATATTGCCAAATTGCTTTTGAAAAAATGTTAAACACTTCCACTCAAATCAACAGTGCATCAAAGTATTCACTTCCTTGTGTTTTGTAAACTTTGCTATTCTTGCCAATATAAAAGACAGAAGTGATATTAATAGTGGTTTTTCTTTTTTCTGGTTACCAGCAAAGTTGAGATGTTTACTTAGTTTAGATTCCTTTATGCTCAACTGTCTGCTTTTATCTTTTGCTTGCTTTTCATTGCCTTTCATTGTTGTTCTTTCTTTTTACTGATTTGTGAGAAATATTATATGGCCTTGATATCTCTACATTTTCCATTAAATGTTCCAATATGTTTTTGTGGTTGTTGCTTTATTCACATTAGTGAATGTAGTCTTTTCTTTCATACAGAAGATCACAATTTTCTTGATGATCTATATAAACAGATCTAGATTTAGAGAGATGATTATAGTTCCTGCATATTTCTTGTTCAGTTGCCCTTCAGGCCCCTACAACTCTACATCCAGGAAGCAGGCTGAGAAAGCTGGCAAGACTTGGAGGAGGAGCTTCCAAAATCTCTCCAAATGTGGCCAAGGCTAAGATAAAATGAATGGGCTGGGCACAGTTGCTCACACCTGTAATCCCAGCACTTTGGGAGGCCAAGGCAGGCAGATCACAAGATCAGGAGATTGAGACCATCTGGCCAACATGGTGAAATCCCGTCTCTACTAAAATACAAAAAATTAGCTGGGTGTGGTGGTGCGCACCTGTAGTCCCAGGTACTCGGGAGGCTGAGGCAGGGGAATTGCTTGAACCCAGGAGTTGGAGGTTGCAGTGAGCCAAGATTACACCATTGCACTCCAGTCTGGCAACAGAGCGAGACTCCATCGCAAAGAAAAAAAAAAAAACAAAAAAGATACAATGAATGGCATCAGTGAAGGTAGGACAGAACAGACAATTCCAGCAGGTAAATCACGCACTCATGATAGAACATTTCCCACCTCCAGGGTAGAGTATCCTTGCAATAACTATCTAATGGGATTTCAGAATTGCTTTAAAACAGTGAATATAGAACTCTTTCTTTCCTTTCTGAATTTCAATAACCTGATTCTTTTCTGAAGTTGCATATCAGCAGTATGGGAGACAGATAACTTGTCATTTTGCTTCATAGGTTTGTAGACCACGAGGAACCACATATAGAAGTTCAGCTCAGTGTTGTGATTGGATAGAACTTGGGAAGGGAGTAAGTATAATTTGCTGGCAGAAGAAAAGTCAGTGATATATTTGTGACCAGAAGAGTTGACTGTGATAGCTGTTAGAAAATAGAGTTTCACAGCATTTTGTTCTCTCACTTTGAGCACAAAGTAAGATTGTTCTCCATCTACTCAATCTCAGGCCTGGCTCTGTGATGCTTAAGCAAATGTAACGTGCATAAAAGTGATGCAAGTTATTTCTGAGTAGAAACTCTAAGAGTCAGTGCTTAGTTTTCCATGCTCTCTTCTTCTGATGTGACAGTCACAGAAGGAGAAAACAAAGTTCCATCAGCCTGAGTCCCTCAGAGACAAAGATAAGCAGAGCCATAAAGCTTACTTATGACAGATACAAAGTTTAAGCAAGAACTACACTTATTTGTTGTAAGCCACTAATATTTAAGGATTGTTTGTTGCCTCATATAATACAGCTTATGTTGATTAATAAGTCATCTTCTACTTTATCTTTATTCTTGTACTTAACAATTTTCAGAAATATTGAGTCTTCAGAGGTCTCTTTTCCATGTCTGGTTCAAATTTTTCATGTCCTATATATTCTGTTTTTCCTTAGTCTTTAACTGAAAAAAGTCTATATAAATCTGGTTTTGGCCCATAGATATCGTGTATGGATTACCCCCAGTGCCCTCCACTGAACACACCTACATGAATAGGATCACTTTGTCATCTGAGATCAGGAAATGTGTTCACTGCCTGTATTAAGCTGGCATCTATTTGGTAAGTGTGTTTTTCAGTACTGAAGTGGAAATTTAATGCCACTGCCCAATTCTCTCACTGTAACAGCAAAATGACTATGCTTTTTAAAAATCTGAACTCCATCTGTAGTTCTTCTACTGACCAAACACACACACACACAAAACCCAAAACACTATACATAAAGTACTGCTTCTACATATTTTGCTGCTTTAGGGCCCACTTATAAAATTTGTAGCTAAGTGTCATCTTGTATAAAATAAAATAAAATAACATTGACCTTGCAGGTGGGAAGATAACATGCATGACATGATGCCAATTTCACCGGTTCAGTTCATTATTACTCTTTATTTGTTCAAGGTGTATTATATTCACAATTTCTATAATCCTGTTTATTTTTCTTGTTTACTAAGGCAAGATTGTTTTACTAAACTTTCTTGGAGTTTTTCCTCTTTGTTGCAAGGGTATCAAAATGATTCTGGTAGTCAAATTATTAAAGCATAAAATTCTACAGAGTTCACCCATTTTCAATCAATCTTCTTGTTGCCTTAGTAACTATCTGAATAAAATAGCTCTCAAGATATTATTTTAGAAAAGTGTCTTCACTATCTGGACCCTCTAAAGTTTTACATCAAGATTCTGGGGTCTAGAATGAATGCAGCAGGTAGCTGCCTCCATTGAGAAATGAGCCTTAACAAGGTTTATTTCTGTCTGGGTTCATTACACATTACACAAGGACATCCAAGGAAATGTCAAATGAGATCTTTTAGTTTTCACTGGGATAAAATTAGACTGGGTATGATGAGCCAAAAGAGTGTGACTGAGGGCCCTGGGCACAGGCTTCATAATGTGGCTATGCCCATAGACTTATCCATAGAGCGTTTACTCCTGGGATTCTCAAACCTGCTGCCAAGTTTACCACTCAATTCCTGTCTCTTCTGTGTGACTTTCTGCTTATCCTGGCTTTACTTCTAGTTGCTTTTTTTTTTTTTTTTCACTCAGCTGGTTATCTTGATGTCTCTACACCCCAACTTCCCCAATAATCTGATTCCCTGGCTTCTACTCATAGCTCCTCTATGAGAATACAGCCTTAACTTGACACTTATCATGAACTCGTTCACTGGTTTCCTCCCTGAAAGAAAGGCCCTTTTCCCAGGCAGCCATAACCAGAGTCTTAACCAAGCTAACTCTTCTCTGTTGGATATTAACTGCTAGAGCCTCTCTTCTTTCTCTCTCTCTGCTTCAACCATAATTATACTCACTTCCATTCCTATTCAAATTAACTCTTTGGATCCTGTTAACTCCTTCAGAGATTGTTTGCCATTTGACCTTTTATTATTTCTTTTAAAATTCAGTCTGAGTTAGGATAACATCATTTTGATAAGGGTTTTCTTGGTGAAGTCTTGGGGAAAAAAAATACCAGTTAGTTCTTCTTGGCATCATTTGCTCCTCCTAGGGACTCTCACCCACATCACACACTTAACCAGATGAGCCCTGACACTGTCATCATGAAGTATGACCCCTGATGTCTCAGCTCAGGGTTTCTCAACCTTACCACTATTGTCAGCACTTGGGGCTGAATAATTCTTTGCTGTGGGAGGCCGTCTCATACAATGCAAAATATTTAGGAGCATTCCTGGCTAGACTGACCAACTGGATATCAGTAGCAACTCCTGTCCTCAAGTCTTGACCATTAAAAAAAAAAAAAAAAAAGATTCCCAGGAAAGATGGCTGAATAGAAACAGCTCCATTCTGCAGCTCCCAGTGAGATCAATGCAGAAGGAGGGTGATTTCTGCAGGTACCCAGTTCATCTCACTGGGACTGGTTAGACAGTGGGTGCAGCCCACGGAGGGGAAGCTGAAGCAGGGTGGGATGTCACCTCACCAGGGAAGCGGAAGGGGTCAGGGAACTCCCTCCCCTAGCCAAGGGAAGCAGTGAGGGACCATGCTGTGAGGTATGGAGCTATCCGGCCCAGATACTATGCTTTTCTGATGGCCTTCATTAAAAAGTTAGGAAACAACAGATGCTGGAGAGGATGTGGAGAAATAGGAACGCTTTTACACGTTGCTAGGAGTGTAAATTAGTGCAACCCTTGTGGAAGACAGTGTGGCAGTTCCTCAAGGATCTAGAACTAGAAATACCATTTGACCCAAAATCTCATTACTGGGTATATACCCAAAGGATAACAAATCATTCTACTATAAAGACACATGTACACATATGTTCATTGCAGCACTATTCACAATAGCAAGACTTGGAACCAATCTAAATGCTCATCAATGTTAGACTGGATAAAGAAAATGTGGCACATATACACCATGGAATACTATGTAGCCATAAAAAAGGATGAGTTCATGTCCTTTGCAGGGACATGGATGAAGCTGGAAACCATCATTCTCAGCAAACTAACACAGGAACAGAAGACCAACCACCGCATGTTCTCACTCATAAGTGGCAGTTGAACACTGAGAACATACGGGCACAGGGAGGGGAACAACACACACTGGAACCTGTCGACGGGGTGGGAGGCAAGGCAAGGGATAGCATTAGGAGAAATACCTAATGTGGATGATGGGTTGATGGGTGCAGCAAACCACCATGGCACATGTATACCTATGTAACAAACCTGCATGTTCTGCAGATGTGTCCCAGAACTTAAGGTGAAAAAACAAAACAACAACAAAAAAACTCCCAAGTCTCTAGACATCGCCATATGTCCCCAAGGGGCCAAATTACTTCCGGTTGAAACCACTGTAGCTGATGAACTCCATTCCTAGAGAACATGTTTTAGGTGAAACATTTAAAATCCTAAAAGATTTTAGAAAATTCTTTATCACGAAATTGGATGCAGGATTTCTCTGCATGTGCTTAGAAATGGACAGGCTGAGATTTAAATGCTATTTCACATATCTGTAAGGAGCAAGTTTTCCTAATCTTCAGCAGTTGTAGGTTTCACCATGTATTCTCTCCTACTTCACCAATTCTCTCTGCTACATTTTCTAATTAGAGAGTTGTATTTGTTGGAAAATGGTTGCAATCATGAAATAAACTCTACCATATGTTTTATTATGAAATATAGCTTCTTGCCTGTTTTTAAAGGAGCTTCTCAGATGAACTGATTGCGAGCACATGTCAAATTCTGATTTCAAACTAACTTAGCTGCAATAGAGATGGGTTAGACCTCTCTTTGGGTGGATATTATAGGAAACTACAGGTGAACAGACAATATTATTAGCTAAAGGTAAAAAGGAAATGTCTAGTTAAAAATCATTTGGCTCATTAAAACTGGATAATTAGCAGGATAGGTAAAATCTAGTTTTCTAACAAACAAATACCCCCTCCCCACCTTGGGGGTGGAAAAAAAAAAACTTGAACTCATTAAAATCTATCAGAAATGCTACTTTTCAAAAAAGTCTGGTAATAACATCATAAACCAAAAATATGCTTTTGATATCATTTTCTAGGGTTTGAAAAATATTTTTTCTCACACTGAACATGAACAACTTTTAAGACATGAGTGTATATGGAAGAGGAGCAAAATGGGAGTGGAATATTAATAAGCAGGGCTCTGCCCCTTTTACTGAAAGCATGCTTCTATAACATAATAGTTCATAAACTTCCTTACTTAACCTGAGATCTACGTCTTCCCTTTCTTGTGCACCTTCTTTAGACATACATAATGGGATTTTCTATCCACCTTTTTGGAAACCTCCACCTGAAGAATTTAATTTTTCAGGATTTCTCTGTCTCTCTACATCAATACACTCCTCTAAGTCTGAGATATTGATAATAAGCAGCAGAGTCTATTTGGGGCTTTGGTATACACAGTGCAGTTTCTCTTGGGGTCTTCTCAATGGTTGGAGACAGATCAAAGTCTACTGAGTGTGGACCATTTTTCTCAGATGCACACAGGCACACACACATACACTTCTTGAACAATTAACAACTATACCATGTTTTTCTAATGCTCTACAACAATGTAACTACCGTTATGCATTACTATGTTTTTTCTTTTCCACCTTCTTTTATTAAAATTGTATTCTCTAAGACTACTAGAAATAAGAATTAGGCATACTGAGTGACATACTCCTTCATAACTCCCCCAAAGGGTGCAAAAGCTTGGAAATTAACACTTCCAGGCTTTAATTCAGTTCTTGGGCAAGGTAATAATTATGGTGTAAGGCCTACGATTAAGGCCCAATATTATGTGCTGCTTCAACATCTGGGAGGAAGTAGGAGGAATTCAAATGGCCTAACTTCAAGTTCTGCTCTCCACTCTGTTTTCACTGCTAACCTCCCCTAGCCAAATGACCCTCTTTATCAAAAGGACCAGATGCAGTTCCTGCTTAGCCCTGAGTAGTGAGTTTTGGTTCCCTGCCAATCTACAGAATGATTCAGTCAATCACACCCTCCCGTAGACCAGAGAGTACCTCAAACTCTTGATACTACAACACCTGACTTTCACAGCCCCTCCATGTTCACTGCATCCCAGAGTATGCCCCTGTGCCTCCCTACACTGGGGAGGTGTACTCTTCTCCCCCAGGCTGTGAGTCTATGTGACCAATAAACTCCTATTGATTTTATCTGTCCAGTGTCAAGTATAGTTTCAGCCACTTCCACAACCCTACGGCAGGAAACCCTCCATCACCAATGGAGTGAATAGGAGGCAATTAAAATGATGATGATCGTTATCTTTGTGTTAACAATGATGGAATAGGATGATTGTTATTCTAGCAACATTTTAAAAAGCAAATGTAGTCTATGTGCAGTAAAATGTACAAAAATCAGGTATACAGCACAATGAATTTTTGTTCAGCATTTCAAGTCTACCTTGTTTTTCAAACACTCCTAAATTAATAATTTGTATTAGGGTTAACTTTTTCTTTACAGTAAATGCCTATTTATATCTATCCCCATATTTGTCTATCTCCTTGTTCTGTATCACATTGTGCATTCCATTTCTTCCTTTTAGATTCCACTGTCTTCTTCCTGAAGCACATTCTTTAGTAGTTCACATTCTTTAGTAATTCTTTAGTAGTATAGACCTCATTGAGGGTCTATATGTGAAAAACTTTCTTAATCTGTTTCCTACCAATTATTTTACTTTACTTTTACTTTTGAATGACAGTGTAGCCAGTTAGAGAATTTTAGGCTGATATTTATTTTCTCTTGGCATTTTAAAGATTGTATTCCATTGTATTTTTGCCTCCATTGTTGTTGATAAATCTGTTGTTTGTCTAAATGATGTTACTTTGTAGATAATCTGATTTTTTTTCTTTTTCAGGATGCTGTTACATTTTTTTCTTTTTTCTTTATGTTATGCTACAAAATGTGCAGATATGTAGATAGTACAAACATATCTATGTTTTTCTCGATTGATTTACATTTTTATTATAACTTATTGACAGTAAATTGCATATTTCAACTGAACAATTCAGTGAAATCTTATGTCTGTATACACCATTTTGTAACCACTACCCTAGTAAAGATATAGGACATTTTCATCACTCCAAGAAGTTCACTCATGCAACTTCCTTGTCAGTAATCTCCAGAGGTCACCAGTGATTTGATTTCTATCATGATAGTTTAGTTTTGCTTGTTTTTGAACTTCACACTGATGGACTCCTACAGTATGTATACTAATAAGTAACATACTACTGTTAACTTTTGAAAAATTATTCTTAGTTTTTCTTGATTTCCAGTTTTGTCATTCCTCTTTGCAACAACAAAGTATAGGTAAGAAATAACAAAAAGGTACAGCAGGATGTCCTTTGGTTTAGAACAAGAGTTGACAAATTCTGTCTATAAAGGAATAGATAGCAAATATTTTAGGGCCACATAGTCTCTGGTGCATTCTCTCTGCTCAAGGGCTGAATGCAATAGGCTGTGCCTGTAGTTTGCCAATCTCTAGTTTGGAGTGCTGCTTATTTACCTATTTTCCCATAGAATTATTATCATCTGCTTTTTTTTTTTTTTCTAATTCAGTTAAAATTTGCTTTATTCTCTTCCCAAATACAAGTTTATAAAGAGCAAATAAAATTTACATTCCTGCTTCATGAAGTTAATTCCTAGGAAATTGTGTAAGCTAAGCCAGAATGAAAAAGTTCTCTAAAGTATGAATAATTATACTACTTTTTAATAGAATTTGGGAAATAGGATGTAGTCAGAAGGCACACAAGAATAGACCCAAATTCTCATAAACATTGAAATTGACTTAAAAGAAATTTGAGTGGTTGGTATATTTATTCTCATAATTAGTTTCTGCCTTTTGTAGTTTATTTTATCAATTAGTCTTTCTGAAAGATCCTCCACATTACCTTGGCCTTTGATTTTAAGAAATCTTTGTAATTTCTTCTAGTAGCTATACTGGCAAGAAGGTTTTTCCAAAACTCGAGCAGGAAGCCTATTAAAACTGTGGTTATGTCTGCCAAAAAATTGGTCAGCACAGGTAGCAAGGCAGTGCATTCCCACCCTAGCTATAAATTCACTGAAGGATAATTTGTTCTATCAGTACATACCATCTATCTTGCTATATGTGGTGTTTGATCTTATCTGAGATCAGGGCCAGCAAATGTGCTAGTTGTGCCCTTATGTAACAACCTTAATAACTCGGGAAAAAATAAAGGTTCCTAATAAAAGATGATTCAGTCTTCCTCAGCCAGGCCATAGTTTTATTATTTTGGAATAATCTCTATCTTTTGTAAACTCTAAATCATATTTAAGAGACACATTTATGTTTCGAGTAAGCATTGCTGGAACCCTTTGCAATAAACTGAAAGAATTAGAGTCCAGTAATGATCCAGTTTTCCAGAGTATTTTAAATTTTCTTTTTTTTCTTTTTCAACATATCTGTTTCATAATTAAAAGATTCTTGGGTTTGATTGCGATTGGGAGGCTATGCCAGCCGTTCTTTTGGCGAGCCCTGGTTTTCCAGAAAGGCACATGCCTTGTTTTGCATGTGCTGGTTCAGGGTTCAAATAATCTTGTGTTAAAGGATGATGTCTGTCAATAAAACGGCAAGTGCAAGACTCAGCCTGCCAAAAGGCCATTAAAATGAATAGGTAAGAGAGAGATAATTTGGAAATTCAATTGAGAGTCCTGATCAACAACGAAATTTTAATGAACTGAACTCAAGTTATAGTTTGATAGTATAACATCTGGAAATCTACTTATAAATTTTAAGATCTACAAAACAGCCAGCAGAAAACCCTGATCTTTAACTAAATTCTCCCCTCACACAAAGATTCTCCCCTGGCTGGAGCTCATATTTTAGATATGACTATGTTTTTTAAACATAAAGACATTTCCATATTTTAGTGTATTATTTGACAATAAGTATATTTTCATCTCTGTTATTTATGGGGCGGGGGAGGAGGGGAATGTCAGAGATGAGACCAGGATAACACATCTCTGAGCTTTTCTTTGAACACCATCTTGCAACATGGCTGATTACATAAATTTGAAACAAATACTATCCTGGAGCATTTTGTAGAGCAGATCCTGTTTGTACATTTAGAAACAAATATGTAAAAATATGTGCCTATGCAAGCTAGATGGTTTCTTTTCACACTGTGCAGTTTTTGTCATTTTCACAATGTGTATGTTTTGTTTTACAAATAAAACATATGAGGAGGCTATTCAACAATTGAAGTAGAAAAGCATATTTTTTTCTTTTTTGAAATAGGTAGGTCTCTAGGTGGGAAAACAGTGAAATGTTAGCTGTGGCTTTCCAAGGATCTACTGCAGCCTCTAAAGCCATCAAGTTTGATAATCCATATTGAAAAGTCACAAAATCATAATTTAATTACCCTTAAGACATATAGCTTCTTAGCTTTAGAAAAATTACACATCTTTCTATCTGCTTCCTTTCCTTTCACATGCCAATGCGCATGTGATAAAAGAAAAGAGGAAAAAAAAAAACCTAACAAAAAAATTAAATCCTTAAGGCCAAGAAATGGGGTAGGAGTTCAAAATTACTTCTTCCACTCAGTAGTGTGCAAAGGTGCTGTTTACATTTAACTTAAACACAAGAGCCTCCATATTTTCCGTATATCCCCTGAAGAGGATGTTCCCTCTAATCCTAGCATGTTCTCTCTCAGTGTGCGACAGGAAAAGCGGAAAGGCTGTCTGCACATGCCCTAGTGAATCACTTAATTAAATCCTGTTTGTAACAGATTCTCTGATTCTGTGCTAAACCCAGAACTTGTGCTAAAAAGAAAGTACAATAACAGAGATGCCATAATCACTTAGTATTAAGGGTTTCTATTTCTACATTTAAATCACTCTTAACAACTTTAATTTGAGAAAGAAAAGTCTGATATGGTAAAGAGTTAAATTAGTCAGACACATACCGAAGTGACATTTTACTGTAAATGTTTCTGTGTCCTGCAAATACTTTACTGCAGATCTGAAATGGCTATAAACACATGGATTTCATTAAAATAAAATGCATATTGCATTGTGCATTCTGAGAATTAATAATCTTCATAATGGTAGCTACTCTGTTTCATATTCTTCTGAGAGTTTCTTTATGTATATTTGCTGATTTAATCCTCAACTCCCTAAGGTGGGTGTCATGGTTTTCACTTTATAACTGTGAGTAGAAGGTCACTTGACTTGTTGGAAGCCCCACAACTGGTCTTGCAGAGCTCTTACAACTGTTAGATTTTTACAAGCAAGAAATTAAATCTTGCGAGGTTACCTGGGTGGTTTCTGCTCATATGATTAGTTAGCAGAACAACTGAGAATAGCACCCAGGCCCTTTGAATTTTTGCCCAGTACGCCCCTTCTATTTCACACTTTGTATATCCACATTCCTACTGCAGCATAAAAAGTAAATGGTCCCAAAATCTGAAATGGAGGTAAAAGGTGAAATCTCAGGAGCCCAAAGTCTCAACTCGTAAATGTTTTAGTAAACTAGAAACTAATATTAGTTATAAACTATAATGTAGACTCTTCTTAAATTCAATCAGAAGTATGCTTCAAATTAATAATGTTTTATCCAGTGGTTAATGTACAGGAATTTGTACATTTTTCCAATTTAATGAATAACATTGGTTTTTCAATGAAAATATATATATTTTTTCTTCCTTTACTTGGATGACAATTTCTTGTGTTGAAAGTAAGGAATAAATGTATTTGTACTACTGCAACCTCGAGGCAATGTGTAGCTTAATTAAATCCACACTGTCAAAAGGCTCAAAGCTAGGTTCCTTCCATCCTGCTCTGACATACCCCTAGAACACAGAACACTTACTATATCTGGAGTACATCAGTGAGGAAAAAAGCAGACATTCTTATATTATCCAAGTAGGAAGACTAAAAACCTCTGTCCCCTATGGGTACCCTAATAGGTCAAAAACTTTCTAATAACATCGACTCAAACTCTGCATTTAAAGGTACAGGCTTTCTATTCCAAACTCACACTCTGAAGCCTGAATTGCTTTGAATTTCAGTTTTAGTCATATTCAGTATTTTTTTGCTAAGTATTAATGTCATATTAAATATCATCGTTTTTATACATACCCATTGCTAGTGAAATTGTGTTAGATGTGGTTGTGCATTTTAACATCTGTTCATCTGACACAGATTCAAGGGAACCAACATGCCTGTTAGAACATCTCGATTTCGAAAAATATAAGGTAACAAAATACAGATAACTTACCTAGTAGTTAAGGTGTTGAAATTCAGCTTTTGTTAAAGGTTCCACCTAAAGTAATTTATTCCAAAATTAGCAAAGCTAAGCACTGTCATGCAGCAGACCCCAAATTAAGAACAGACCTAGTCTTGGTCAAACAGTGGAGAAATAACAGGACTAATAACTAGGGCCTATGGGAAAGCAATATTTTGTAAGAACAGCTAGAGGTCAACAATTACTTCTGTCACTGGCAGCAACCATTGTGTACCCATTGTTCTGAGACACTGGCTTCTTTTAAGCACTAATTAGAAGAAAGGTTTACTGAGCTGTCTTCCTCTGGCTTCTTGGCTGACCTGGAAATTTTTCTTGCACTGGAACTTGTTTATTAAGGTTTTAAAAGTTTTCATAAAAACTCGCGAAAGATTCTGAAAATGCTGAAAAATCTGGTGACTATAGAGCAAATGAAAACTAAACACAGTAACTCCAAAGAACAGCACCATGAACTGCACTTTTCTCATATAATTTGATCGCTTGAGTTGTTGCACTTTAGTTCATTTTCTTTTTTTTCCTTGGTTTGCTTTAAAATGAAGAAAACAAAACTGGTAGGTTAATTAGCCCATTTGTACCACATTTGTAGCATCCCTGGAAGGAATTAACGTCTTCCTTAAGGCATTGGTACCTTGGTAGAGATTGCCATACAACTGTAATTACACTGAATTAAGTTACAGTTTTATGTTAGTTCTACTCATATTTATGTCCTTGTAGGAAACTTTCATAAACACCATATCTTAATATCTTTCACTTCATTATCTACTTTTTTCTAAACGAATAAACTAAGGGTCAGAGAAACAGGGATTTGCCAAAAGTTATACAACTAAAGAATAGTAAAACTCTCAGCAGGTTTTTCAGATTTTAAGTTCATTCCATGTCCATGACTTTTGGATACAGTGTGAAAATTGATTATATTAATTCCATCATGCTTGTAGAAATTCAAACTTGCTCTTATTTACTCAGTGTATGGTCAGGACTCAGCTTCATACATAAAAAGAAGCAATTAGTTTTGAGAATAAATTTCTAAACAAAAACATAATCAATTCCTTGCTTATTATTCCTTCTTTATTTTTGACATTGCCCGACTTCCTTTTTTTCCAACAGCTTTATTAAGGCGTAATGGACATATCAAAATTGTATATATTTATAGCATATGACATGTTTTGAATCACATATACATTGTGAGATGGTTAAATCAAGTTAATTAACATGTGTATCAACTCACATACATTTTTTGGTGGGAGCATTTAAGACCTACCCTCTTAGCAATTTTCAAGTATACAATACATGTTAACTATAGTCACCATGCTGTATAATAGATCTCCAGAATTTACTCATTCTGTTTAATGGAAAGTTTGTACCCTTTGACCAACAACTCCCAACCCTGTACCCCCAACTCCTGGCAACCACCATTTTACACTCTGCTTCTCAGAGTTTACCTTTTTCAGATTATGTGTGTGTGTGTGTGTGTGTATGTATATACATAATATATAATGTAATATATATGTAATATATAGAATATTTTTATCTCTGTTCCTGGCTTCTCTTAACATAATGTCCTCAGAGTTCACCCATGTTGTTACAAATGTAGGATTTACCTTCTTTCATAAAGCTGAACAGTATTCCATTATATATATATGCGCAACGGAATATACATATACATATGTGTGTGTGTGTGTGTGTGTGTGTGTGTGTGTATGCATGCCACATTTTCTTTATCCATTCATTCATCCATGGGCGCTTAGGTTGATTCCGTATCTTGGCTATTGTAAATAAAGCTGTGAACATGAGACTGCAGATACCTCTTTAATCTACTTGATTCATTTCTTTAGATATGTGCCCAGCAGTGAGATTGCTGGATCATATGGTAATTCTACATTTTTTAAACGAATTTCCATAATGCTTTTCCTAATAGCTGTACTAATTTACGTTCCAACCAAAAGTGTTCAAGGGCTCCCTTTTTCCCACATCTTCACCAACACTTGTTATCTTTTCTTTTTTTGTAATAGTCATTCTAACAAGTAAGAGGTAATATCTCGTTGTGTTAATTTGCATTTTTCTGATGACTTTCTTTTTCTTGCCTGATTTCTCTGACTATGCCCTTCTAGTACTATATGGTGTGGAAGTGGGGAGAGTAGGTATCCTTATCTTCTCTTCCTGACCTCAGAGAAAAAGCTTTCAGCTTTGCAACATCCAGTTGATGTTAGCCCTGGGTTTATTAAATATGGCTTTTATTAGGTTAAGGTACATTCCTTCTATACTTAATTTGTTTAATGATTAATTATGTATTCAGGAGACCCATCTCACATGCAGAGACACACATAGGCTCAAAATAAAGGGATGGAGGAAGATCTACAAGGCAAATGGAAAAAAAAAAAAAAGCAGGGGTTGCTATCCTAGTCTCTGATAAAACAGACTTTAAACCATCAAAGATCAAAAGAGACAAAGAAGGCCATTACATAATGGTAAAGGGATCAATTCATCAGGAAGAGCTAACTATCCTAAATATATATGCACCCAATACAGGAGCACCCAGATTCATAAAACAAGTCCTTAGAGACTTATGAAGAGACTTAGACTCCCATACAATAATAATGGGAGACTTTAACACCCCACTGTCAACGTTAGACAGAGCAACAAGACAGAAAGTTAACAAGGATATCCAGGAACTGAACTCAACTCTGCACCAAGCGGATCTAATAGACATCTACAGAACTCTCCACCCCAAATCAACAGAATATACATTCTTCTCAGCACCACATTACACTTATTCCAAAATTGACCACATAGTTGGAAGTAAAGCACTCCTCAGCCTATGTAAAAGAACAGAAATTACAACAAACTGTCTCTCAGACCACAGTGCAATCAAACTAGAACTCAGGACTAAGAAACTCAATCAAAACCGCTCAACTACATGGAAACTGAACAACCTGCCCTGAATGACTACTGGGTACATATCGAAATGAAGGCAGAAATAAAAATGTTCTTTGAAACAAATGTTTTTATTATGAAAGGGTATTGAATTTTGTCAATTTTTTTTGCATTTATTGAGATGATCATAATTTTTATCCTTCATTTTGTTGATGTGGTATATCACATTGATACATTCATGACTTTTAAAAAAAAATTTTTTGAGACAGATTACAGATTACTCTGTAATCCAGGCTGGAGTGCACAGGTGCAATTACAGCTCACTGCAGCCTCCCAACTTAGCTGGGACCACAGGCACATGCCACCACGCCTGACTAATGTTTAAATTTTGTGTATAGATGGAGTCTCACCATGTTCCCCAACCTGATCTTGAACTCCTGGGCTCAAGCAATCCTTATGCCTTGGCTTCCCAAAGTGCTGTGGTTACAGGCATGAGCCACTTTACCCAGCCACATTGATGACTTTAGTATGTTAAAACTTCCTTGCATTTCAGGAATAAATACCGCTTGATGATCATGTGTCATACTTTCAAGGTATTGTTGAATTTTGTTTGCTAGTAGTTTCTTGAGGATTTTTGCATTGATGTTCAACAGAGATGTTAGCCTATATATTTTTTCCTCTTGTAGTATCTTTTTCTGACTTTGGTATCATGGTAATGTTGGCCTCATAAAATGAGTCTGAAAGTGTTCCCACCTTTTAAGTTTTTTTGAAAGAGTTTGAGAAAGAGTGGCATTAATTCTTCTTCAAATGTTTGATAGAATGTTGGAAAGTTTTTTATTATTGATTAATTCTCCTTACTCATTATTTGTTTGTTCATATTTTCTATGTCTTTATGATCCATTCTTAGATTGTATGTTTACAGAAAATTATCCATGTCTTCTAGGTTATTCAAATTGTTGGCATATAATTTTCATAGTATCCTCTTACGAGCTTGTAATCACTCACAGAATATACTGAAGTTACCCTAACAAGAGGTAAAAAGATGACATATTTATAGAGAGCTAAATGTTAACTACATCAAAGTCTACTTCCTAAAGTGAGGTGAAATATTCCAGTGCCATTGAGGTATGTCACAGGCAACTATGTTATCTGAGTTTTTTTTTTTTAAATTCAGAACCACAAATCAAAAAATAGAATATTTGCATATTTAGTAAAAGAAATATATATTATCTATTATCTATTGATAGTCTTCTATTAAGCACTATAGTAACAAAATCAATCATAAAACATGGCCTGGAAATCAAAGTTAAAGAACAAGGTGAAGAAACTCTGTGTGTGTGTGTGTGTGTGTGTGTGTGTGTGTGTGTGTGTAAAATATAAGGAACAAATAAATTATCAGCTCACATAAAACTATAAGCAATAAAAATAAAACTTAACCATTAACAAGGACAATCATTGACATATTATAAGTTTTCTGACAAAATTTAAATAATCTACACAATCTCTTTGGCTTATCTCAATTTAGTTTTCTTATTTAAATTATAATCTATACATTCTCAATGTCCTGTTTATTCTTCTTACTTTCTAACCTATATGGCCTGCTGCCTAGTGGAGAGATTTATTTCGCTGCTGCACAGGAAATGTAAACTCAATGTATTCAAATCTGGATGGACAGTCTTACTCTCCAAGCTACCCACTTTCTATCCTGTATCTATTCCCTATGTCAGTGAATGACATCATAGTCTATTTAATTGCTCAACATATTGTTCTGATTATTTGGCCTCATGAAGATTTTTAACACTTGGGTAATACTTTTATTCTCCATATAAGCTCCTAATATTATAAGAATGAACTAAACGCCCATGCTGATGAGCTAGTCAATACCATGTCCTTACATGATTCTTTGCATTTTCATCTTCCATAAGCTTTTCCCTCAATTCAGAAAACGTATCTCCTTCCATGGTCATATTCTAGACATTGTCATCATTTGAAATTGCTCCACCTTTGAAAGTCATAAGCCCAACATTCCACTGTCCTATTATTTTGTCTTATTTACTACGTAATTTTACCTCATGGTGGCCTCCAATATATCAGTTCAACCAATTCTATCCTATCTGCCTACTCCTCTTGTCACTTCCCACATTACTGGGTTCAGTTACCACTAAAACTCAGTGTAATCACTCACACATATATTCTCCACTCTCTTGTCCCTTGTGTTTGCTGCATTCCTTGGGGACAGCTCAGCCTTGGATGAACCAAGCTATTACTCTCTATTTCTTTACCTTAATACTGAATGTTGTTAGAAACAAAATCATACAACATGGCTAATTGATATGACTCATAAATTCATAGCCACCAACCTGAATTGTGTACTCAACATTACTAATGTTGCAATTTTTTTTTGGTGTGGTATTTCCCATTCTCATACCTTTTTCACCCTCCTCAAACTTCCCTACACTGTTAATTCATCCGGATGTTAGCTCCCCTAAAACAGACCATGAGTCCTTTCATTTCGTTTTCTGAAATTGCTCTGTTTTCTGTTCTCTTCAAAATCTTACTTTTCATTTTTTCTTCAAGTTTATAAGCTACATTTGGGGGAAAAAAATGTCGTCAGTTTTTATTTAATGATTGAACTCCAGTATGGAGAGTTAGAGCTGCAAATAGGTATGTTGTAAGTGGCAGGTGTAGAATTGACTATTGGGTAGAATTAGAAAATGATGAGGGATTCCACTATTATAGGCTGAGGAGTTGGTGGTTCTTGCTATATAGTACTGAATGAAGCACCTCCTGTAATGAAGCACCTCCTGCAATGCATTAAATTATCTAAATTATGTGACACTGTGGTAAACCAAATAAAGGCCCACAAAAGCATCCACACCCTAATCCCTAAAATTTGCGAATGTTACCTTATATAGCAAAAGGGACATTGCAGACGTGAATGTTATAGGTCTTCAGATGAGAAGATTATCCTGGGTTATCCAGGTGGACCCTAAATGTAATCACAAATGCCTTTGTAAAAGGAAAGCAATGGGAGATTTGACTACAGAGGAAGACAGTGTAACAGTGGAAAAAGACAGATAAATGGTCTATGGCACAAGGTATAAGTCATGAGCCAGGGAAAGAAGGTGGCTTCCAGAGACTAGAAAAGGCAAGGAAACAAATTCGCACATAGAGATCCCAGAAAAAAAAAAAAAGCCCTGCAACACTTTGATTTCAGTTCTGACCTCCAGAACTGTAGGAGAATAAATGAGTGGTTTTTCAAGCCAGTGAATGTATAGTAATTTGTTACAGTGGCCATAGGAAATGAATATGAATACTGCTTTTATTTTCTGCACTTGCTTTTCACTCAACAATCTACTTTTAGGCTGGGCACGGTGGTCCATGCCTGTAATCCCAGCACTTTGGGAAGCCAAGGCAGGCAGATCACTTGAGGTCAGGAGTTCGAGACCAGCCTGACCAACATGGTGAAACTCTGTCTCTACTAAAAACACAAAAATTAGCCAGGCATGGTGGTGGACACTTGTAATCCCAGCTACTCACGAGGCTGAGGCAGGAGAATCGCTTGAACTCGGGAGGTGGAGGTTGCCATAAGCTGAGATCACACCATTGCACTCCAGCCTGGGCAACAAGAGCAAAACTCCATCTCAAAAAAAGATACACACACATATACACTTTTGAGTTTTTTTAATGATAAAAATATACACCTAGTTCATTCTTTTAGCTGTCACTTAATAGTCCAAAATATAAACTGCAATTGTTTTGTTTTCCTATTGAAAGACAGTTTGGTTCCAAGTTTTTACTATTATCATACTTCCAAGAATATTCTTGTACATGTCTTCAGCTACTTTAAGGTAGCCATCTAGAAATGGAAATTCTAAGTCATAGCAGTTTTCTCTTCCTGTGTAACAAAGCGCCACACTCATAGGTGGGAAATGAACAATGAAATCACTTGGACACAGGAAGGGAAACATCACACACTGGGAACTCTTGTGGGGAGGGGGGAGGGGGAAGGGATAGCATTAGGAGATATACCTAATGTAAATTATGAGTTAATGGGTGCAGCACACCAACATGGCACATGTATACATATGTAACAAACCTGCAGGTTGTGCACGTGTACCCTAGAACTTAAAGTATAATTAAAAAACAAAAACAACAAAAAAAAAACGCCACAAACTTAGTGGTTTAAAGCAGCACATTACTTTTATTTTGTAAACAGAATTTTTCATTTTATTTAAAATGGGTCTCATGGGAATAAAATTAAGATTTGAGCAAGGCTGCATTCCTTCCAGAAGCTCCAAGGATAAATCTATTTTCCTGTCTTTTCCAGTTTACAGGCAGCCCACATTCCTTGGCTTGCAGCCCCATTCCATCTGTAAAGCCAGAGATTGAATCCCTCTGAAGTCTGCTTCTGACATTGCATCTTCTCTGACTGTCCTGCCTCCCTCTTCCACTTACAAGGATCCTCATGATTACCTTGGGTCCACCTAGATAATTCATGATAATCTCCTCAAGTCTGTTTCTTACTGACTTATAGAAGTCACATATTCCGGAGTCAACTCCTTTGTCAGTTGCATCTGTTGCTAATACCTTCTTCCAGTCTGTTGTTTGCCTTTTCATTTTCTCATTGAAGTCTTTCAATGACAGAGTTTATAGTATTTATAAAATCCAGTTCATTATTTTTTATTTTTCTAGTTAGTGCCTTTGTGTATGCCATTTAAGTAATTTTTGGCTACCCGAGCTTATGAAAATATTTTCCTATGTTTTCTTGTAGAACCTTAGTTTTTGCTTTTACATTTGTGTCTGTGATCCATCTTGAATTGATTTTTGTGACTATATGAGGAGTCAAGTTTTATTTTTTCCATACAGGTTCCTATACTTCATTTATTGAAAAGACCAACATTTCCTCAATAAATTCCATTAGTGACTTCCTCATAAATCAAGTTACCATTTAACTGTGGGCCTCTTACTGGACTCTCTATTCTGTTCCACTGAAATATTTGTCCTTGTGCCACTACCATATTGTCTTACTACTATAGTAAATCTTTGTAGTAAATCTTATAATGGTGTAGCAGAAGTTCTAAAACTTTCCTTTCCTATGCCAAGATTGTCTTGGCTATTTCTAGGTTTTCTGCATCTCCATATAAATTTTAGGATCAATTCATCAATTTACATACACACACAAACCCACCGGCATTCTGACTTGATTGTATTGATGCTGTAGTTTAATTTGGAAGAATTAACATTTTAATAATATAGGATCTGCCTATCCATTAATATGCCACCTTGTTCTATTTATTTAGGTCTTTTATTATGTTTTTCCTATTATGTTTTATTTTTATTATAGAAGTTTTAAATCTAAAAGTAGATTTAAACAGGTTGTTAAACTCATTCCTAAGTATTCAAGTTTGTTCAATGCTCCTATAAAAGGTCTTATTTACAATTTTATGTTCTGCTTTATGTTCCTATTATAGAGAAATATAATTTAGTTTTTATTATAACCTTGTATCTAACAATATTGCTAAGTTCTTTTATCCTAATGGTTTAGATTGTTTTGTACTTTCTGTTAAAAGTACAAAAGTTTTATGTCTCTCTTTCCAATCTTTATTTCTTTTAATTTTTTCATGCCATATTGTACTGACTACTGACTAGGACCTCTCGTGCAATATTTGAATAAAAGCAGTAAAAGTGGAGATCCTTGCTTTGTTCCCAAAGGGGAGAGAACATTTAATATCTTACATTATGATGTTATCTATAAATTTTTAATAGAATCCTACATCAGTTTGAAAAAAGTCTTCTATTTTTAATTTACTAACATTTATTATAAACAGGTAATAAATACATTATGAACAGGTACTATATTTTGCCAAAATTTTTTCATCCCTAGAAATGTAATTCCTATAAAGTTTTTTCTCTTATATTAATGTGATAAATTACGTGATTGGTTTCAAATGCTAAATCAACCATTTATATCTGGGATAAATCCCATTGAGCATGATGTATTATGTTTTTTATACATCACTGGGCTCAATTTTCCAATCTCTTATATCTGTCTTCGTGGGGAATATTGATTTGTAATTTTCATTTTAATTAGTGTTCACATAAGGCATCAGTATTAAGGCATCATAAAATGAGTTGGGACATGTTCCCTCTTTTTCTCTTTTCTTAAGGAGTTTTGGTAACATTGGCATTATTTCTTCCTTAAATGTTTGGAAGAGTTTGTTAATAAACGAAGCTTGGCCTGAGATTTTCCTTTTGGGAAGATTTCTCATGACACATTTCATTTCTTTAACAGACATAGCACTATTTTAATTTTTATTTTCAATTGTGCTAGTTTAGAAGTTGTGCTTTTCAAAGAATTAGTTTATTTCATTTCAAGTTGTTAAATGTATTGGCATAAAGTTGTTTATAGTAGCACCTTTTCATCCCTTTTAGTATCTGCAGAATCTATGGTGATGTTCCCTCTTTCATTTTTCATATTGATTAGTTTGTATTTTCTCTATTCCTTGTAGTAATATATGTCTTCCTAAGGGCTTAATAATCTGAATTAATTTATATCACTCTTTTCATCAAATGAACTTTTGGCTTTGTTGAGATTCTTTATTTTATACCTGTTCTCATTTATTTCTGTTCTTTTATTATTTACTTCTTTCTAGCTTGAGTTTAATCTGCTCTTGTTTCTTCAGATTAAGATGGACATTTACATAATTGAGTTTCTTCTGATATCTATATTTAAGGTTATAAATTTTCCCATAAGCACTATTTGCTTGCAATCTCCACATTTTGGTGTCTTTTTTATTGTTGTTCATATTGAAATATTTCATATTAGAATTACACAGAAATGTGTTGTGACTTTCTTTTGACCTTGTATATAATCTTTCTTGGTAAACAGTGCATGACTGCTTTCAATAGTCAATCAAAAAGAACATATTATTCTGCAATTGGTTGGTGTAACAGTCATAATGCTGCCTGGATCGTCCATATCCTTATTGATTTTTGTGCCCCTCCATTTTTATCATTTACTGAAAGAAGTTGGAATATTCTATTATTATGTTATCTTTGCCTATACATCTTCTTAGTTCTGTAAGCATTTGTTATGGTAATCATTTTGTTTTATTTATGAATACATAATAGTTGTACATATTTATGGGATGCATGTGATATTTTGACACAAGCAAAGAATAGATAATGATAAAATTAGGGTAATCCGATATCCACTACCTCAAGCATTTATATCTTTGTGTTAGGAACGTTCCAATTTCACTCTTCAAGGTATTTCGAAATGTGTATTATTGTTAACTATGGTCACCCTATTGAGCTACTGAACACTAGATTTATCTAACTGTATTTTTTAACAATTAACCAACTTCTCTTTTCCCTCCCCTTCGCAAGACCCTTCCCAGCCTCTGGTAACCGTCATTTTACTCTCTACCTCCATGAGATCAGTTTTTTTTTTTCTTTAGCTCGCACATATGCATGAGAACATGCAATATTTGTCTTTTTGTGGTTGGCTTATTTCACTTAACATAATGTCTTCTGGTTCTATCCATGTTATTGCAAATGACAGGACTTCATCCTTTTATTATAGCTCAATAATAATCCATTGTGTAAATACTTTTTTACTCCATCCAGCCATTGATGGACACTGAGGTTGGCTCCATATCTTGGCTATTATGAATAGTGCTGTGATAACATAAGAGTGCAGATATTCCTCTGATGTACTGATTTATTTTAGATATACCCAGCAGTGAAACTTCTAGATAATAGGGGAGTTCTATTTTTACTTTTTCAAGGAAACTACATACTGTTTTCCACAGAGGCTTTACTAATTTACATTCCCACCAGTAGTATAAAGGTGTTCCTCTTTCTTCATGTTCTTGCAGCATCCATTATTGCCTCTCTTTTTTCTTTTAAACTTTTAGGTTCAAGGGAACATGTACAGTTTTGTTATATATGTAAACTCAAGTCACAAAGGTTTGACGTACAAATTATTTCATCACCCAAGTCTTAAGCCTAGTACCCACTAGTTTTTTTTTTCTGCTCCTCTCCCTCCTTCACCCTCTATTAGGCCCCAGTGTCTGTTGTTCCCCTCTTTGTGTCCATGTGTTTGCATCACTTAGCTCCCATTTATTGGTGAGAACATGCAGTATTTGTTTTTTTGTTCAAGCAATAGTTTGCTAAGGATAATGGCCTCCATTCTCATCCATGTTCCTGCAAAGGACATGATCCCATTCCTTTTTATGGCTGCAAAATATTTCATGGGGTATATGTACCACACATTTTCTTTATCCAGTCTATCGATAGGCATTCAGGTTGATTCCATGTCTTTGCCATTGTGAATGGTGCTAAAGTGAACATACACATGCATCTGTCTTTATGGTAGAATGATTTATATTTATTTGGTATATACTCAGTAATCCAATGGTAGTTCTGTTTTTAGCTCTTTGAGCAATTGCTACACTGCTTTCCACAGTGGTCAAAATAATTTACATTCCTATAAACAGTGTATTAGCATTCTCTTTTCTTTGCGACCACTCCAGCACCTGTTATTTTTTGACGTTTTAATAATAGCCAATCTGACTGGCATGAGATAGTATCTTATTGTGGTTTGGATTTGCATTTATCTAATGATCAGTTTTTTAAAATATGCTTGTTGGCTGCATGCATTGCATGTCTTCTTTTGAAAAGTGTCTCTTCATGTCCTTTGCCCAGCTTTTTTTTTTTTTTTTTTGAGACCAAGTCTCGCTCTGTCACCAGGCTGGATTGCAGTGGCTTGATCGTGACTCACTGCAACCTCTGCCTCCCGGGTTCAAGCGATTCTCCTGCCTCAGCCCCCTGAGTAGCTGGGACTACAGGTGAGCGCCACCATGCCCAGCTAATTTTTGATTTTTAGTAGAGTAAGGGTTTCACCATGTTGGCCTCGATCTCTTGACTTCATGATCTGTCCGCCTCGGCCTCCCAAAGTGCTGGGATTATAGGCATGAGCTACAGTGCCTGGCCCCTTTGCCCACTTTTTAATGAGATTGTTTGTTTTTTCTTGTAAATTTGTTTAAGTTCCTTATAGATGCTGGAAATTAGACCTTTGCCGGATGGTTGGTTTGCAAAAATTGTCTCCCACCCTGTAGGTTGTCTGTTCCCTCTATTGATAGTTTTCTTCTGTTGTGGAGAAGCTCTTAATTAGATCCCACTTGTCAATTTTTGCTTTTGTTGTGATTGTTTTTGGTGCCTTTGTCATGAAACCCTTGTCTGTTCCTACAACCAGGATGGTATGCCTAGGTTGCCTTCCAGAGATTTTATAGTTTGGGGTTTTACATTTAAGTCTTTAATCCATCTTCAGTTGATTTTTGTATATGGTATAAGGAAGGGGTCCAGCTTCAATCTTCTGCATATGGCTTGCCAGTAATCCTAGCACTATTTTTTCTAGGTTTTCTATTCTGTTCCATTGGGTATATGCCTGCTTTTGTACCAGTACCATGCTGTTTTGGTTACTGTAGCCCTGTAGTATAATTTGAAGTTGGGTAGTGTGATGCTTCCGGCTTGGTTCTTTTTGCTTAGGATTGCCTTCGCTATTTGGGCTTTTTGGTTCCATATGAATTTTAAAATACTTTTTTTCTAGTTCCATGAAGAATGTCATTGGTGGTTTGATAGAAATACCATTGAATCTGTACGTTGCTTTGGGCAGTATGGCCATTTTAACAAAATTGATTTTTCCTGTTTATTCCATTTGTGTCTTCTTTGATTTGAGCAGTGTTTTATAATTCTTGTTGCAGAGATTTTTCACCTCCCTTATTAGCTCTGTTCCTATGTATTTTATTATTTTTGTGGCAAATGTGCATGGGATTGCATTCCCAATTTGGATATTGGCTTGACTGTTGTTGGTGTATAGGAATGCTAGTGACTTTTCTACATTGATTTTGTATCCTGAGACTTTGCTGAAGTGACTTTGCAGCTTATGGAGCTTTGGGGCCAAGACTATGGGATTTTTTAGATATAGAATCATGTCATCTGCAAACAGAGATAGTGCAACTTCCTCTATTTCCATTTGGATGTCCTTTGTTTCCTTCCCTTGCTCTGGCCACGACTTCCAATACTGTTTTGAATAAGAGTGATGAGAGAGGGCATCCTTGTCTTGTGCCAGTTTTCAAGGGTAATGCTTCCAGCTCTTTCCCATTCGGTATAATGTTGTCTGTGGGTTTATCATATATGGCTTTCATTATTTTGAGGTACGTTCATCCAATACTTAGTTTGTTGAGAGTTTTAACATGAAGGGATGTTGAATTCTATCAAAAACCTTTTCTGCATCTGTTGAGATGATCATGTGGTTTTTGTCTTTACTTCTGTTTATGTGATAAATGACATTTATTAATTTGTGTATGTTGAACCAAACTTGCATCCCAGGTATAAAGTCTACTTGATAGTGGTGGATTAGCTTTTTTGATTTACTGCTGGATTTGGTTTGCTAGTAATTTGTTCAGAATTTTTGCATTAGTGTTCATCAAGGATATTCGCATGAAGTTTTCTTTTATGTTGTATCTCTGCCAGATTTGGGTATCAGGATGCTGCTGCCCCTCATAGAACGAGTTAGGGAGGAGTCCTTCCTCTTCAGTGTTTTGGAATAGTTTCAGTAGAAATGGTCCCAACTCTCCTTTGTACATCTGATAGAGTTCAGCTGTGAATCCATCTGGTCCTGAGTTGTCTTTTTTTTTTGTTTTGGTTGGTAGGCCATTCATTACTCTTTCAATTTTGGAGCTCACTGTTGATCTGTTTAGGGATTCAATTTCTTCCTGGTTCAGTCTTGGGAGGGTGTATGTGCCCAGAATTTATCCATTTCTTCTACATTTTCTAGTTTGTGTGCATGGCAGTGTTCTAATAGTCTCTTGTGGTTAGTTGTATTTCTGTGGGGTCAGTGGTAATATCCCCCACTTTGTCATTTCTGATTGCGTTTATTTGGATCTTCTCTCTTTTCATTCGTCTAGCTAAGCAGTCTATTCATATCATTATTATTATTACTTCAAAAAACCAGCTCCTGTGTTTGTTGATCTTTTGAATGGTTTTTCATGTCTTGCTTTCTTTCAGTTCAGCTCTGATTTCAGTTATTTTTTTGTCTTCCACTAGCTTTGGGGTTGGTTTGCTTTTGGTTCTCTAGTTCTTTACTTGTGATGTTAGGTTGTTAATTTGAGATCTTTCTAATCTTTTAATATGTGCATTTACTCCTATAAATTTTCCTCCTAACACTACCTGAGCTGTGTAGAGATTCTGGTATGTTATATCTTTGTTTTCATTAGTTTCAAAGAATTTCTTGATTTCTGCTGTAATTTCATTATTTACCCAAAAGTCATTCAGGAGCAGGTTCTCTAATTTCTATTTAATTGTATGGTTTTGAGTGATTTTCTTAGTCTTGAATTCTATTTTTATTGTGCTGTGGTCCAAGAGAGTGGCTGGTATGATTTTAGTTATTTTCCATTTTCTGAGGATTTTTTAATCTCTGATTGTGTGGTTGATTTTAGTGTATGTGCCATGTACAGATGAGAAGAATGTACACTCTGTTGTTTTCAGGTGGAGAGTTATGTAGATTCATTTGGTACAGTGTTGATTTCAGGTCCTGAATATCTTTGTTAATTAATTTTCTGCCTCTCTGATCTAATACTGTCAGTTGGGTTTTGAAGTCTCCCACTATTATTGTGTGTGAGTTTACGTCTCTTCGAAGGTCTCTAAGAACTTGCTTTATGAATCTGGATGCTCCTGTGTTGGCTGCATATATATATTTGAAGTAGTTAGGTGTTCTTATTTCAATCCTTTATGTAATGCTCTTCTTTATCTTTTTTTAAATCTCTGTTGTTTTAAAGTCTGTTTTGTCTGAAACTAGGATTACAACTCTTCGTTTCTTTCTGTTTTCCATTTGCTTGTTAGATTTTTCTCTATCCCTTTATTTTTGAGCCTATGGGTGTCACTGCATGTGAGATGGGTCTCTTAAAGACAGCATACCATTGGTTCTTCATCCAACTTGCCACTCTGTGCCTTTTATTTGGGGCATTTAGTCAATTTACATTAAAGATTAGTATTGATATGTGTGGATTTGATCCTGTCATCATGTTGTTAACTATTTATTATGCTGACTTGGGTGGTTATTTTATAGTGTCATTGGTCTGTGAACTTACATCTCTTTTGGAGTGGCTGATAACTGTCTTTTCTTTCCATATTTAGTCCTTTCAGGAGCTCTTGTAAGGCAGGTATACGGTAATGAATTCCCTCAGCATTTGCTTGTCCGAAAAGAATCTTATTTCTCCTTTGATTATGAAGCTTATTTTGGCTGGATATGAAATTCTTGGTGAGAATTTCTTTGAAAATGTTGAGTACAGCCCCCAATCTCTTCTGGCTTGGAGGATTTCTGCTTAGAGGTCCACTGTTAGTCTGATGGGCTTCCTTTTGTAAGTGTCCTGTCCTGTAACAACTTCTCTTTCATTTCGACCTTGGAGAAACTGATGATTATGTGTCTAGGGGATGATCTTCTTGCGAAGCATATTGTGGGGGTTCTCTGCATTTCCTGAATTTGAATGTTGGCCTGTCTAGCTAGGTTGGGGAAGTTCTCATGAATAATATTCTGAAATATGTTTTCCAAGTTGCTTTCATTTTTCCCATGTCTTTCATGATGCCTATGAGTCATAGATTCATTCTCTATATGCAATTCCATATTTCTTGGAGGTTTGAATTGTTCCTTCTTATTCTGTTTTATTTTTGTCTGTCATATTTCAGAAAGCTAGTTTCCACACTCTGAGATTCTGTACTCAGCTTAGTCTGTTCTGCTGTTAATACTTGTTATTGCATTATGAAATTCTTGTAGAGTGTTCTTCAGCTTTATCAGGTTGTCACATCCTTTCCTATACCAGCTATTTTTTCTGTCTGCTCCTGTATGATTTTATTGTGATTCTTAGCTTCCTTAAATTGGGTTTCAATGACCTCCTGAATCTCAGTGATCTTCCTTCCTTTCCATATTCTGAATTCTATTTCTGTCATTCCAGCCACTTCCATCTGGCTAAGAACTCTTGTTGAAGAACTAGTGTCATCATTTGGAGGAAAGAAGACATTCTGACTGAGTTGTCAGAGCTCTTGTTCTGGTGCTTTCTCGCCTTTGTGCACTCATGTTCCTTCAGTCTTTGAAGTTGCTATCCTCTAGATGTGCATTTTCTCTGATCCTATTTGATGACGTTTGGGGTTTGATTGTGGTATAAGGTGGGTTCAGTTGACTAGCTTCATTACTGGAAGATTTTAGGAGGCCAAGCCAAAGCTTAGCTCCGGACTCCTGCACTGTGTGTTCTAACTCTGTCTGACTCGATTGGGCCTGGCTTTGATTTTGGCTCCTCAAGGTTAGGACCCTGCTGCACTGGAAGGGCCAAGGTGCTCCTAGACTGCTAGTCACAACACTCCAATGGGTAGTGCCAGCCCAAATGCTTTGTAGGGTGGTGGCAGCAGGATCTGTCTTTGTTCACTTGTGCCAGCAGCAGCGGCAGTGCAATGGGATGCATGCTTGTTGGTTGCAGCAGGGAGCTAGCAGGTGCCGCAATGCCAGCCTCTGTGTAGTAGCAGTAGGGCTGGGGGTACAGGGCCCTCGTTCACATCAGTGGTGGTGTTAGCACAGCAGCAGGGCACTGGTGGATTTAGGACTGTATGTGCCCTCTGGGCGTATTTGTGCTGGCAGCAGTGGCCACTCTGTGCTTGAGGCAGGGGGTCTGCTGTTCTTTGTGCCTAGTTTTGCAAAAGCAGCTCCAGTGCAGAAATGGGGCACTGGCAGGAGCAGGGCTGGTAGGCTCTGTGCCTGCCAACACGCTGACAACAGAGGCAGTGTGGCAGGGCAGGGGGCAGGGTGCATTCATGCTGGCAGCAGTGGCATGGCATGGTGCACCCACACATGCACATTGACAGGGAAGGGAAGGCTAGGTCCGCTTGTGCACATACATACCAGCAAAGTGATATGGGGGTGGCCATGGGCGATTGCCTGTAGGCAAAGTGGTATGGGGAAGGCTGCACTGGGGGAAGGCATGGGTGGACTGGTGCGGGCAGATCTGCTGAAGCACTCCGTTGGTTAGGTGTGGTCCACCAGTGCAGGAGCTATGATGTTAGTCCCCAGCTGGTACCTAGGGGCTGCACTGCAAGCAGTCACAGTCAGGCTGGGGCCCCAGGAGAGGCTGAGTGAAGGCTGGGTTGAACTAGCCCTATCTCATGGGCAAGACTGCCCTGCAGAGTTCAGGTTCAACAGTTACACTAGGGTTGAAGTCTTGAAGTCTCCTATGGGAGCAAATTGATGCTAAGGGGATGGGTATTCCTGGCTGTGCTCCCCTACAGATGCTCCTGCACCAAACTGTCCTGGGTTCCCCACCAGCTGGAATTCTGTCTCTACCACCTCTCTAAGCAGCTCTCCCTCTCAACTCAAGTGTCCGTGATGGTCAAGGAGTCTCCTCCTACTGGGATTCCAGAGGCCTATGGTGAGAGCAGGTTGTTCCTTGCCAGTTAAACTCACCCCTTCCACATTGCCTGGCTTTTTGACAAAAGCTTTTTAAATTGAGGGGACATAATATCTCATTATAGCTTTCATTTGCATTTCTCTGATGATTAGTGATGCTGAGCATTTTTTCATGTATCTTTTGGCCATTTGTATGCCTTCTTTTTAAAAATGCTTACTCAGATCTAAAAAATCAGTAGTGTTTTGATATGCCAACAGTGAACAATCTGAAAAATAAATAAAGCAATCCAATTTACAATAGCTATATATAAAATTAAATACCTAGGAATAAATTTAACCAAAGAAGTGAAAAATCTCCGCATTGAAAACTGTAAAGCATTGATGAAGGAATTGGAAGAGAACACAAAATAATGGAAACATATTTCATGTTCATGGATTGGAAGAATCAATATTGTTAAAATATCCATACTACCCAAAGCAATCTACAGATTCATTACAATCCCTATCAAAATACCAATAATATTCTTCATAAAAATAGAAAAAATAATCCTAAGATTTATATGGAACCACAGAAGACCTGGAATAGCCAAGATATTTCTGAACAAAAAGAACAAAATTGGAGGCGTCACACTATCAGACTTCAAATTATATTATAAGCTATAGTAACAAAAACAGCATGGTACTGACATAAAAACCAGACACATAAACCAATTGGAATAGAATAGAGAACCCTGAAATAAATCCAGACATTTACAGTCAACTCATTTTTTACAAAGGCACGAAGAACATACACTTGGGAAGCGACAGTCTCTTCAATAAGTGGTGCTGGGAAAACTGGATATCCCTATCCAGAAGAATGAAACTAGACCCTTCTCTCTCACCATATGCAAAAGTCAAATAAAAAAATGTATTAAACATTTAAATTTAAGACTTGCAACTATAAAACGACTAAAATAAGACACTGGGTGTCCAGAACATTACTCTGGGTGAAGATTTCTTGAGACCTCAAAATCACAGGCAACCAAAACAAAAATGGGCAAATGGGACAATATCAACTAAGAAACACAGCAAAGGAAACAATGCGCAAATTGGAGAGATGACCCACAGAATTTAAGGAAGTATTTGCCAACTACCCATCTGACAAGGGATTAAACCAGAATATTCAAATAACTCAAACAACTCAATAGCAAAAAATCAAATAATCCAAAATAAAATGGGCAATACAAAGGTTATAATTCCCTGTTGAACCGAAATAATTTTGAAAGTACTTTGAAAACTGAATATGTGGTAGATATTTGGACATTTTAGAACTGTGGAGAAGACTGACCTTTCCTTTCATCACTCTAACAGGAAGATTTGTCCTAACTCCTCATTTGTTCTATGCACAGTAGCTTCTGGAGATCCTCTTATCAAAAATTGCTACTGTTGGCCAGGCACAGTGACTCACTCCTGTAATCCCAGCACCTTGGGAGGCCGAGTCAGGCAGATTGCTTGAGCCCAGGAATTTGAGACCAGCCTGGCTAAAATGGCAAAACCCTAAATCTATAAAAAATACACAAATTAGGCATGGTGGTGCATGCCTGTGGTCCCAGTTACTCATGAGACTGAGGTGTGAGGATTGCTTGAGCCCTGGAGGCAGAGGTTACAGTGAGACACGATTGCTCCACTGTACTCCAGTCTGGGCGACAGAACCAGACCTTTTCTCAAAAACAAACAAACAAACAAAAAAAAACACTACTGTCTCTACTCCCTGCCCTCCTCTTTCTTCATCACTTTTGTTTCTCTCTGGAAAAGTTTAGAAGACCCACTTTTTTTCTCAGCGGGGAAACACTGGAGAGATGAATAGAGTAAGGCATGTGGAAAGGGTGAGAAGCTTCCATGCCCTCTCCAGGTGCCTCAGCACCTCCCCAACCCATGTCCTTTTGGGCTTTCATAAAGGAGGCTTCATTACATAAGCATGATTGGGCATATTATTAGCCATTGGTGATCAACTCAACCTTCAGCCTCTCTCTCCTCCCTGGAGACTGGGGGTGGGACTGAGAGTTCCAACCCTCTAATTACATGGTTGGCTCTTCTGGCAACCAGCCTGGCTCCATCCTGAAGTTATCTTGGAGCCTTCAGCCAGCAGTCACCTCATTAGCATCTGAAAAGACATTTATCACTTGAAATTCCAAGGGTTTTTGGAGTTGTGTGCCAGGAACCAAGGGCAGAGATTAAATATGTATTTCTTATTATATCACAAAATCAGAGGTATACAACATATTGTTTTGATAAGCATATATATTGTGAAGTGATTACTGCAATCAAGCTAATTAATCTATCCAACCCCTTATACTCTGTGTGTGTGTGTATATGTGCGTACACATGCTCATGCTAGGGACAGTTAAGGTAATGTCTTAATGTCTCATCAAATTTTAAGTATGCAATATGGTATTATTTAACCATAGTTACTGTGTTGTGCATTGGATCTCCAGATCTTATTTGTCTTGTAAGTGAAAGTAAATGTATCCTTTGAACAAAATTTCCCCATTTCCTCATCCCCTCAGCCCCAGGCAGCTACCTTGCTCCTCTCTGTTTCTATCAGTCTGACCCTTTTAGATTCCACATAAAAGTGAGATGATGCAGTATTTCTCTCTCTGTGCCTGGCTTATTTCACTTAACATAGTGTCCTCCAGGTTCATCCATGTTATTGCAAATGACAGGATTTCCTTCTTTCTAAGAGTGAACAAAATTCATTATATATAGTATACATTATATACAAATATATAATGGAATGATATTCATCCTTATATATAGTAGTATATATACACACATTTTTCATCTATATTCATCTATGAACATTTCAGTTGTTTCCATATCTTGGTTATTTTGATGTCAACCTGACATAATCAAAAGAATCAGGATCCAGTTTAAAGAGTTTATCAAGTGAAAAGCTAGGAATAGCCCTCCAAGATATACAGACTCAAGAGAAATAAGCTCAGTGTGTTGAAGTTAAAAGTTAAGGTTTGCTTATATAGGAAAAAAACAAACAAACAAACAATGAAACTTAACAGGGTTACAAGATTTTCCTTTTTTTTTTTTTTTTTCGAGGTAGAGTTTCACTCTTGTCACCCAGGCTGGAGTGCAATGACACAATCTCAGCTCACTGCAACCTCTGCCTCCTGGGTTCAAGCAATTCTCCTGCCTCAGTCTCCCAGTAGCTGAAATTACAGACCCCTGTTCACCAGGCCCAGCTAGTTTATTTGTATTTTTAGTCGAGACAGGATTTCACCATGTTGGGCAGGCTTGTCTCATACCCCTGACCTCAGGTGATCTGCCCACCTCAGCCTCCCAAAGTGCTGGAATTACAGGTGCGAGCCACCACGCCCTGCCAGTTACAACATTTTCTATACAAGGCTGACCTGAATGGATTGTATCATCAGGAACCTGAACCCTGTGGCTTCTGGTTGAGTTTAGCCAATCAGGAGCCCTGGCAGATCAGAGCGAGGGAGCTAAGAAAGATCACCTGTACTTTTTCCCATTGCTGTCTTTCTAAGATTCACCTGGGATTACCTATATTCTTCAATATATGGTCACTGCTAGACTCAAGGAGAGAAAGACACAATTCCTTTAATTTCCTATAACTTTTCCCTTTTTTCTTTGCTTTGGGGTTAGAAATGGGGACATTCCCACTGCAGCTGGACCCAGGTTCCTGTACTCTTACATGCAATTCCCTTAATCCTCTTTCTACATCACCTCTGGATGAAAAAACTCTTTGCATTATCTTAATTTGAGACTGCTGTTCCTTCCATCTTGACACTCAACTGATACAGAAGGTAAATGTATTGATGACACTTTCTTTAAAGTTCAAAATAAAAATTTAAGTACTCTTAAAGAAACAGGGGGTAGTAACTGAGAGATGATTGTGTTTTACATGCCAGGTGATGTACTGTCAGCAAGATATGTTATTTAGAAGTATTAATATTTTGCTGCCATTGCTAAATGAACTCCAATCAACGAGGCAGAATAATTCAGCCAGTTTTAATGAAGACAAAACATCTGTATTGGTGTCATTCTTGATTTCCCAGCATATAGTATGCAAACTGTTCAGTATTCTCCATCACCACATCTAGCCCTCACAAGACACTGCAAAGAAGGTGTTTTTAAAATGAGAAAACCGAAACTGAGAGAAAGTAACATGCCTAAGTTTATGGAGCGATTAAGCATATGAGCTAGGATGTGAATCCAGGTCTATGAGTCTCCAAGTCATGTTCTTTCCACTACATCATGCTGCCTCCCAAGTAGGCGAGTGCCTTCTCCATGGCAATGTGGGATCCTGAACTGCCCAGATATTTTGATATTGTGAATTCAAAGCCGACTTGATGTAGGTATTGGGAAGTATTTAATTCATTATAATCATGTCTTTTTTCTTCAAATATTTTCCTATTTTTTGATTATTTGCCTTGATCCAATGTGAGGGAACATTTGGAAGTGTCGCACTAGAGTGTCAACATCATAGCTAAATGTTAGGCTCTAAATTTTATGATGTAAATATTTACAAAGTATGTGCCAGATCACCAGAGTAACCATCCAGTTCACGTCCTGCTTTTGGAATCGTACACTGCACTAACAACAGAGGAAGAAAGTTGAACAAAATTTCAATGTCTGATGGCAGCATAATATGGCCCAGAAGTTTTTGCCCTCTTTCACTTTCCATGCACTTACCTTCTTGACCAGAATATAACTGGTAATAACACTGTGATGCCCAATGCCAGCGCCTCAGGATTTGCATCCGTAAGTCTCTTCTTGTAATCTACAAGGACTGGCTTTAATCTTGTCATGCTTTAATTCCATACTGACCACCTTTGGAGACTAAGAAATAGCCCACCCGTTTTTCCCAGCAGAAAATAAGAAAAATAGTCACATACTTGATTGAAAAATTAAAACCTCTAACAGTTTAGATCTTTCTCCAAGTAAAAGGAGATTGCTGGCAAAGAACTAATCCACAAGATATTTTTTCCAGAAACTCTCACTTTATTATCCCTGTTAAAGAGTTTAAATTGCTGAATTACTCCTTCTGTGGTACGTCATTTTAATTCTGTCAGTAATGTTATATAGAAAAGCTCAGTGTCCAAACCTTGGAATTTATTAAAAAGTAGTTGAAAACAATGCAAACTCTAGCCACTTACTAAAATTAGCGATTATTTTTTAATTCCTTTTCTGACATGTCTCAACCCTATAAAGCATTTCTGAACATCTCAAAGAGACATAATTTCAATAAAAGCATATTCTGGGGAAGTTTCAATTTTTCTTATCTGACACATAAAATTTTGCAGAATAATATATTTTCTTAGACTTTTAAACACATAAAGAGAACATTGCTCCTCTTGTAGAATTTTTAATTTTTTCTAGTTTTGATGGATATTGTTATTATTTCTATTTGTTATACCTTCTTTCTAAATTAGTCTTGGTTTTTCTTTTTGAGAGCGGCCATAAGCTCTAGACCCTGCCCTGACTAGAAATTCAAGGGATTTGGTTGCAGATGTTTACAGTGTGTCTTAAATGGGATACTTCTTTATCCTGGCAGAAGGCCTAACACCCAGGTGACCTGAGGCCAGGTGTCCCTTCCACAGGAATCTTATTTACACCGGCACATGCCCTTGTGACACTCGCCTGACCTGTGTCCAGTTTGTTCCTACCAAGATAGCCACTCTCTAAAAAAGAACCCAGACTGGAAAGAAGGTTAGGTTCAGGAATGCATGTTTCAAGTGAGACCCAATGAGGGAATGAAACTAAAATGTATGTAACAGAAGACCATTGTCACTTACAGGTCCTAGAACAGCTTAGGGAAACTGATGGGGAAATCCTGAGGCAGCAGGGAGTTCAGCCAGAGGGTGATGGTGGGTAGAAGGAAAAAGGAGAAATGAGGGAGGGGAGAAGGAAAAACAAGAGGGAGACAGCAGAGGGAGAGGGACAGAGAGAACTTGTGGGACTATGTGTTTACTAAGGTCCATGGGCATGATCCCGTAGGCTTTCTCGTAGAAGCTGTGGATTGGCTAGTTTAAAGAAAGAAAACACATACAAAGGGAGGACCTTATTTACGTGACCCTGGTGTTGACCACTAAGGTTTTATGTGGTCAGCATGTATGATGTGTTTGGGGTTTGGGGTCACTGATATGAGGAACAAGGAAGCTACATCATAAGCAACCGCACGGGAAGAAAAAGGTTTAACTAGGTCATAGGTGATAGGGCACAACAGGGTTTTGAACAACTTACAGCAGCCTAAAATGGATGAAAAGGCAGCAAGTATATTAGACAAATTTATGACATACATATATTAGTACGGAAACCCTGTTAGGGCTGCCTTAAGGTCATCACCTTTCATATACACTTATATGCATATATTTCATATTTTAGATAATGATTTTAAAGCAGCCACAACAGAGGAAGTACATACTTTTGTATGCATTTCCAGAAAATTTTTATATAAACTTCCAAGATGATATAGCCTAGATCTGAACAGCTCATGAAAAAAACTGCAAGAAAATTATTATAAATTTGCAAACATGCATATTTCATGATTTTGATCTACTTTGTTTCAAGGGAAATTCTCTCTTGGTTTTGGTGCTTCATTGACATGATTTTTAAAATATTTTATAAAACTGATTAAGATAATTCACTGCTGCAGGTGTTACCCTTATACACTGAACTGTTAATAACATCATTCACACTTGCAAAATGATTCAGCATCTGGTTCAAAGCTCCCTCTTCTAGAGGACCTAATAGCTGCTAGAGAAGTATTCATGAGAAAAACAAGCAATATTACTGGTGGTATAGTTGTCATGGAATGTTGATTCTTTCCTTCTCAATTTCCCTTTGCTTAGCTGTAGAAGTCTTGTTAAAGTGTCAGTGATAGAGATATTAAGACATTGCACTTCCATAGCCCCTTTCAGATCACACAGTGCTATTTTGAGCATTAATTAGCAAAGTCACAAGAATAGTCAGGAAGAAGGGGAAGAGGCATGGATATGAAACCCACCCCAGAGCAAAACTCAAAGCAGCAGTTTACAACAGGAGGCAAAGAAGATTGCGTCTAATTAGAACTTTAGGGATAATTTCAAAAGGCCTGGTGTAATTACCTGAGTGGGAAGTGAGCCAGGTGGAGGGTAACACCTCTACTCAGGAGAAAAAGTTCTATTTATATTCCTGGGTTCCTTCGACTATAATTCTAAGTGCCCATGAAGGAAAATAAGATTTCTACCTTTCAAAATGTTGTATTAAGTATATTTTAAGGTTTCATGAGCCATTATTTTTACTGGAACTTTTACATCGTTAAACAACAAATGACCTGTTAATCCAATATTAAATTTAGTCTCATTTTGAGTTAAAGGTACACACTCTGAAATCTCCATTCCAGGGTTCTTGCCTTAAAGTTTAATGAAAACTATCTGACTAAGAAGTGATCACATTAATCATGTTTTAACCAGCACATATATTCAAAATGGTTTTCAAATACAATTTTTTTAAACAAACTTTTAAGAACTCAGATTGCAGAAAACTATAGTATAAAATAATGGCAAATGTAATTTAAAACGTAGAAATATCCCAATTTCCACTGGTTTATGACAAAAAGTATTCCTGAAGAGAATGAAAAAAAAATATGAATGTGGGATAAGTGATTAGTTTCAACCTTGAGTAACAATGCCGTAGGAGTAACATGGATACACTTAACATTTTACCTAGTAGACACACATGTAGTATCTCACATACATTTGTTTAAAAAAGAGAAAGCTGGCTTTGAAATGTAATGAAACCATGCTGAGAAGCACTAAAATATTAGGTTTCTTTATATTCAGCACGTAAGCTGTTTTTAAATTCTTCTAGGCAATTTTTTCACATGGTGGGACAAAGAACAACAAACAATTAGGCCATTACTATGCTTTTCAATGTAGCTGCTTATTGCTTTTATATTGAAGGTGAGAATTATAGAGCTCTCTACTTTTATTTTTGAGATCCCCTAATAGGATGTGGCCAGTGGTGATGTGAGTTTTACTATATTGCCTTGCCGGTGATTTTAACTTGATACTACCTCAAGGCCATGGGGGCATGCCATTCTCTTGGGAGTAGAGAGACATACTTTATCTGCTAGGTTGTGCTTATCACATGAGGCTGCTTTACACATGAATTACTATTGTCTACTAGTCAAAACTGCAGATTAGTCCTAGAGAATGAACAATGAAAACGAGGAGATCTGTCATCAAATGTGTATCCCACTAACCAGCAGCAGGTATTTAGGCCCTGCAATAAGCACCAGTATCATGACTGTAAACGTAGTGAAGAATCTGAAGGGAATCTGGGTCATGGTAACGAAATACCATGACACAATGACAAGGTAAAAAATCAAAGTCAGACGTATGTTTTATAGTTATTCTGCTGTCTGTTAGCATGTCTTTGATTTCAAAATTCATACAAGTGACATTTCCAGGACTGACCTTTGTTTTCAGGACTCTCTCAGCTGCAGACTCTTTCTGTGCCTTGGACAAACATCACTGCATGCAGAGAGTTGGGCAGGAGCAAAGTTTGCAGGGTTCACTTCCAAGCACCACCCAATTTCCCAAGTCTAAGTCATTTGAGTCTGCAAAATAAGTAGATCTGATTCTGTGAGTTTCTGTGTGATGCCCGGTTCCTTTTGCTGCTGCTCATGTGCAGGCTTGACTGTAAATTGCCTCCCAGAAAAGTCCCACCCTTGCCTTGGCTTCTCAGTTGTCATAGAAAAGAGCATATGGGAGGCAGGGATAGGAAGAAACTCAAGAAGTGGTCAAAACATTGGGTCAATGGTCATCTCAGGTTTTCATGAGGCCAACTCTTGCATCCTTATGCAAAATGTAAACAGCTATTACTCTGGCCAGGGCTTAGGATGAATTAGAATATAGAAAGTGGACACTCTATTTTCCTGTATGCTGAGTCTTTTCCTTAAACTGAGACCTTTGGCTTACAATTTCAGACGGTAATTACCCTTTCTCTTAACTATTATTAAAGCTTCTATTGATCGGCCATTGAGTATGTAATAGCATTTCACTAAAATCAGAGTATCTGGGAATGATTAGAAGTATTTACTGGAAATCTAATTTGGCTAAAAGCAAAGCATCTGGCCAGTTCCTGACTTCCTTCACTTAAGATTTCTAGTCCCTAAAGGTAGAGAAAGTACAATGGTCTTAAGTTAATGTTTAGATTCTCTTTTTGGTAGATTGGGATAATATGACCTTGTAATCTTTAGTAACTTGATAATGAGGGGACAGAAAGGCTAAGCATAATTAAATGGAGTACGCTAGATATCAGGAGGGTAAGAGAAGGTCAAAACAAATACACAAGTAAACACGCAAAGGGGATAATTCTAGACCAGATGCAGTGGCTCACACCTGTAATCCCAATGCTTTGGGAGGCCAAGGCAGGAGGATTGCTGGAGGCCAGGAGAGTGAGACCAACCTGGGCAACATAGTGAGACCCCATCTCTACAAAAAAAGGCAGGGGGTGAGACTAATTCCATGATCTAAAAAAACTCAAAAAGAAAACTGGCAGACAATAGTGGAAAGATATCAAAAATTACATATTTTTTCATACCTGACCTCAATGAAAAAAGTAGAGGTATATAAAGCAGAAGAATTTCTCTGGTAAGTTCAGGCTAGAAGAAGAGTGTGTACAAAAAGTGATCAGGAAGGCCTCCAACCAGGAAGACTTTAGAAGCAGCATAAACTTTTGAGAGAGTGTCAGGCTAAATTCAGGAATGTGCTGAAGCATTGGAAAGTTAAAGAAACATACCATAAGAGAATTCTTTTAAACCAATACATTATTTTCAGAGCTGGAACAAGCTCTATAAGACAAAGCTGTTTTATTTTGGGTTATAGTAATATAATGCCATCAATTTTGCTACAGATATGGAAATTATGACTCCGAGTACAAAGATATAACAGTACATAGCTAATGAAGGCAAAAACCTAGATCATATCCCGGTTCTTCTGAATGCATATCCTGTACTCTCCTCAACACTGAAGCACATCTTAACAGGTGACTTAAGATATGTTTAAGGTGCTCTCCTTTGGGATGAAAAGCCACTAAATAAGGGCTTAATAGGGGAGCCCTGGCTTAAGAGCAGCATGCTTAAAAATAGCTTAGCATTTTTGGCAGACTTCTTATTCTCTCATTTCATCATCTGCTTAATATCATGTAAATAATCTTTGGCTATATTTGTATATTAGTCAGTATGGGCTTCCATAATAAAATGCCATAGCCCTGCATGGTTTTTAAACAATGGATATTTGTTTTCTCACAGGTCTGGAGCTCAAGGTGCAAGCCACTTCTGTTCCTGGTGAAGGCCTCTTCCTTACCTCCTCCTTGCAGTCTCCTCAGATGGTGGATATAGAGGGAAGCAAACTCTCTGGTATCTCTTCTTAAAAGGGAACTAATGCCATCATGGGGTCCTCACCCTCATTACTTCATCTAAACCTAATTACCTCCCAAAGGCCCATCTCTAAAAACAGTCACATTTGGGGTTAGGGTTTCAACATATGAATCTGTTGAATTCATATGTCGGGGAACACAACCCAGTCCATAACAACATGTTGTAATATATTTTGGCTGGACAACGTCAGGAAAACTGTGTTCATTTATGAGTATATTTAAGGCAAACAAAGGCTATAAACCTCACTCAGAAGAGAGAAATCAGAATGGAAAAAAATTTGACACCATGTCATTTGTGTAAGATTTAAAGCAGGAGTTGTCCACTCAAGTATTTATAGTACCCAGTGTAAATACCTGAAATAGAACAGAAGCAGAAAAATATTTCTCTTACTATCAGGGAGAAAATCAGTGTAGACTTGAGGGTAAAGAAAAACTGATAGTCTATCTCAGAAAATGCAGCACAATAGGAGTGATGGGGACTATGGCACACTGGAAAACCTATGCTATTTTAAAGGGGGCAGCACCACGCTCCGCTAGCCAATTACTGTCTGTAGAAATGTTTGCCCAGTGTTACTACTACTCCTTATTTTTTCAAGTGAAAATTGAAATTTGGGTATTTATATAAAACTTCCCAATTTTTATGTCTTGGCTCAATTAACAAAACAAATAACAACAAAATCCCTGTATGAAATAAACTGTCTCCAAACTTGAGCAGGAGGTTTATAGGCCAATACTTTGCTACCTCTGAGGTAAAGGACCTAGGGATGTTTATTCTGAACAAGCAAAAATCTAAGTGGTAACTTCCATTTCTTTCTTTTTAAAGATCTATAGTATTAACAAATTTTTACATAAAAAGGATATTAGGTGGGAGAAGAAATGAGTTCTACTTTCTGGTCCTGGCTACAGAGTGAAAACATTTTAGGGAGGTAGATTCTAAGGAAGAAGTTTCTAAGAGAGATGTCTGAAGATGTTCCCCAAAGGGATTGCTTGAGTGAAGCTGCTGCTACTGCAAGAGATAATAACATTTTAGCTATAATCAGGAAGGATACATAAAACTAACAGAACATTGCCTTATATGTTTCCAAACCATATCTTCTAATAAGTATATAGTTTCAACCATTAAATTTTAAGAAATTTGTAATTTATCTAAAGATGCTAAGGAGAAGAAACATAAAATAATCAAAATGGTGCGACTCCTTTATAAGAACAAATATACAAGATTGAAAATCTTTAGTCTATAAATAAGATGGAATGGGGATCTATAATTAAGTATTATAGGTAAATAGTTAATATGCTAATGCAAGATCTGCATTTCTTAAGGGGCTGTGACACACTGACTCGCTCTGACTTACTTGTCCTTATCCAGTGGAATCTGTCGACCCTTCTGCCCTGTAGGGACATCTTGTGCAATTCATAATTCCATAGAAAACACTTGGGAAACTCTGCCATCGATCATAATCATAGAATATTTGAATTACAGGTACTCAGAGGTCAATAGAATTTTTCATTTTTCTGAGGAAGTAACTAAGACTGAAGAATTAAGTCATTTTTACTAGTTTCCTGGGTAGAGACAACAAAACTAATAGAACTCATAACGTCAACCCCAAACCATATTTCGTGTCATATTTTCTCAGCCTTTAATCATAAATGACGGGGTCAATTGAATGTCAACTTCCTTTCTACATAGAAGTAGGAGGTTGCTCCTGGAGGTTGAGAGAAAGAGAGAGAGAGAGAGAGAGAGAGAGAGAGAGAAATATAAGATATTCAAAGCACCACAAACATAGGGAACATTACTCATACTGACCAGATTCCCATGTCTCCCACCCAGCATCCCTGTCACCACAGATCTATTCTAGATCTGGCTTCTTAAGAAGTCCAGCCTCATGGATATCAGATATAACAAAGTAAATAATAGGACCCCTGAGTCCAGGCAGATGTAAAAAGTGTTGAACATAAAGCATTGCGGTATCCATACTTCTGGTTCAGTTGGAGATCAATTTACAGATTAAATGTTAAGCAGGAAATGACTCTTCTCATTAAATGGTGTTTAAGTGTTCTTCCTTTCAGCATTGCCTGTGACTAAAACCTCTGGTCTTATAGGAAAAATGACACAGTCCAGGAACAAGGCAAATATAGACTATTGTACTTAGAAAAAGTTACAGCTACACAAATGTTTTCCTTAGCAAATTCAACAGGTAGACAGCTTTGGTCAAAGATAGGGAAAGTTATTTTATTCTTTCATTCATCAAATATTTTTGAGCCACTACCAAGTGCCAGACACTATGCATATGTTAGAGATACAGTAGCAGATAATGCACTCATAGTTTCTGCCTTCATGGAGTTTTAATTCTTGTTAGGAGAGGGAGAAGAATCACACACAAATAAAAAAAAATGTATAACATAAATTCAAATCATAATTACTAGGAAAAAATAAAGCAGTGTAAAGAGTGAGGCAGGAATTATGCTCTTTTAGAGGTGATATTTGAACAGAGATCTAAATGAAATGAGAAAATATATGGAGAAAGAATTTCTGGAGGAGAAAATAAGTGTTTTCCGGAAGAGGAAACAAGTGGAAAGGTGCGGTCTAAGAACACAGAAATAAGCAAATGAGAGAGTACTAGGCATCCAAAATTGATAGATAATAATAACAAAAACTTCATTTTAAGCAAATCTATGACTAGAACCCCAAAATTCTCAAAGCAGAAACCCCAGGTTAGAGCAGATCATGGGGTAATGAGTTTCATAGAGCAAAGATAAAAAATGTTAGAACTAAATACAGTAATTCATTGTTACTACTTACAGACTCTCAACTATTTAGGTGACAAAACTGTAAATTGATATATGTTTATATAAAATGTACAGAATTTTTAATAAACAGTGAGTATAATAATTTCCTGACAAATTCTTTATCTTCTCACAATTTGGGGAGGGGGAAGAATTCCTTTGGATGCTTTTATCTAGAGATACCTAAACTACTATAGTCATTATTTCTTTGTCCATTTTCATATGCTATAAGAGTGTAGACTGATATGAATATTCTGGCAAGCTATTAGGTTTTAGTGTATAAAGAGCTTTGAAAAAATCCAAGCCATTAGATACAATAATTCCACTTCTAGGAATCCATCCTAAGGAAATAAACAAATGCAGACAAAGATTTATGTGCAGGGATATTCACAATAGCTCTATTTATAATAGTGAAAAATTAGAAAACAACTTAAAAGTTTAAAAACAGAAATTACCAGAAATCCATGTGATGAAATATTTTGTAAACCACTGTAAAGTGTGATTTCAAAGATTTTTAATGAGACATTCTAAGGAGCTAAAATGGGAAAGTCATTAAAATTTATATATATATAAAATATACAAAAGATATATATGTTTATACATATAGAGAAAAGACTGAAAGAATATATAGCAAATAGCTGAATAGTAGAGGACAAATAATTTCTATTTTCTTTAATCTACTCTCCTTCCCCAAATCTTCTCCAGTGACAACACATTATTTCTACACATAAAAAATTTTTTTTCAAAGCCTCAACATTTGGCTGTCCTTGGGCAGTTTCCCTTTGATAGTGGGAAATTGGCTATTTCTTTTAAGTCTTCCAGTGCTCTCCAAAAGATATTATCCTGTGTACATTTGTCTAGCTGATGTCTGGGACCAGGGATTGTGTTTGACTTTATCTGACAGATATGATTGCAGTTTCCCATGTGTGTTTCTAGCTCTGGCTTCCAAAATATCTATGACTTCCTGCATAAAGACCTAACTTCCCCATCTTGGTCGTCTAAAAATATTTCCTCTGCTCACCCCTTTCTTAGCTCTACCTTTCTATAGCTGACACTATTTGTGCCCAAGCATTACAGGGATTAACAAAAGGATCAATGACTCTACACTGTGGAAGTACAAGCCATCCAGGCTAAGAATTTAGATTTTAAAACTCTTATGTCCAAACCAGAGTTCCACAGAGTATGTTCCACCGTTTATAGGAGATGCTCTTTGAAACAAATATTTCTTTGGTAAAATATATTTTAGTAATGCTTAAATAGTATATCCCCTTCTTAAAGATCCATAATGATATTAAAATGTTAAAGTTTCTAAGATGTATTGTACTATAGAAAAGTGACTTTGTTTACCCAATATGCTATGGTCTGAATGTATGTGCCCCCTCCCCCACAAATTCATGTGTTTAAACCCTTGTAAAACACACTTGAGAGAATCTTTTTGTCCTTCCACCATGTGAGGACACAAAGCATCACCTGTGAGGAATAGGTCCTTACCAGACACTAAATCTGTTGGCACATCTTGGACTTCCCAGTCTCCAGAACCATGAACAGTAAGTATCTACTGTTTATAAATTATCTGGTATAAGGTACTTCAGTATAGCAGTCCAAATAGATTAAAACACCCAGTATATACCAAGCTTGATGAGAGAAAACTTTTTTCCTCTTTCTTCATGTATTTTCTTTTAACATTCCTCACAACTGGAATTCCATGGAACTCTCATTATGAAGCACAGAATTAGGTGAACTTGAGAATGACAAATGCATAAAGGACGGTTTTGGAAAATAGAACCCTTAGGGAAATATTTTCAAAATTATTAAGACAAAAACCTTTCAGGTTGATAGTGAAAAGTGCAACCATTATCTGAATCAATGTTTCCCTCCCACTTCTTTCAGAAATTTAATTCTCAGCAGGATTGAATCATATCGGCTTATGTACTCATAGTCCCAGCGTGTAGACTGAGAATGATTCTGTTCCTTTCAGTGAGTTCGACTGCACTGTGTCTTGGAGGAAGGAAACTCTGGGTTAAACTATAGCCTCATTTTCTCTAGGTGCCTAAATTACTGATAGAATAACACCGTAATTTAACATTTGTTAATAGGATAAGTGAATTCAAAAAAATATATTTTTATCCATCATCTTGACTACAGCAAGAAGGATACAGACCTCATTTCATCTTTGTAATAGTTTTCACCAACAAAGACATTAAAGTGGTCTTTGGTTTAACACCTGTGTCTTCAGAAAGCTGACCATTGTTAACCTCATTTTCTAACAAAAAGCAAAGAGGTTATGTGATGTGTCCAGGGTCACACAGCTATGCTTAGGCTTCATCCAAGCTATCTTGGCTCTTTCATTTTGGAAAGGAAGAAATGGAGGTGGTTATCTGGGGTGACAGCACTTGGAGAATGGCCAGTCACTAGCCTCTGGAAAATATCTTATTTCCAGTTACCCTGACCGCGTCCACTCATGGGAGCCTTAAGTCACTTAGTCAGTCATGGAAGATACGGAATCCAAATCCAGGTTTCCAAGATCTCCTTTGTTCTGCTGTCTTTGGAACCGGTATTTGAACAACATTCAGTTTTTTAAAAAAATTAAGGTTTATTATTCTGTCATAAACGGAACACAAAAAAAGGCCCAAATAAGTGTGAAGCTAGCCAGGGCCAGGATCTCCCCTCTCCATGTGGCACCCACAACCATCCCTTGTTTACGGTCAGAGATGCAGGACACAACCCTCAAGACTTCTCAGACTCCTTTGGCAATTTGCAGCTTCCAAACAGGAAGCTTTTTTTTGCCTTCCTCATCAGGATGTCTGAAGGATCTCTTGAATGGGTTGAGACTTCACAAAAAAAAACAGGAATAACCAGTTTCTTCAGGCCACTTCTGCCTTTAAAGCTTCCAAAATTTCTTAGGGAATTTAAAAGCTTAAAATTAGGGTGACAAAAAATATGGGAGAATACTCCAGACCAAATGGTAATAACAATAATCATAGCTACCATTATTAAGTACTTTTCTCAGTCACCCTAATAAATACGTTTTTATTTTTTTATGTAACCCTACTTTATAAGGCTGACCTTATTTTTTTTTTTTTATAGGTGACAAAAATGAAGTTGAAAAGAAAGGAGTAATAAATATCCAGCCCTACCAAGGTCACACAGCTAGTGAAGAGGTAGTGCCAGATGTTGCAGCCCACCTCTGCCCTCCCACTAAACCACACACTTACTACTCCCATTATGAACGTCCAGCACTTGAGGATGGGACCCTTTCCTCAAAAGGCAAGATGGCAGTATGTTTCATATCAATAAAGCTGCTTAGTTCTTAAAGTAATGGCAACCATGAAGTCAGGTGTTAGAGGTCTAGTTCTTGTGTGGGCCTGTTGATTTCTCTCCTCTGGCCACATAATGGGTCTTTAATCCCAGCCACCTGGCCACCATTTAAAAAGTGCTGTGAAGAGACTAGATATCAAAACACCATAGATGGCTTTGTAAAATCCATTCTAACAACACGCAAAAAAACTACCTAAAGTGAAAATGCTGCTATTTTGATTAGTGCCATCGTCTTCACATGTGAAAAACAGGGTTATGCAAAATGTCTAAGTCAAATTGCTACTGGAGCCCAGAGAGTACAGCGCAACACTGCTTTTTTTTTTTTTTTTTTAATGACAGGACCACAGTGGAGCAGCTTGCTACTTGTGGATATACATCCAGCTTTGGAGAGCTCTGATTATCATGTTTTACCAAACATGGTTGCAAAAACCATGATGTCACCTCATCCACTGATAGATCTTTTTAAAAAATTTTCACTAACTAATATGTAGGAAATGGGCTTTTTTCCTTTAGCTCCATGGATATATCAGTGTTGGGAATAATGGAAATATTCATTTCAGCATAAAATTAGAGTTTAAAAGGTCAGTTTGAGATGTTTACAACAAACGAGTTAGAAAGAGACAAACAAGAAATAGAAATTTTCTCTTTTTTTAATAGGGAGAAAAAAATTACACTGATAATTGCCTAAAAATTATACTCATTTTCCAAGTGAAAAAATGAGGCTTATTTGATATCACATGAGTAAATAGTATTTCTTCTCAAAAATGCTTAAATTTTATATTTTTAAAATATGCACAAATATAATGGAATCAAAGTAGTTTAAGACTGTAAACATTTTAACCCGAAAATACTTCAGTTTAAAATCCTCATTTGGGAAGTCCTTACTCCACATGGTTGTATATCTTGAAGGAAACTGTGAACACAGGTCCCAAACCAGTCTCTGTCCTGGAAATGAATGATATTGATCTACACCCAGTCATTGATTATGCAAAGTCTCTAATGACACCTTCACAGCTGTTACAATCCAGTGGTCCAACAAAGCATGAATTTCAAATACTTTACAAAATTTTCCCTCCCATCTGAGCACCTTTTTTAAATTAAAGAATAAAAGGAGTGATTGTTCAACATGATTTCAATGAAAATGAAGACTTGAATTTGTGGGCGTGTGCAATGTTGAAAATCAAAAGGGAAAAGATGGAGCACAAAAAATCCTTTGCACAATTAATCAGACGACAAAGGTTTTGATTAGTGCACAAGAACCAAGTGCTTTTCTTTGCTAAATGTAAAACAGCATTTGTCCAAGACTACGATTTCATGCAATGTGCTTCTCATCCCACCTTAACTTGTTTCTCTTTTAAACACGATTTCTTGCTATCTACTGCTTCAACATTCAGAAGAGCCTGCCTCAGAAGGCACAAAAGCTCTGTAACGCTGGGTTAAAGCTGGCACTTTACCCTTAACTCACTTCATTGAGTCTGGATTTTATTCTCCTTCAAAGACGTGGCTTGGAGACAGAATTCTAACTCCCTTAATTTTGAATTTTCTGGCCTTTGTCACTTTAAACCAGATCCTTAATGTTATTTAAAGGTGGGCATGTTGTTGTTTTTCTCCTTTTGGGGGAAGGGGTAGGGAGAAGAATTTAATGTTATTTTTAACTGAACTATCTTGTTAACCTTGGGGGACATCCCTGGAGCTGAAACCCATTGGAGTAATAATAGCTCAACAACTCACTCCCTGCAGACAGCTCTGCCGAGTCAGTCTGGAAAAGCTCTTTTAAAAGCACAGTCTCTGCTGGCCCTTTTCTTTTGGTTTCTGTGAAATTTTTCTTAGTAACAATTTTTAGCTGAGGGGGTTATGGACAATTGTAAACTGGAAGCACTGAAAGGAGGAGGTGGGGAGGGAGGCTGCTTGCTGCACTAATTAAAACAAAGCCTGCTTGTATAAACTGCAACCCTCCTGGTGCAAAGGGGCAAACAGCACAAGGGCCTCTCAGAGCACACAGCTCTGGATTCTGCAGGGACTTATATTTTTAAATACAATTAAAAGTAATGCCCCTTTGTTGATTATACTCTCCTTGCCAAACTTGAGGATGGCTGAAGCTGCCAAACATTTACTTTTAAATTTAGTGTGCCCAGCCGCCTTCCAAATGCTGTCAGTTTCACAGAAGGCAGGGCAGTCTGTGATTAACAGCTTCCCAAGATACCAGTAAGTTGCTTGGACAATATTTCAAATGGATGCTGGTTCTGAGACTGAGGAGATCAAGCCGGAATTTGGCGTCACTCTGGGATTTAGAAGGAGGTGGGATTGTTTTCACCTCTTGATAGTACACAAGTTTGAAAGTGGAAAACACCACCAAAGCGAACTCCTCTATTACACATGTGCAAGCAGCAGAGAGTATCTGGTCCAGACCTAACTAAAAAAAAAGTTGTCAAATGAAAGAGAAATGCACAAACATGCCTGTACTTTGTCCTCTGAATTTTAAAAGCGTCTAGTGTTACACAGCTCATGTGAACGTTAAAGCACGGCCATCCATGAAGTATTCCCTTTATGGTTTTAGTGGTTGTCCTCTTTCCTTGCTGTTCACAACTATGATTATTTTATAAGCCCTTTTGTAGCTGGATTTATTTGATTTAACCTTTCAAATGTAGCTTCGTTTCTGACAATACAGGAAATATAACACCAAAGGAAACTCTGTAGAGAAGATGGATGAGAGAATCAGACACACTATTTGAAATGAGACGTCCTGGGAAGACAACAAACTTATTTGGGACTTTCTTGATTTTTCCAATGTGACTATAAAGCTGAATGCCAAGTTTTGATTCCTAGGTTTTATGTGATTGCATAGGTACCAGACTAATACTTGGCGAGGTGTTCTTTTTGTTTGTTTTTCTGATGGAAAAACGCAGGCTTGAAAAACAAGGTGCAGCATCCGTTTTCAATTAAAAAAAATAAAAATTTAAAACCTCTCCCTCTGGGCCTGGTACTGAGCCAGGTAAGAAAATGGGATGGGTGTGGTCACTAAGAAAGCAGTAAGATGAAAATACTCCCCTGCCTGAAGTAATTTTATATTTTAGTGGGTTTTCCCTCATTCCAGTAAAGAAAGTTACACTATGCTATCACTTTATTTTTAAATATTTTCTTTTAAAATCCATTTCCTTTGAATTTTTGCCAATTCTTGAGGATACCGCATTTGACTTCTATTTTCTCCGTGCATCTCTGATTTCTGTTCGATCCCACAGGGGTAAATATTTGACATCCAGCCATTCCAAGGGGTGGCAGAGCAAGGTACTAAACACAGAAACATTTCACTTCACCAAGAAATGAAGTCAGGCTCCAGGGGATAAACAGCCATCCCTAAATAACCTCTCAGAAGTAGCCTAAGGAACATATCCTGCAAAGAAATCCTGGCTCAGTACATTCTATTTTGTTTATTTTGCATAAAAGTTTTCTTTGTCTAGATTTGCACCAGCATAAAAACACTTTCAGCAAAATACAGTTAATACAACACAAAACCAAGTAGAAAAAAAGAAAAAAGTCCCACCTGAAAGAAAATTCACCGTTGCCCTTTGAAATGCGAAGAGAAAACAGACTTACCTGACATTCTAATGACTTTAAAAAGTGGTGAGAAGAGAAAAAGAACATGAAGGGAATTTCCTGCCAAGTACGAATATTCATATCCTCTCACTGAAATCTAGGCCATGAATAGTACAGTTCAAAGCATTTTCTGTGTCTGACTTCTAGAGGCAAATCCAACTATAGTCAATAATGAGACATGCCACAAGACAACATTTGGTTCAAATATAACTGACCCACCAGTACTTGTGAGATAGCTTGAGTTTCTGCGTTTTTGATAATCTACAGGAAATTTACAATTTAAATATTTTTTTTGGAACTTCAATTACTTCACTTGAGAGGGATGAATTCAAGCAAGAAGAGGGGTGCTGGGTATGATATGCCTATGGACTATTATATTCACTTTGAGCATAGTCGTTTCACTATCACTTGGGGCATCTAAAAATGTGATACAGTTTATATTTGGATGACATATATACATGCACTTAGTAGCCAAATTCATATAATTTATAAAAATATTATGAACTACAAAGACCCGCATTGGGGGTCAGTTACTAAGTTAATTTCTATATTAATAATTACCTAATTTAAAAAATTCAAAGTCCAAAATATATTAGATTTTCTTCTAATTCCTTTGATTTTTTTTTTTTTTTTTAAATCATCAGCACCCTAGGTCAAATTTGTATCATTTCAGAACTGTCTGTTCATGACAACAGCCAGCCTTGTAACTGGTTTCACTGCTTCAACCTGTCTTTGTCACTACACCCCAACATCCGCCTCTAGATTATTTTAAAATCACACTTTACACATTAATTCACTCTGACCAAAATTTGTGTTTGTACCCCACTTCCTTAAAAAGGAAGTTAAGGAAATTCAAATTCAGTTGTATGACTTTCTTCTGCTATGGCAATTTTATAACTACTTATTTCTCTAACCAAACTCTCGACGAACTATCCTTTAAATCTTTCATGTTCCATTGCCTTCTCTTTTATGTACGCCCCTGCTTGGAATGACTTCTTCACTTTCATGTCCATAGGTATAATTTAAGCCCAAACTTCTTCCACAATAATCTCCACTTTTTCTGAAGATTCATGAAATAATATACTACTGACTTTGAATAATTGATGTATTTGGCTTATGCACCTGTTAAATCTAACTAATTTATAAAGTCTGAGTCTCACAAATCTATTTCCCAAGCAGTGTTTGTTCACAATTAGTGGAAAGAGACAATTCTGCTTTAGGAATGTTCGAGCTACTTTATTAAGATATGATTATCTTGAAGAACATTGCTGTGATAAGATAATTTCAGTTTTCTAAAGAGTAAGATCATTTTCAGTCTCAATAGTGAATGGAAGGGTTGGGCTCTCCAAACAGAACTAGACATAAGGGGTAAATCTATGGAAATGGAAGAAAAAGCTTACCCATCTTCTCTTGCTTTTTACCTTAAAGAGTCTGTGAAATTCTGGCTGGGCATTGTGGCTCATGCATGTAATCCCAGCACGTTGGGAGGCTGAGGTGGGTGGATCACTTGAGGTCAGGAGTTCAAGACCAGCCTGGCCAACATGGCGAAACCCCATCTCTACTAAAAATACAAAAATTAGCTGGGTGTGGTGGCGGGCAGCTGTAGTACCAGCTACTCAGGTGGCTGAGGCGGGAGAACGCTGGAAGTGGAGGTTGCAGTGAGCCAAGATTGTGCAACTGAACTCTAGACTGAGCTGAGGTTGCACCTTTGCACTCCATCATGAGGGACAGATTAAGACTCAATCTCAAAAAAAAAAAAAAAAAAATTCTAAAAGAATTCTTTGCTTAGGGGCTTCTAAAAGCATGTCTGTCACATGAAGAATGCTAACAACCAAGAAAACAGCCTGTATAGTGGACAGTTTGCTTCAACAAATAAGCTCTATTCTGTATCCCAAATTGCCTAGAGTCAGCTGTTAACTTCCTTTCCCTATCTTCAAGATTTAATAAAATTACATTGACTCTTGTGCTAGATAAGCAATGGAAAATCAGAAACATGGTCATTTGTCCAGTTTTAAAGGGAGAATTCTTCCTGTGTGGCCAATATGATGGTTGCAGCAGTGTACGGAGAGACAGATCAATACTAAGAATATTTTGTCCACCCCTTTTTTTACACCAGAAAGAGTCAAAATCAAGAGTTTCGGTCTTATGTTATTTTTAATTAATAGGGGAAGGGCTTCAAAATGATTTACTAGAGGCACTTTGCACTAGCCTTCTTCACTAAGAACCAAAATAGTGAGTAGATAATCACACTTTGAATAGATCATCCAAGAAACAATACTGGAATTCAACAGAAAAGTAACAGGAAATATCTAAAGCAAGGAAGGAGAGGGAAGTGAGACAGCCTGCTCAGCTGTGATTGGCTTGGAGCCAGGAAAGACTCCCTAACGTGAGGAAAGGGTGAGTGAGAAGCCAAGAGCAGTCCACATTCCCACCCACAATCCTAGCCACAGGAGAGCCCCCACAACCCCCAGGGGCCCTGAAACTAACACAGGGAGCCGCCCGGGGATTGTGTGACACCATTGTTCCAGAGAGAGAGTTCATGCTGGGTCCCACACACACCCTGACACCTAAGCAACTACAGCAAAGTGCCATTTTAGAGTTCCCCTTCCAACAGATTGTGTGCTGTCTTAGGCCCCGCAGCACCAAGGCAGAGGAGCAAGAGAAGTGTGGGCTATTGCCCATGGAGCTGAAATGTAAGCAAGGAACAAACAACCACCACCAGGACTGAGGTGCAAGGATCACCAGAGCAGAGGCAGAAGGGGCGCACACATTCCCCACCCACTGGCCTAATCTGCTGCCACTGAATGTGGCCCCACCCTCTGTGGTGGCAGAGCAGCAGCCTAGACACTACCAACCCCACCCAAGCATTCTGCTGGTGGTCTGGATATTGCCTCACCCCTACCTAGCATGGCTGATGCCTGTACACATCATTGGGGGGGGGGGGTGCCAAGAACAAACCTACCTAGCCCAGCTTCACCTCTCTACGCAGCCCATGCCAGAACACAGTCTGGGGACCAGAGGATTTCCTAGCCTAGTCCACCACTGTTGACACCTGAACATTGCTAGCAAGGACCTGAGGCTGGGTTTCCTGACCCTTCTCCTCTGCCCCCAGCTGTTACCACCTCCCGGCACACACCACCTATGGGCCTGGAGACTGGGCTACTCAGCCCATTGCAGCCGCTGTCAATACCAGCACACACCACTCAGGACCCAAAGGGTTATCCTACCACTGCCGTCGTTCATAGCATACTGGCTGCCAGGGGCCCAGGAACTCACCCACCCAGCCCACTATTACCACTACTGGCATCTAAGTAATCCACCTGGAAACCCAAGAACTGTCCTACCTGGGCCCATTAATACCAGTGCCAGCACACATTACCCTAGAGCTCAAGGATAGGCATGCTCAGTTCACCATTGCCACCACTAAAGCCTAAAGACTGGCCTACTGGTCTCATAGTCCTCAGCAAAACTTCACCACACCGTCCATTAATCACTGCACCCTAAGTCACTGAGGAATCACAGACACCACTGATGCTGTTTACAAGCGAATAAATCATGTAGCGACTATAGTACTGTATGTACCCAGAATCAAAGCCAAAGTGCTCTACCGAACCAATTCCCCCTATGAAAGCAAATTTTTCATCTTCAGAAAAATTTCCCCCTATGAAAGCAAATTTTTAAAAATTAGAAGTAGCTATTACACAAGATGCACAGATATCAACATAAGGAACATAACAGTTTTCCAGAAACAGATCCCAATAAAAAACAAATTTACAAAATTCCAGAAAAAGAACTCAAAATGTTGATATGAAAGAAGCTCAGTGGGATAAAGAAAATTCTGAAAAAATACAAAAAAATAAGAAAATTAAGGATACGAATGAGAAATTTTCCAAGGAAGCAGATATCATAAAGAAGAACCAAGCAGAAACTCTGGACCTACAGACTTTATTGAATGAAAAGAAAATATATTTGAAAGCTTCAACACAGACTAGATCAAGAAGAATGAATCTCAAAACTTGAAGACAGGTCTTTTGAAACAACCTGATAAGAAAGAAATAAAGATAAAAGGATAAAAAAGAATAAGCAAAGCCTTCATGACACATGGACACCATAAAGCAACCAAATGTTTGAATTGTCAGGGTCCTGGAAGGCAAAGAGAGAATGAAAAGGTTAGAAAACCTATTTAATAAAATAATTTAGCAAGAGATTTAGACATCCAGATATAGGAGGCTCTGAGATCACCAAACAGATACAATACAAAGGTTTTCTCCAAGCACATTACAAACTGTCTAAAGCAAAGACAAAGAGAAAATTATAAAAACAGCAAGACAAAAGTTTCTAGTCAGCTGTAAAGAAACCCTCATCAGATTAACAGCAGATTTCTCAGCAGAAAGCTTATAGGCCAGGAGAGAAATACCTACTGCCTGCCACAGACAGTATATCTAGCAAAATTATTCTTTACTTACAAAAAGTTGAAATGAAGTATTTCCCAGAGAAGTAATAACTGAGGGAATTCTCAACAATAGCTCGATCCTGCAAGAAATGCTCAAAGGTATCCTAAACCTGAAAGTGAAAGGATGACATTTACTATCATGAAAGCACACAAAAGGATAACACTCACTGAAAAGGACACAGATGAGGAAGAGAAAGTACTCAAATGGCACCACTTCAGAAAACCACCAAACCATTATGACAAATAATAAGAAAAGGAAAGTAACAAAGAATATATAAAATAACCCGAAAATGATTAACAATATGATAGAAACGAAATCTCACTTATCAGTAATAACTTTGAATGTAAATGAATTATATTCAGCTTCACTTTCACACCTCTTCCCTTTCTTTCCTTTCCAGGTGACATCAAGGTACAGAAGACATCTTGCTTAACATTTTGGACTCAGGGAAATGATGGACACTACTAGTCTGTGATCCCATACCTCACATAAAATAAAAAATTAACTCGGAATAAAACAGAAATAAACATAGACCTAAATGTAAGAGCTAAAACGATGAAACATCTCTAAAAACTAGAAGGAAATCTTTGTTGTTTTGAGTTAGGCAAAGATTTCTTAGGTCACAGATGGCAAAAACCATTAAAGAAAATACTGGTGTATTTATTTAACTTCATGAAAATGTAAAAGCTCCTCAAAGACACAGTTAAAAAAAAATAAAAGACAAGTCACAGACTGGGAGATAATATTTGCAAAGCACCTATCTTCTGAAGACTTGTATCCAGAACACATAAAGAACTATTATGACTAAAGAATACAAAAAAAAAATTATAGATGAGCAAACATTTGAACAGACACTGTACCAAGGAAGTGATACAGCTGGCAAATAAGCACATGAACAGATACTAAACATCACTGGGCATTTGGGAAATCAAAATCAAAACCACAGTGAGACGCCACTACATCTCTGCTAGAATGGTTACAATCAAAGATGGGCAATAGCAAGTTCTGGGAGAACGTGCCAGTGCAAAATGGTACATACACTTTGGAAAGCAGTTGGGTCATTTCTTGAAACTTTACACATACTCCTACTATATAATTCAGTCATTCTGCTCCTATTTACATATATGACTACATAAAGTTCTGTAAGCAAATGCTTACAGCAGCTTTATTCATAATAACCAACAAGCGGATACAACACAAATATCCATTAACTGATGAAGGATAAAGAAATTGTGATATATCCATGCATTGGAATAATATTCTGCAATAAAAAAATAAACTACTGATACAAGCAACAACATGAATGAATGTCAAAAGCATTATGCCAGTGAAAGAAGACAGACACAAAAAGCTGTATATTGTATGATCCCTTTTATGGTATCCTGGAAAAGGCAAAACTATAAGGCACAAAGCAGATAAGGAGATGCCCCAGGACGGTAGAGATGAAGATTCTGACTTCCAAGGTGCCACATAAGGGAATGTGGGGGGATGGTAGAAATCTGTATCTTGATAATGAAGCTGGGTTACATGACTATAAACATTGAAAACTCAACATTCATGCTAAAAAGAAAATCAGCCGAGAGTAAAAGAGAATTGGGCAGCTTAAGAGAGAATTTGTAAAGTAGAAGATCGTTCTGAACCAAGAACAACAATGTGGCATATGGAGTTTCACAGATAGAAAATTTCAAAAAGCAGTTAAGAGATAATTAGGGTAACAGATAAGAGTCTAACATATAGCCAATAGGAATTCCAAAAGGAAAGACTTAGAGAACGTTGAAAGTAAATTACTATCGAATAGCTAGATAAATTGTCATTCAAATGCACTAGAAAAATACACTTTCAATGAAATAAAAAATTCAATAATTTATCCCTAATAGATCACCCTAAGAATACTGGCCGGGCGCGGTGGCTCAAGCCTGTAATCCCAGCACTTTGGGAGGCCGAGACGGGTGGATCACGAGGTCAGGAGATCGAGACCATCCTGACTATCACGGTGAAACCCCGTCTCTACTAAAAAAAAAAATACAAAAACTAGCCGGGCGAGGTGGCGGGCGCCTGTAGTCCCAGCTACTCGGGAGGCTGAGGCAGGAGAATGGCGTAAACCCAGGAGGCGGAGCTTGCAGTGAGCTGAGATCCGGCCACTGCACTCCAGTCCGGGCGATAGAGCGAGACTCCACCTCAAAAAAAAAAAAAAAAAAAAGAATACTAAAGGAAGAAAACTGAACTAGAAGAAAGGAGTGAAATGCAAAATAATAATAATAATATCAGGCATAGAAATTGGTAAGCATGTGGGTAAGTCTAAGTAATAATCTTTTGGTAGTGTAAAGCATGATAGAAACAAAATACTAGACTATAGTCACGTGTAAAATGGAAGTAAAGTAAATAATCCAAGTGAAAACATTTAAATATTCTTTCACTTATGGGAAGAGGCTAGAGACATTTTTGATTTTATTCATTCAGGTATGCTTCTTCAGATTTCACTGACAGTGCAGAAAAAGAGTATATACATACCAAATAAGTAGAAGAGCAAAAGCAAATTAAATCCTAATCAATCCACTGGTTACAGGGGTTGAGGGAAAGGAGGCTCTCCCCAAGTCTCCATTCTCCAATGCTCCCTTAAGAACAGTTAGGAGTAACCATAGGCTTAGAGGGCCACATTCTGTAGTCTCCATTATTAGTTATCCAGGGGCTAAATTCTTTCTGGTAAAAAGTAAGTAGAAGTTGTTGGATGGGAATTCCAAGGAAGCTCTTTAAATCATTGTCCAACAGAAATATAAAGTGAGCCACAAATGAAAACTTGGTATGTAATTTAATTTTTTCTAGCAGCTACCTTAAAAAAGTAGGAAGAGACAGGTTAAATTTTTTAATTTTAGAGACAAGGTCTTGTTCTGTCACTTAGGCTCAAGTGCAGTGGTGCTATCATAACTCACTGCAACCTTGAAATCCTAGCCTCAAGCAGTCCTCCTGCCTCAATCTTCCAAAGTGCTGGGATTACAGGCTTGAGTCACCATGCCTGGACTATCAATTTTAATAATGTACTTTATATAAACCAATATGTCCAAAATATTATTTCAACATGAAATCAATATAATAAACTGTTAACTTCCATATTTTTTGTATGAAATCTTGAAATTCTGGTGTGCATTTTACACTTTCAGCACATTTCAGTTTAGGCTATCTCCATTTCAAATGCTTAATAGCCACATACAGCTGGTGGCTATCATATTAGGGAGCACAGTTTTAAATGGACAAGTATTTTGTATTCTTCTGCCTGTCTTTCTTTTTTCTGAAATGCAGTACATTTGTGTTGGCTGGAACTTCAGCAACTCTCCTAGACTATGAGTTTCCTTAAGGTCACAAGCTGTGGAAGCAGAATTCTGGATGCCTGTGTAATCTACTTAGCAGCCATGGGCTGCCAAAGTTTAGATTTCTTTTACATGGCTATAATAATATCAGACAATACAAACTATGCCAAAAGGCATTCATAGTGATGAAAAGGGCCAATAGATAATAATAGGAAGATAGGGAGACAGTACAGTATATTGGTAAAGGGCACGTTTTTAGGAATCATAATATCCAGGTACAAATCCTGATGTTGCCAGGAACTGAGAACTTGAATAAGTTATTTAAGCTCTCCAAACTTTTCCTCAACCATAAAATTGGGATAATAACACCTCTATGAGTTATTGTAATGACTAAAATAAGTTAATGTATATAACATATTTAGATTATGTGAGTTGTACAGCAATTACTTTGTAAGAGTCAGTTCTTGTTAAATCTTTAGGAAAATATAATAATTTTAAACTTGTAAATACTTAACAATGCAAGTTTCAAATATATAAAGCAAAATTGGCAAGATCTTGCAGAGTGGTTGATAAATTCACACTTCTAGTTCAAGAGTTTGATACATCTCCCAATGACTGACAAATAGAGCAGACAAAGAACAAAACAAAGTGAATAAATAAATGTGATTAATGTGCCTTTGCCAAGCTTTAACTTTGGTGGCCTTCAAATTTTAAACTGGGCTTCTTGACAGCTATTACAAATATGAAAACATATCAGTTAGAATAATTTTTATTACTGGGAAAAAAGAACGCTATTTTCTTAGGTTTACTATGCTACCTATAATTGAGGAATTATGAAACATCTATGTGCTCAATTTTTTAGTTTCCTCCCATTCTATTCACACACTAAATAGATTTTTTAAATCTATATTTTAATTTAGATTTTTAAATATTTTAATTTAACATAAATGACTAATTGTGTGATGTATATACATCATATAAATATAAAGTTTCTGGAAGCAAATTTTTTTTTTTTTTTTTTTTTGAGACAGTCTTGCTCTATGACCCAGGCTGGAGTGCAGTGGCACCATCTCAGCTCACTGCAACCTCTGCTTCCCAGGTTCAAGCGATTCTCCTGCCTCAGCCTCCCGAGTAGCTGGATACAGGCACCAGTCACCATGTCCGGCTAATGTTTTGTATTTTTAGTAGAGACTGTTTAGTAGAGACATGTTGGCCAGGCTGGTCTCAAACTCCTGACCTCTAGTGATCTGCCCACCTCGGCCTCCCAAAATGCTGAGATTGCAGGCTGGGTGCAGTGGCTCACTGCCTGTAAATTCTTAATTCACTTTGTATGTCTTTTAGCAAAACAGCATAAGCAAATGAGAGATGCTTCCTTTGGAGGCTGAAGAATGTCCTCTCCAGTGGGAGATTTCCAGCATAGTCCTTTCTCTCCTTTCTCACCCTCCAAGGCAGCTATTTCCTTGAAAGTTTATCTCCCACTGAGACAACAGCAGGTGGAAATAAACTCAAACTTCTTAAATCTTAAAACTGTTGCAAAGATTCCTATTTATACCTGCTTTAGTTTAGGTGTTTTTTTTTTTTCTCTCTTAATTCTTGACTATCTTTTAAAACTGTACCCTTTTTTAGCTTCAGTAAGATAATTCACAACATTTATGAAGAATCAAATTGAACAGGATTTGTTATGTTTAAAAAAGCACTGGATAAGTATTATTTAGACTAGAGCCTGAGAGATGGAAAAAGAAACAAAATTCAACTCAAACTTACTAAACAATCTCAATCTTACAGAAACTCCAGGCAACTAAAATACCCTCTGGAGAGCAACATTTCATGCTTAGGAAGAAGTTATTTACTTCATGCAGGAAAGTACTTTGCTGCAACAGGGGGCCCTGGCTCACCATAATATTGGGTTTGGCCTATCATGGGACTACAGTTAAAATATTTTATGCTCTCAATTTATTTTCTCTCACATCTGGATTAGGAATAATTTTTCTAGACTCGAATTATGGAAAATTTCTCTTGTCAAATCCGCATGCCATATACTTGATGGTAAACATTTTAGCCTAATTGCAAAATTGACCACTGGGAAGGCTAATTATTTAAGGTGTGGGTCCAAAGTAGAATTTCTCCACCTTTAGGTAAACCACAAACACGTATCTCTGAGAACTTGAAGTGTTGGACTCTACTGCAAAGCAAAGAGGCATTTCCTGCTGGGTCCTCCCCTGGGGAGCCGCATGCTTTGGCTTGGGGTTGTTTCCACAGGCTGGGATCTTTTTTCCTGGATGTGGGGGTCCTCTTAAACACTGGGGAATTGTGGCGACCCTTTGAGGTTGCACAAGGAATTATTTGAGTACCTCCTTTCAGTGTCACTCATATCCCCTTAAAATTGCCCTAACAAGCAATCCATTCTCTTGCTAAGGGCTTCTTTGGCAATGCCTTAGGGTGAGCTATTGCTGAACTGCCTCCTGTCTATAACCCCAAGTTTTCTAGAGCCAAGAGAACAGAGGAGAGACTGCCTTTTAGCTTTGTGCCATGCACTTTTACAGTTCTACCTTGTTTTTGTTTTTCTCCTGGGCAGAAATTAAGAGTTTTGATTGTCTCTAAATACTCTTATGCAAGCTCAAACAGTAATGGCAAAAACCAAACCAAAAATCACACATACACCAAGATAGAAATATTTTTGCTTTTATTTAGGTAGGAGAATCGCTTGAACCTGGGAGGTGGAGGTTGTGGTGAACCAAGATCACACCATTGCACTCCAGCCTGGGCAACAAGAGTCACACTCTGTCTCAAAAAAAAAAAAAAAAAAAAAAAAAGACAGTGCCAAACAGCCATGTGCAGTGGCTCACACCTATAATCCCAGCACTTTGGGAGGCTGAGGTGGGCGGGATCACCTGAGGTCAGGAGTTTGAGATGATCGTGGCCACCATGAAGAAATCCTACCTCTACAAAAATTAGCAGGGTGTGGTGGCCTGTGCCTGTAACCCCAACTATTCGGGAGGCTGAGGCAGGAGAATTCTCTGAATCCAGGAGGCAGAGGTTGCATAAGCTGAGATCACGCCACTGCACTCCAGCCTGGGCGACAGAGAGAGACTCCATCAAGAAAGGAAGAGAGGAAGAGAAGAAGAGAGGGAGGAAGACGGCAAGGCAGGCAGGCAGGCAGAAACCAATGTAGATAGCAAGTATGAATGTTTATCAAAAATAGATTTCAATACTAGATTCTGTGTTAGGCACAAAGACTGTAAAAATAAATAATAAGTGGTCCTATTCTGAAAAGATTTACAATGTCTTCTGGGAAATGGGTAAAGGATAAGACAGACATGCAGTAACTTAATTATAACGCAATATATACACTATTAAAGCTCAGAGAAACAATACATTCTGACTACAAAACCTTACAACATTTTCATAGGGAAGATAATATTTGATGTGAGTCTGGAAGGGTGAACTTAATTATGAAAAAGAGAAAAGCACTGTTTCTACGAAGTGAAAAAAGGCACCCAAAATATCCAAAATAGCATGGAATCTATTCATGCTTGTGGAGTCAGTATTCTCCAAAAAACAATAGAGATGGACAAAGATTTGAACAGATATTTCACCAGAGAGAGGATGATTACAAAGGAGAACCAGCAAATTTGGGGGATAATGGATATAGTCATTATGTTGATTGTGATAGAAGTTTCACAAATGTATACATCTGTTAAAGCATGTCAAACTGTACACTTTAAACATGTGTAGTTTATTTCCCATCAACTACATCTCACCAAATCTATTAAAAACAAAAATGCAGTGAGAAAAATGACTGAGTCTACTTCATGATTTCACATTTAGCCTGGGAGAAAATCTATATACTGTAAAACCATCATTAAAATGAAAATACATATTTGATCAATAATGGATATGTTTTTTAAAAATGTTCATTCAACACGTATGTATTAAGTGCCTATAGATGGCAACAGTGCCAGATGTGCCTAGACCTAGACATGCAGTGGAGGACAAGATAAGGTCCCCCAGCCTTTATATAATTTATTTAGTCAGGATAGCAATGTAATAGACAAGCTTAAGGTATAAGCTTTAGAGTTTAAAAATCTAAGAATTCCTCAAAAGTCTTCAACTTCTCTTTGGTCAGGATTGGGTCACAAGTTAATTTACAAGCAGCATAGTCAGAATTCAAACCCTACCCCCTCTCTATTGCCACTCGGTATTATGAGATTTAATCATAACTAGAAAGACTGAAACAGAATTGAAATGTACTAAGTCTCTTACTGCGGATTTAATGTTATTTTTAAGAGCTTTATTGAGGAATATGTGACAAAAAATTGCATATATTTAAGGTTTACAATTGTGGTGTTTTAATATACATATACATAGTAAAATGATTACCACAATTGAGCTAATTAACATACTCATCAACTCAAAGGATTTCATGTTATTTAAAGCCCTATTCATGTAGCACCTAAAATCTTTTTAACATGTACCACCTTGGGATGACTGAGCCAAATATTTTTGTTTTGTTTTGTTTTTGATACAGGGTCTGAAGCTGTTGCCCAGACTGGAGTGCAGTGGTGTGATCTTGGCTCACTGCAACCTCTGCCTCCCAGACTCAAGCAATCCTCCCACCTAAGCCTCCCAGGTAGCTGGGACTAAAGGCATGAGGACCACACCTGGCTATTTTTTTATATTTTTGTAGACATGGGGTTTCACCAGCCCAGGCTGGTCTTGAACTCCTGAACTCAAGCAATCTGCCCTTCTTATTCTCCCAAAATGCTGGGATTACAGACGTGAACCACTGTGCCCAGCCAAGCCAAACGCTCTTTAGGGCTCCCTCTGGCTCCAATATCTTAAGATAATGTTCTGGTGTTTTTGTTCATGCAAAGCCAGAGGGTATCAGAGCCCACTGCAATTGTCCTGGTCTTTTCTATACTGCTGGGAAAAAACTATCAGGTCTGTGTCAGGTTCTAGGATATGTTTGGGTCCTCATGTCTTCCCTGGTATACATTCATGGGGGTTGGTGGTAGATGTGTGGATATGAGGAGTAGTGTGAGAGGCGCAAGAGATTCCAGGCTGATTTAGTTCTCTCTTGGTGAGCAAAATGCAATAGAGCTGGTTGCCAAACAGAAGTAGCTTGGTGAGCAGTACATGAAGCAAAGTGACTCCTTTTAAGTTCTTGGGTGAGGTGTTGACACCCATTGTTTGATGTTGAGGGGGTGTATTAGTCTGTTTTCACACTGCTATTAAGAATGCCACCTGAAAACTGAATTTAATGTATACTGCTCTGGTGATGGGTGCACCAAAATCTCACAAATCACCACTAAAGGACTTACTCATGCAACCAAATACTACCTGTTCCCCAAAAACCTATGGAAATAAAAAAAACAATAAAATGAAATAATTTTAAATGCAAAACAGAAAAATACCACCTGAGACAGGGTATTTTATAAAAGAAAGAGGTTTAATTGACTCACAGTTCTGCCTGGCTAGGGAGGCCTCATGAAACTTACAATCATGGCAAGGGAAGCGGGAACCTTCTTTGCAAGGCAGCATAAAAGAGAAGAGCAGGGGAAAATGCCACTTATAAAACCATCAGATCTTGTGAGAACTCACTCAATATCATGAGACCAGCATGGGGAAAACCATCCCCATGAGCCAATCACCTCCCACTAGGTCCCTCCCCAACACATGGGGATTACAATTTGATTACAAGTTGAGATGAGATTTGGGTGGGGATATAGCCAAACCATGTCAGTGGACCCTACTTTCTAGCATTACTTTCAGTGATGGAGAGTCTCCAGCAACTGGGCCAAACCCAAAATTGCTACTTCTGTCACCCAGCAACTATCAAAGGGCATGAGGTACTTCCACAGTAAAAGGTTTGAGTCTCATGGTAAAGATTCAAAGTTATCTTCAAAGTTTGTATGCAGAGCACAGAGTAAGTATGATCCCTTTGGGTTGTAATTAAGTTAGGTACACACATACATGCAACAGTGACAGCCTTAATTACCATTTGTTTTTATTCCCAAGAGTGCTGCTGCTTGGGACACTGGTCAGACACAAAGAAATGGAACAAAACTGGCTTCAGAGAATGCCACTCATGTACCAAATCCATTATTCTCCTTTCTTTCTCTTGACAGTTTCAGAATCAGTCCATGAGTTCTGTATCTTTCTACCTTTAAGGCAGAGTTTCCAATCTCAACACTATTGACAACTTAGGCAGTTTCCTTCTTTGTTTAGGGGACTGTGCTGTGCATTACAGAATGATTAGCAGCATCCCTGGCCTCTACCGAGTAGATCCTAGTAGCACCACCTCCCTAGTTACGACAACCAAAAATGTCTCCAGACACTGCCAAATGTCTCCTAGGGGACAAAACCAGCCTACTTGAAAACTACCACCTTAAGGTAACTTTATTTTAGGATCCTGAGTAAGGGCAACTCTTGTCTGATTCATAGATCTTTACCATTTCAAGTTCAAGAAGATGAGATTGGGGATTTATTGGGCCTTCCTCCTTACTTGAATTTGCCTGTGTCCTTCCCAGTAGTCTGTACACCAGGGGAAAAAAGTGCTTATTTATTAAGTCAGAAAAAAAAGTAACACACATCTTTTTCCCCAGGGCCAACAGCCTGCTTTCCTTATATCTACAGAATTAAGAAGGGTCACTCAGTATCTGCTCCAAAGTGATGACTTTAACACAGAACGAATGGTTGCTTCTACCAAGGATAAAAGAAAAACTAAAATAAACTCTAGTAGAGCATCTCATTTCATAATAATTTGGGGAGTATTACATTCCAATTAGCATTTTTTTTCAATTTGGCCCATTATAAATGAAACACATAGAGGGTGCATTTTTATTCCTGTTGTTGTTTTAATATTGTATTTTGGGAGGTTGAATACACTTTTCAAGATACACTCTGGTAAGGGGAGTTTACTGCATCCTGCAGTGATTCTACTAATAAGCTGCCTAAATATTATCCTATAACAATTGAGTAAGGAGAGGTAAGTAAACAGAAGATGGTCTTTCTGTATTTCTTAAAACCAAACTCTAGGATCACAAAGGTAGTAATTAGGATTCATTTTCTCTCCTCATCAAGACTGTGCTCAGCCCCTCTGCTGAGCCAGCCTTTTCAAGAGATGGCATTTTTTAATCAGTGATTGATAGCACCTAAGCTTTCAGGCAGGAGAATGTTCTCAGTGACCTCTACAAACTTGAGGTACTGAGTTATGTTTCAAAAGCTTGACAGTGCCAAGATGCCTTTGAGCTCGTGAAGTCTCAAGACCAACATTATCAGAGAATTGGTTGATGGTTTCAAAATGCAGATTAGCTCTGATGATGGATTGGAAGCTGCAGGAAGGAATTACAGAGCAACAGTACTTTTGACTTGAGAAGAGTCTTTTAGTTTTTTTTTTTTTTTTTTTTTTTTTTTTGTTTTTTTTTAATTGACCAGGCTTCTTTTATTGTCTGAAATCTTCTTTAAAGTGGCCCCAGGAGGTTTTCCCTGAGTTCCCAAGTTCTGTCCTTGGCTCCCATATCTCTTCTCTCCATCTCTGTTTTATCTTGGTGTCCCCATATACTCCCATCTCTTAAAATAACCCCCCTTGTATGCATGACTCCAAAATCTATCTCTTCCTAGGATACAGACTGTGTCTTTAACTGCCTGTCTCATTCTCTCTCAGATGTTCAGTACTATAAACTCAACATGCCTAAAACTAGCTCAACACTCTGCCTCCCAAATATCTTTCCCTCAGTGAATGTCATCATATACTAGTCATCTATGCCCCAAACCAAGGTCTCATCTTCTTGTCATCACACTATCAGGGGCCCTGATTCATCATCCGATGAAGGGCAATGTTCTCTGGATTCTATTTCCTAAATGTCTTTCCAAGTTTTCCCACCTCCAATCTCATTGCCACTTCAGCAGCAGCAGCATCTCTCATCTGGATTTGGCAATGGTAGTTAAATTAGAGCTTCTGCTACAGCTGTCTAATCTCCTTTTCATCCTTTGCATTGCTACAGAAATTACCTTACTCAATGAAACACAGATATGATTGTGTCACCACCTTACTTTACTATTTAACGTTTGCTTTGACCACCAGTCTAGCCTTTGTCACTCACATATGGTTGATGCAGCTCTTACTGACTTGAGGAAGGACTCTCTTGTCACCCACATTACATCTTCCATTTCCTGACTCTCACAAGGCTTTTTCTCTCTCAGTGTTTTACAGCGCAGCTAGAGTTACGTCTTTGTCTTTACTTTCTTTTTTCACTTATCATATGATCCGCAACTAAGTTTGTTTATTAGTTTTATTTTAGAACTTGTACCATATACCACTGTCCTCTTCTAAGAGTACTTCACCAAGCACATTAGAAATATTAACTCATTTACGTTTAAAACAACCTAAAACCAATTTTTCAGCAACTAAGTTGAATGATATATGAGCAGCACTACACAGAGACACCCTCCAAAACATTTTTACTGCAAGCTATTATCCCTCACCTCAGTGAGAGGTCTTTGCAACCCTGAGAGGTTGAGATGATGTCAGGGCTTAATCTTGGGACTCTAAATTCCCTTCCCTTTTTTATCTGGAAGGCTTCTGCTTATTTACTATGTATTGAGGATACTGGACTCGGTGAGTTACAAACATGATGCAGTCAGGTATTTTCCAAACGCTACTTTAAAAATAATAGAGCATGTGATTTGAGGAGAATAATTCAGCCTCTCTTTACCTTAGTTTTGCTTCTGGAATACGGGATAATTGTTACCTACCTCATGGAGTTGTTTTGAGGCTTGAATGAATGAATACATACGCAATGCTAAAACAGTACCTGCCACATAGTAAGGATTCAATAAAAGTTAGCCATTACTTACTCTCCTCCTGCATCCCCATCTAGACCACAAGTTCTTTGAATTCTGAGAGCACAGGATAGTGTCTGGCACACACTAGGTGCCCCTAACATATTGGTATAATCACAGATAAAGAGGAAGCGAAATAAGGATTCTAGGAATTAAAGAGAATTTGAAAATGATTTGAATACATAATGCTTTTTTCCTAAGGATTTCAAAATAGCATTCAAACAATACTTGATTTGCCTTGGAGAAAATGGCTATAGACAATATCTCTAGGGTAGGGAGAATAATATAGCTAGATTCAACCACAGAGCGATTATGTTACTTTCCTGGGAACTAACGAAAGAATTTGAAGCAGCAATGTCTTTAGTAGACAGTAAGAACTCTAAACACCTTCAGGTGGCAGAATTATCCTTTATATATTTCATTTTTCTGGTTTTATCCCAGCCATTTTTTTAAGTGGCGATGGAAGAACCTTCAAAGATAATTACACAGAGCTCTGCAGAATTGTATAAGATGCCTTTTAATCAGGTACTTTGGAAAGCAACTTGATCAAATGACCTACTTTCCATAGGCATTTTCCAGGTACTCAGATGCCATCAGAGCCTCGTTGTATGATAATGGCAAAGCCAAACCAAAACAAAACAAAAAGTAGTGTTTCCTTCTGCATTATAACAAATAGACAGAACTACTGGGTGGGTGTGATTTCATTCGTCATCGGGTAAGTGTCCTCCATCACTGTCTGCGAGTCATGAAACCAAAACCAAAACTTAAAGAGTAAAATCAATCAATCATATTTCCAAATAGTCTAATATTTAGCAACACATAAACTAAACACCGGGGTTATGGTTAAAATTGTCCCCATTTGTTACCCACATTTCTACCCAGAGATTGAGCTCTGTATGGAAAAGCTCAACCATTACAAAAGCTGAATCAATAGTTAGTCATCACAGAAAGTATAGTTACTTATCGAATTAGAGGAAGTCATAGAGGGAGTAAGTGAGAAAACATTAGCTAAAGTCAATGGCTTTGTGGTTAGATTTTTCTGAATTTATACTAATGAAAAAAAAGTGTGCTTCTGTCCAAAAGATCAATTCCAAAACAAATAAAAATATTATCATACTAGCCTGAAAGAGATGCCCTCACTTTCAGTAAGGGCCTGGGAGGAGGAAGGTCCTTGGAGAATTATCTAGGAGTAGATGACATTCAATTTTGTTTGCTAAACATTCTTGACCTCATGTCCTCTATAAAAATAGTTTCTTTCAGTGCAGCTGAGAAAGCTGTGATTTTGCTGTCTAGTGCATCTAGGCTGGCCTCCTTCATCATGCTGAAGATGTGTGTGGTTTAATTTCCAAGAATGAAAGAAAAAGGTAGCAAGCATAGCTGCCTCCCATTCCAATGACTCAAATACAGTGTACCCTGCTCCCCATTTTTAAAGTTCCCAACCAAGAAAGCACATGATATCATTCAAACTCAAAGTTTCTGAGTGTACCTTAGACCCAGAGTATAAAAAATTTCTCTGTTCCTTGTCTTGTTTTACCCCCTTTTCCTACCCCTGACTTATTAGGTTCCACACTGCCTGGGAGCCCTGTGGTATCAGGCTGAACATTTTGATGTAATCCCACCACTGTTGCTGTAGCTATCTAAGCTCAAGGATTTATTAGTTGTGAACGTTCATTTTTGTTTTTACTGGTCCGCTGCCAGTAAATAAGTCACCCAAACCATGGCTGAGTGTCATTTGATAGGAAAAGGCTGGGATCACAAGGAAGCCTTCTGTCTTTCAACCAAAAAAAAAAAAAAAAAAATTGCTGAGGTAAGCAGTGTCAAACCCAGCTGCATCAACATGATGGTGGGGAGACAAATGAGAGCTTTCACTGCTGGATATGGGCACTAGAGAGCAAAGGGCTCTGAAAATCCTCCTCCAACCCAGAAACAGTTGAAGTCGTGGAACCTGCAAAGGACTGTTTTTTCAAACTACTAGCTTTGATAAGAAAAATTCTCTGTCCAACTCGTCCTTTCCAGCTCATAAACACAGTTCATCTGAAAGGTAACTAGGATGAAAATCTCCTAAAATACACATACACACGCATGCACACATGCACACATATATGAATATATGTGCACACACATACATGCACATACACACAAGAGTATTGTTTCAGCACCATTAGAAGAAAAATATGACATATACTCCCCCCACACTCTGCCTTGTCTGTGAGTTAATGACCCACTGGCTGGAGGGTGTGGGGCAGGGAGGCCAGAAGTGGGATGGAGGTTTGTAGAGGCCTATAGGGGACCCAGGGTGGGAGGAATGGAGGAGGAGAAGAGGGAGGAGGAGGAGGTCTGAGCTTGAGACAGGGACTGCTTTCTCGCCCCAGGCCGCGCCAGTTCCCTGTGACTGTTGCCTGGGCGATGGCTGGGAGATTATCAGGAATGCTTGGAGACGGTATCCCTCTTTTGGACTCATGGATGGAGCAGAAGGGGGTGGATGGCTTTTCTCTTTCTGTTTCTTCTTTTCATATTCAGCAGATTAGAGCCCTAGGTTGCTGTGGCGACGACACGGAGGAGGGTTCTGCACACCTGCACCACAAACAGGAGCCCGCCAATGTGGACTTAGGCAGTCCTGGAGGCAGTTTTTTGGTGTGGGAAACAGATCAACAACAATAAAAGAGTAAGGGAGAGAAAAAGAGGAAGATGGAGGAGAGGGAAGGAAAAAAAAAAAGAGAGAGAGAGAGAAGGAAGCAAATGCTTTACCAGTTCAAGCAATGGCGGTGTTGCTCTTGAAATGAAACAGGAAAATGGTATCCCCAGCACCCTTGAGGAAGTAGCCTTGTGAGGCTGTTTAGGAATGACAGGAAGTAGGAAGATGGATACCACATCCTTTAGAACAACCAATTACATACACCATGGAGGAACAAAATCATAAAAACAGGAAGAGCTTCAAAGCTACAACTCTCATTAACAAACATTGTAGATGACTAAATGGAAAGTTACTCTCTGATTATCCAGAATTAAAAGAGATTTGCCAATTTTATGTACTGATTTTCCAATGGAAAGGAGTACATTATAATGCAGGGGGAAAATAACGTTATGCTTTTTCTTTTAAAGCTCACTGAAAGAAAGTGAGAGAGAAGGAGAATGGGGAGGGGGAACTGATGGGCTCTTAAAGTAGACTGTAGTCCTTTGGAATGCTCTGGCATGGCTCCAGCCTCTGCTAATGAAGAAGTCAGCTCCACACAGTGTCCCGGCCTCACCTCTCCCAGACAACCCGGGCTCTGCCTTCAGTCTGCTCTTTCCCTCATCTGCCTCCTCCTCTTCCCGTCTTGTGATTGCTTTCTGCGTTATTGTCTCTGTTTCCATTAGCAAAACATCCCAGTGCATTAGCCTGCCCAAAGCACTTTACAATGACAATATTTACAGAAGGTTAAATAAAATATGTATAGAGAGATTAATAGTGACTATGCAATAGACCTTTTGAACTTTGAGCACGCTGGGTTTATGCGTTTTTTAAGTTGGGTTCTCCAGGCTGCTTCAGTTATTTTAATATCTCTCAAACAATCCACTTAAAGAGAAAGATGATTAGAGGAAAACGGTCTCTTGTTTTAAAGGTTTTCTTCTCTCTCACTTTTTTTCAGGCAACGTGATTAGCAGGCAGTGGGCCTTATGATTTTCACTTTTAGTATGACTGAAACTAAGAGCATTTCCTTGGGGCAACTGTGTCACAACAGACTGAGATGAGAAAAATCAACTGTCCCATCAGCACATGCACAGGCAACACCTGAAGTCTTTATAGATCCTCATTTTGACTTTAGTAGAAGGAATGTAGTAAGATGATCTAGTCTCTAAGTGTTAACTTCTTTATATAGAAGTATATATTTATCTCCAACTTCATTAGAAACTTTATAAAATATTTTCACAAGAAAGATAGCTCTACACTATCAGTGGTCAGCAAACTTTTTCTATAAAGGGCTGAATATTTCAAGCTTTGTGGCCCATACAATCTCTGTAGCAACAAATTACCTCTGCTACCGTAGTGTGGAAGCAGCCATAGACAGTATGAAAATGAATGGGCATGGGTACGTTCCAATAAAACTTTACTTACAGAAACAGCAAAGTCAATTTGATCCGTGGGCCATGAGTTTGCCAACCCCTGCATTAGATCTGTCTTCCTGAAGAGATAACAACTGAACAGGTTAAGGGCCCTCTCTAACTCTCCTGGAAATGTTCACAATTCCAATGCTACTCTTTTCCATCTCTAGCCTTCTAAATACAAATAAGCAACAAACTAGTTCAACTGCAGAAAATATCCAACCTACTCATGTGACCTGAATTTCTTAGTTCTGTTTTTTTAAAAAAGTCAAATAACAACAGTGAATACAAAAAGACAATACATATTTGAGTATGTCATTTGTCTAGTGTTGTAATGCCCAATTCATTGGCAAATAAATAGTGAGGAGCTTATGTTTTGAAAGAGCAGAATTTGCCCTTCTTGATGGTCATGGATTTCCAAGGCCTAATTGGTGCCCCATTTTCTATAGAGTCATATGCCAAAATGCCTTTTATCACATGGAGGCAAGCAGTGCATTTAAACATATTTTGTCAACTGGGCACCATATGCAGAAGTGACAGCCAGAACTCTTTGCCAGATCTTTTTTGAGGGTGAATGGGTCTCCAAAGGGTCAAATGTCTCACAATGTGACTTATGCCGAAGTCAGCAGGTAAGGGGTTGATGGTAGAAGTCTAAGTTTCATTCTGAAAATGGTTTCTTTCCCAAATATGTATTTAGAGACAATTACTCTGAAATTTATTCTTATTAGAAATTACGAGACAGCATAAGGATATAGGGATATACGTTCACCTCATTCTAAGGTAGATGACAATGTTGAAGTGATATATGTGGATTTATTGAAGACTAAAGAGTTCATTCTTTGGGAATTACACTGATATCTAGTTATGGAGTTCTGAAAATTTGCCCTAGTGGAAATCCTGAGGAAGATTATCCTTGTGGATAAGAGGATAAGAGATGGAGATGGCCATGAAAGAAACAGACACTTCCATTGTCTATTATTGGGTAATAAATGAGGACTGGGAAGGCCGAATCCCAAATACAGTAGTCATGCTCCAACACATTCACGTAAGACTAGGAGGCAAGAAGCGATAAGAATGGATTGGAAAAAGGGACATGAATTTTCTTGGGGAGAATCTTAGAAATGTCTGGGGTAAAAAACATGAGGAAAACCTAGGCTTATTTTGGTCCAGCTGGTTGGGATTCAGATTACTGTGATTCTTCCCAAATTGGAAAAGCCAGGGATATAGAGTTATATTACCTATAACAGTCCTTCATTAAGATGAACCAACCTTCGAGATCATCCTGGCTAACACAGTGAAACCCCATCTCTACTAAAAAAAATACAAAAAAATTAGCCAGGCGTGGTGGCGGGAGCCTGTAGTCCCATCTACTCGGGAGGCTGAGGCAGGAGAATGGCGTGAACCTGGCAGTGAGCCAAGATTGTGCCACTGCACTCCAGCCTGGGTGACAGAGTGAGACTCTGTCTCAAAAAAAAAAAAAAAAAGATGAACCAACTTACACCTGTTAGAATATCTATCATCAAAAAGATGGAAGATAAATAAAAGAACCCTTGTATACTATGGCTGGGAATGTAAATTAATGCAGCCATCATGGAAAACAGTATGGACGTTTCTCAAAAAACTAAAAATAAGACTACCATAACATCCAGCAATCCCACTAGTGGTTATATAATCAAAGGAGATGAAATAAGTTTGTCGAAGAGATATCTGCACTCCCATGTTCACTGCAGCATTATTCACAATAGCCAAGATACAGAAATAATCTAAATGTCCAGCCACAGATGAATGGATAAAGAAAATGTGATGTATATCTAGATATACCATGGAATACCACTAGACCTAAAAAATAAGGAGAAAATTTTGCCATTTGTGACAACATGGATGAAACTTGAGAATGTTATGTGAAGTGAAATAAGCCAGTCATAGACAAATGCTGCATTATTTCACTTATATGTGCAATCTAAAATAATCAAACTCATAGAAGCAGAGAGCAGAAGAGTGGTTGCCAGGAAAGGTTGATCAAAGGGTACAAAGTTTCAGTTATGCAAGATGAATGCTTTCTCGAGATCTAATGTGCAGCGCGTGCTGAGTATGGTTAACAAAACCATAGAATATATTGGAAATATTTTAAGGGGGTATGTCTTAATTGTTCTCACTACACAAAAAAAGAAAAATAATGGAAAATATATAGACATATATTCAAACATCATTGTACACCTTAAATATATACAATTTTTTTCACTTATATTTAAATAAAGCTGTGGGAAAAAAAAGATGGATCAACTTAAATGTATTCCCTTGTTGTGGCAAAAAGACCTAGAAAGATTTGAGAAATCAATTTAGGTGAATTAGCCACTTAATTAGTAAGATATGTAAAGATGACAATTACATAGGAGAAAGATGGGACCCCATTTTCTAAAAGTAGTAACTGTACAATAACGCATAGAACAGAGACTTCCTCCCTGTCTACTGACAGCATGTGTAGAAGTGGAGAGATAGAAAAGACCTGTCTTATTCTTCCATTCAATCAACATTAAGTATATAGTTAAACTAAATTTACCAGATTATGTCTAAAACCAGAAACAACATTATACTCTTTGTAATCAATACAAAATAAAATAATTTGGAATTAACATTAGCAGACACTCAAGCCAGACCTAGATAATGCCTATATCATCATCTTACTATAATGAGGAATTTTCACAAACAAAAGAGGATACATTCTGAGATGTTTTTTCCAGATAAACTTATCATCAGAAAGTATTTTGGCAGAAACTTTTGGTGTCATTGATAAAGTCAGATATCAGGAAAATTTTAAGTAGTAATAAGGGGGATGGATAGTATCTACATGTTATAATTTATTGAAACGGATAGAAAAAAGAGAAGACATTATGTTAGAATATTTCTTTGTGTTCTGCCAGGCCAGCTTTGGGGGCAGTCACCTGGTGAATCTGTGTTTGATAGGTGGGACTGCTTTGGGCAAGTGCACGCCAACTGCAACATCCAGATCATTTTCCATCCAGTTCCGATACACAGTGGGACTTGACAGCTATTGAGGGTCAGGATTGTAACTGTGTCTAATTGCTATTACCATCTGCTATAGAGAAGAAAGAAATGTCTTCTTTTTGACAAAAGCAGGAAAGAAAATGATAAATAATATACCAAAGGAAAAACCTCTTATCTATCAGACCTCATAACCAAAGAATCCAACCAGCTGCAAGAGAATCAATTCAGAAATAAAATTCAAAAAAAGTTGAAGCTTGCTTCTTCTACTTTCGGGCCAAACTCAAATCAGAGTAATGTCTATCATGGGGCAGAGCATATTGTTAGGGAGAAGTGAAGGTAGTTGGTGAAGGGGACCACACTGTTTACCAACTGCATGCCAGCACAGGAAATGACATCTCTAATGCCCATCGACACCTTCATTTAAAATATGGAAACTGAAGCTCAGAGAGCTTACGTAGTTTTCCTATATAGTTGGCAAATAGACTCAAGGAAAATTTGTGAACTGGATGTCTTTTGGGTGGCTGGTCAACAAGAGTATTTCTTAGCTCAAGCAAATCTTGTAAGAATGTAACTATATACGAAGGAATTTTTAAAACATCCTCTCTGACAGCCAACTATTATAGAATTACCATAGGAAACAAAAAAAGTTTGCTTCATAAACACAGGATTATGATAAAAAAGTAAATATGCTCCTAGTTCATTAAATCGCTAATAATTATTACATTAATGAGCCCAACCCAAGTTCACCCTTTGCTGAGATGTGGTAACATACACAAATAGTAAGAGAGAGAGAAAAATTTATCATTGTTTCCCAGGGTAAATTCAAGATGAGGAAGCACAATTTTTTTTGTTTTTTTGGAATTGTGTAATGTATTCACATTAATCTGATGTGCATATTGTGAATGCCTTACAGAGTGATGAGAACTAAGTGTGGCTCTATTAAAAAAGAATGGCAACTGAATTTAAATGATTGAATTTCTGTGAAGAAAGAAAAAAAAAGAAAGAAATGACTCAAAGGTTCATACAGGAGCCATGGAGAAAAGTCCATTTTCCTTAGTAAGGTGTAAAAACTGTGCATTGAAAGGATATTATCAACGGTCCCGGAAAATGTAATAAAAGGAGCCATAAACTTTTCCTGAAATATGCAACGTTAAAATATGAAGTTAAAAGTTCTGGCAGCTCTGTTGATTTCCTTGAGGGGGAAAAAACAGCTAAGGGGACCTCAAACTGCCTTGTCCTTGAGATTCTAACCACGTGCTAAGTGAAGTTTCACAGGGACCTGGGCAGTGTAGGAAACAGGCTGCAAGGTTGTAAAACACCAGGTATCGTTGTGGTGACCTGTTCATCAGGAGCTTAGTTCCGAGTCTGGAATAACGTTCCTGAATATTTCTCTCTGTGGTAGGAAAGTCAAGGCAATGGGGCAGATTGATAATAATTCTAACTGCTGGAAATATTTGCTTCATCTTCTACCTATGTTCATATCACGTGTCCCTGCATTTTCCTATTTCAGTTCCTTTTGATTTCCCAAACACGCGTGGAGCATCTTGTCACATATGGTAAAAGACAAGGGAAAAATAAGAGATAGTCCCTGCTTCCTGGAACCTTGCATAGCCTGAGAGGGGCCAAGATACAGGTCTGCCTCTAAAACTTTGCAGGCCCAGGGTAAGACCACATACTATATGTCCAAATATTTCAAATATGTAAACCAAATTAACAATGTTTAAATTATGTTCTATCTTCCAGCCTTAAACAAACCAACTATATTATAATCTGGAAGACCAGGTTCACATTTCAAAGTACTGGATTCATCAGAGTTCTGCAGAGGAACATGGTGGCATAAGAGAGTGGACCTGAACCCTCATTCTATTCAGGCTTCCATCCTGCAACGTGAGAGGCCTCATGCACCAGCGGACGCTCTACTCAGTACTTCCAAGTTCTGTTTACTACCCTCCTTCACACACACTGCAACCCTTGCTCCTGGGCCTCCCTCAAGCCCAGTGGCAGGTCTTGGTGGCATATTGCAGGTGAGAACAGTCCTTGACTCTCAGATTCCCTGCCTTGGGAGAGGGGCATGGCCGAAGAAAGGACAATGTTGAACCCTCTAAGCATTATCAAGCAGTATTGGCAAGCTTGGTGTTGAAATTAGACTAATATGATCTAGTTCCTCATAAATATTTTCCAAAGACCCTAGATCAGATTCATTTTCATTAGATTAGTATCTCTTCAACTATCACAAAAAAAAGAGAGAAAAAAAGAATATATTAGGCATTTCCTATTGCTTAGGTTCTTTGACTGAACAAAAACTATAAAAAAGGTTCAATTTAAGTGGACAAACCCTTACACCTGAATTTAAAGAGATGTGGGCATTGATTGGTTTGTTAACTCATTTTTTGATAAATAAATATAATAATCACTATTATCATTTTATATTTTCTTTAAACTCAAAATTTCAGGATTCCAATTCATGTTTGGAAGCATATCTATGACTCTGAGCCATTTCACCATTTTTTTATATAGTAACCACTGTAGACATTTCTTTAACTTTCTTCAGTTTGTCTTTTCAGATTTATTTCATTGTAACTTCCCCTTTCTGTTTATCATGACTGTTAATAATTTATTACTTCAATCATTGTCTAACCAAACCTTTGATCATAATATTCATACTGTCTTCCAGGTACATTAGTCTCCAAATGATACAATCACTCTATTGCTCTTGTTTTGAATTAGCTCTTCTTTCTCTACATTTTTCAAAAAATCTAGACTCAGTTCCCAGCACTGACTTTTCTTGTCTCAGTTCCAAATTGAATAGTATACCCTTTTCTGCAACATTACATTATAAATCAACCAAAGATTAGCTTGACTAGATTTCTTTTCTTATCCTGATATAATTGTTGTTGTTTCATGTTTTGTTTTGTTTGAGACAGGGTCTTGCTGTGTCACCCAGGCTGGAGCGCAGTGGCACAATCTTGGCTCACTACTACCTCTGCCTCCAGCCTTCAAGCGACTCTTGTGCCTAAGGCTCCCGAGTGACTGAGATTACAGGTATGCCATCACACCCAGCTATTTTTTTTTTTTTTAAGTATAAATGGGGTTTCACCATGTTGGCCAGACTTGTCTCGAACTCCTGGCCTTAGATGATCTGCCCGCCTCAGCCTCCCAAAGTACTGAGGTTACATGCTGAGCTACCTTGCCTGGCCTCTGGCATAATTTTTTGTATTAATGATATTTAAGGTTTTCCACCTATAGAAATTCATCTATGTTTCAGATGTGTTCAATATTCTAAATAATTTCTTGCAAGTCATTTCTTATTTTTTAATCCTGACTTTTTAGCCAGGCTTTCTAAAAATAGATCTGCAAATTTTATTAATTCTTTGTTTGGCTCATTCCTGCTCCTTACTAAGTCCATTATAATGGGAAGGAATGATTCTTCAAGTTCTTCAACAATTTTTTTTTTTTTTTTTTTGAGACAAGTTCTCTCTCTGTCGACCAGGCTGGAGTGCAGTGGCGTGATCTCGGCTCACTGTATTTTTTTTTTTTTTTTTTTGAGACAAGTTCTCTCTCTGTCGACCAGGCTGGAGTGCAGTGGCGTGATCTCGGCTCACTGTAACGTCCACCTCCTAGGTTCAAGTGATTCTCCTGCCTCAGCCTCCCAAGTAGCTGGGATTACAAGTGCCCTCCACCATGCCTGGCTAATTTTTGTATTTTTAGTAGAGACAGGGGTTTCACTATGTTGGCCAGGCTGGTCTCGAACTCCTGACTTCAGGCAATCTGCCCACCTTGGCCTTCCAAAGTCCTGGGATTACAGGTGTAAGCCACTGCATCCGGCCTCTTCAGCAATTTTCAATACAACATTGAGTAACTATAATCAAGTCTCATTAAATTTGAGTCTACCCAATTCTGAAATCACTCCCTGGTATAGCATATTGTGAACTCAAAGGAAAGAAATTATTGTTGTCTAACAGTTTACACACAGTTAATGTATAGGATTTTAATCTTTGCTTCATTTGGAAAAGTAACTTAGTAAGAAAAAGCACCAAGTTCACATGAGAGTTGGCCCTAAAGGAAAGAAGGTAGGAGAAGGAGAAGTAGCATCTTGCAAAGTCAGTCCTGAGTGTTGCTGCTGAACACCCCCTCCCTTCCTTTGCAGGTATGGAATACAAATACTGCACCTAGATTTAGGTCCAAGTTTCACTTCTGACCCTTAGAAGCTTCCAGATATGAACAAATTATCTAATCTCTTTGAACCTCAAATTCAATAGTTCATAAAACAGAGGAGTGGATTGTCTCTAAGGTACCTTTTAGCTTTTATAATCTACTCCTCAGTTGTTCTACGTGACCTGAAATTTTCCCCACTAGTTACTGATGAGTTGCTGATAGAGTGGACTACAAAGATTGGAGCACTCGCTCTATACTTCCATAGTTCAGATGCATGGAGCATTTCAACAGAGGATTGTATTTTCAGTCTAGTGACCTGAATCAGTGGAAGCAGATAACAGGTTTGAGAATCCAGCAGTTTGTGAGTGTCAGATCAGGGTTGGTGGGCAAGGGAAGAAGAGGAGAGTGAGAATGAGAAGCCACCAAAAGTACCTTGGCTAGGGACCTCCTGGTGAGTGAAAGTGATGTGCTAGTCATCAACAAATTATGAATTAGCTAAAATAATGAGGAATGAGATCAATAATAATCATAGTAATTTCATTATACATTTCTTATATCTTTCAAAGTGGTAGAGAATTGAACTAAAAAGTTCTAGAAATACAGTAATTTTTTCTTCTTGAATCTGCTTTGTTCAGCTTAATGAAAACTGCCTACATCTAATCTGACATTGCCTAAATAAAGTGTGTCCGGAATGCTTTTCCCCACATTCTCTATCTATGGGAAATCATATGCATTGACCGTCAACTCCAATGCTAACTTTCTCAGGGATTATCTATGGGAAATCATATGCATTGACTGTCAACTCCAATGCTAAGGGATTCTTTAAAGTGTCACCAGGCAGAGTTAATCTCCTTTTCCTCCACATTTTGACATCATCTTACTGTCATTTTTCTCAACATTTTATTTTATTCTGTGCCATATTACTCGCCGCCTCCCCACCCATTGCCTACGTGCTACATGAACACCCTAGGCAGGGTAGCAATCCCTTCTCCACTTTCCCAGTCTCTTCCAGTCAATGCTGTTGCTCTCCAGGCCTTTCCTTGTGATTCTCTAGAGCCTCATTGAAAAACCAAAAATAAACATAAATTTTGTCTTTTTCCCTGCTATTACAATCCAAATTTTCCTTCGGGCAATGTAGAGTTCTGATTAATTAAAGGACCATTGGAAAGTGAGGCAGAGGAAGAAAGCTACAAAGATTAATATTTCTCCATCTTGTCTTGCTGAACTTCAGTGACAAACTTGGGCCTCCATTCCTTTCTTGATTGATGTATTCATTCATTCATGCATTCATTTGTTTTGTAGTTTTGGTAGGCAGCATCTTAAATAGGGATATGCATCAATATCTTAAAAGAATACTTTTTAAAAATAATCTGCACATCTGGGCCCCATTCTGGTGATTCCAATTCAGTGGATCTGGGGCTAGTTCTGGCATTTGCATGCAAAAGGCTCCCCTGGGATTCTGGCACACAACTTTAGATTTTTACTTTTATAAGAGGTTTTCACTCTTATATTTAAAGCACGGGATTCTGTAGCCATAAAGAGTTGTTTTGACATGTGATCTTGTGCAACTTATTTAACTTCTCTGAAGATTATTTTGTGCATGTGTGTGTGTGTGTGTGTGTGTGTGTGTGTGTGTGTATCATTTAACATTTTTTAAAACTATGGTAGAATTTTCTATTTGATACCAAAATAGATGCTATGCCAGTTTGTTTCAGAGAATATATTCCAGCATATATTTAAAGCAAACATGTGAAAACAAACGCTGTTGTATTTGTAACAAAAATTTTGATTTAGTCTGATATTTAGTACTATTAATCAGGTTTGAATTTAATAAAGGAATGTGTTTTATTCAGGTTCAGCTCTCTGATAATTACTATTTTCCACCATATCTATCTAGAATTAACCTACTAGCACTGACATATTTGGCATTAAGCTATTTTTTTCCTGGAGGATTGTTTGTATGAGTTTTCATTTGGTAACGTTTATGCCTTTGAAGGAATGTATATTGGCAGATGTTTGTTAATAAGGATGGATATTTCATTATGCATCTACATCCATTTACTTTCTCAAAGGTTTCAAACTTCCCAAGAATGCTTGTGTGTGTGTGTGGCTTGCTGGGGGGGCGGGGGGTGTGGAGGGAGGGAGGGAGAGAGAGAGAGAGAGACAGAGACAGAGACAGATCTCTTTTGACAACTGTGTTATAATAGTTAATCTTCTGCTTCCCAGATTTGCATATGCTATTTTTTTAAAGTTATTTTTCTACACCTTTATAAGCTTTTCTCTTCTGGTCTGAAATGCTTCTGCTTGATGTCCTTCCTATCTAAGTTCTTCCTACTCTTTAGTTCCCAATTTTTATAAAATCTTTCTTGATTCCTCTTGCTCCAGTAATTTCTTCCTTTCATTTTGTCAGTAGGTTATTATCTATACTGTGCATATAACACTTATCATATGACTGTAACTTATATGTTTTTTATTGTTGTATGAATTCATCTTGTCTCCCTTTTTGAGCATCAGACTAATGGAATCTCTACTGAATATTTCTGTGCTGCCTCTTAGTGCCAAGTACTTCCTTGCAAATAGCATATGTTGTTATCCTCCAAGGCATGCTGACTAATTGAGGAGTATTGCCTTTATATACAGCAAAAAAAATCACACTGGAAATATTAAATGAAATATATTAGAACATTATTTATATAGGCAATAACGAAGAGTTATTTGTATTAATGTTGACTATTTTTGGCCTAACAGTTCACTACCAGTGGGAAGTATCTCAGAAGCTTGGTCACTGGAAAAATCAAGATATCCACCCTGACAGTAGGATGAACTTGGTTCATCTCAATTATTCAGAAGTAAGGGAACCAAGTTGTATATTCTTTTTTTTTCTTTTCTGTAAAAAGATGACTTTCATGTCTATTTCCCAGCATGTTATTTCAATTTGAGGTCAGTAATATCTGCTGGCCTTCCTAGATGCCAAACATTCAGGTCTTTGTTTTGCCCTGGTTCAGTTACTCCTCCCTCTGTCCAAAGGAGAGGCATCCCATGCATTCCTAGAAGCCTATTTCTTATCTACTTCCTTTCCCAAGGCCTCTGGCAGCTTTGCACAGTGGCTAGAGCATCTCATGCAGTTCCTGATATTGTTCCATGTTCCTTTTCAGAAGGCAGTGGCAAGCAAGAGATCTGTTGTTATTAAACTTTCACAGTTGGGGGGCGGGGAATGACTCACGAACAAGGGAGAGTCTTTCTCACTGAAATGCTCTTAAAAGCCTTGTCTACTTATAAATACAAAGACATTATTCTCATCATCATAATTTTAGCACGTAACATCTTGCCTAGCACATAGCTGACAATTGATACAAATTGTTGAAGAAATGCAGGCGATCTGGTGCTCTCTCTTCCAAGAAGGCCTTATTGGCCCACTCAGTGGGAATGATCACTTTCTCCTCTGTGCCCCACTGCACTATGTACCCTCCTTCTCTTGTTCAACTTATCTTAGTGAATGGCACTGATTTTTTCTAATGTAGATTTCTTTTTCTCAGTGATTCCTTGATAGCAAGGTCTATCTTACATGTTTTAGTACCTCCAATACCAAGTACAAAAAAACATTTAATGAAAGAGCTCTGTGAAACTGTTATACATACTTTCTACAATGATATCACTAGGAACATTATTTATTACATTTCACTGTGTCCTTTTTAGGAGATTTTTCCAGAAATTTCTCTCTTGTAATTATATTCAGAATGCATGTGTGTTTGTCTTAGACAGTATTTGTGCTTCCATCTCATGTCCACTAAATTTTGAGTCTAATGAAATGTCTAGTTACAGTTGGACCCATTCATAGTAAGGATTTAATGTCAAGGGACATAAGGTAATGAAAGCCATTCATGATAAACCCACAGCCAACATTATACTGAATGGGGAAAAGTTGAAAGCACTCCCCCTGAGAAATGGAACAAGACAAGGATGCCCACTTTCACTGCTTCTATTCAACATAGTACTGGAAATCCTAGCCAGAGCAATCAGATAAGAGAAAGAAATCAGGGGCATCCAAGTCAGAAAAGAGGAAGTCAAACTGTCACTGTTTGCTGTTGATATGATCATATACCTAGAGAAACCTAAAGACTCATCCAAAAAGCTCCTGGAACTAGTAAATGAGTTCAGCAAAGTTTCAGGACACAAAATTAATGTACAAAATCAGTACCTCTGCTATACACCAACAGCAACCAAGCTGAAAATCAAACTAAGAACCCAATCCCTTTTATAATAGCTGCAAAAACAAAAATTTAGGAATATATCTAAAATATACCTAACCAAGGAGGTGAAAGACCTCTACAAGGAAAACTACAAAACACTGCTGAAAGAAATCATAGACGACACAAACAAAAGGAAACACATCCCATGCTCATGGACGGGTAGAATCAATATTGTGAAATGACCATACTGCCAAAAGCAATCTACAAATTCAATGCAATTCCCATCAAAATACCACTCTCATTCTTCAAAGAACTGGAAAAACAATCCTAAAATTTATATGGAACCAAAAAAGAGCCTGCATAGCAGAAGTAAGACTAAACAAAAAGTAAAAATCTGGGGCATCACATTACCTGACTTTAAACTATCAGATCAACAAAACAGTATGGTACTGGCATAAAAATATGCACATAGACCAATGGAACAGAATAGAGAATGCAGAAGTAAAACCAAATACAGCCAACTGATCTTTGACAAAGCAAACAAAGACATAAAGTGGGGCAAAGACAACCTATTCAACAAATGATGCTGGGATTATTGGCAGGCCACGTGTAGAAGAATGAAACTGGATCCTCATCTCCCACCTTACACAAAGATCAATTCAAGATGGATCAAAGACTTAAATCTAAGACCTGAAACCATAAAAATTCTAGAAGATAACACTGGAAAAACTCTTCCAGACATTGGCTTAGGCAAAGACTTCATGACCAAGAACCCAAAAGCAAATGCAACAAAAACAAAGATAAATAGATGAGACTTAATTAAACTAAAAGGCTTCTGCTTAGCAAAAGAAATAATTAGCAGAGTTAACAGACAACCCACAAAGTGGGAGAAAATCTTCACAATCTATATATCTGACAAAGGACTAATATCCAGAATCTATAAATAACTCAAACAAATCAGCAAGAAAAAAACAACAATCCCATCAAGAAGTGGGCTAAGGATATGAATAGAAAATTCTCAAAAGAATATATACAAATAGCCATAAGCACATGGAAAAATGCTCAACATCACTAATTATCAGGGAAATGCAAATCAAAACCAAAATGTGATACCACCTTACTCCTGCAAGAATAGCTATAATCAAAAAATTTTAAAAATATAGATATTGCCATGGATGTGGTGAAAAGGGAACACGTTTACACTGTTGGTGGGAATGTAAACTAGTACAACCACTATGGAAGATAGTGTGAATATTCCTTAAAGAACTAAAAGTAGATGCGAATATTCCTCTAAAAACTAAAGATAGATCTACCATTTGATCCAGTAATCCCACTACTGGGTATCTACCGAGAGAAAAAAAGAAGTCATTTTACAAAAATAAAATACTTGCACACATGTTAATAACAGCACAATTTGCAATTGCAAAAATATGGAACCAGCCCAAATGTCCATCAATCAATGAGTGAAGGAAATTACACACACACACACACACACACACACACACACACACACACCATGGAATACGACTCAGACATAAAAAGGAACTAAATAATGGCATTTACAGCAACTTGGGTTAAATTGGAGACTATTATTCTAAGTGAAGTAACTCATGAATGGAAAACCAAACATTGTGTGTTCTCACTCATAAGTGGGAGCTAAGCTATGAGGACACAAAGGCATAAGAATGATACAATGGACTTTGGGGACTCGGGGGAAAGCATGGGAGCGGGGTGAGGGATAAAAGACTACACATTGGGTATAGTGTACACTGCATGGGTGCATCAAAGTCTCAGGAAACACCACTAAAGGACTTAGTCAACCACCACCTGTTCCCCCAAAACCTATTGAAATAAAAACTAAATTTTAAAAAAAGGACTCAATGTTAGGACTTTGTATTAATCTAATTCTTGATTCTGTTTTAGGTACCTACCATTAGTTTATCTTTGTATTTCCCAGCTACGTCTGTGATATGCTAATTTGTTGTATTTATGTGTCATATAACCTTCCCTAAATCTTTCTTTTGAATTAAAGTGGGATATGAATAAATACCTATAAAATATTTATAAATTAAATGTATTCAATTACTCAATGTTGAGCTAGGAACTACTACAGATCAGATCTGAATACAATATGTTGCCCTAAATTCCTTCAGCTTGAAGAAGTTCAAAATCAATAGAAGTTAAGATAGATAAAATATGAGAAATCAGGGAGAGGGTTGTGTCAAAACTCATTCGACTGTTTGGATGGAGCCACTCTGAATTAGGGAAAAGATGAAGAAGGCCAGATTTGTTAAGGCATTGCCAACACAATTCTAATGTAAATAATAATAATTATAACTGACAATCATATAGCCTTGTGTGGTTTACAAAGCAGTAACACAAATAGTTATAATAATGAACATTTATATAGTGATCTAAAGTTAATAAATATCAATTTGTTTCTTACAACAAGCCTGTGAATTGGCAAGAGTCAATATAATTTTATTCCCATTTTGCAGATGAGAAACCCAAGTTTCAGAGAGGCTAAAGGACTTCGAAGAATCATTTGAAGGACATTTTAGGTGTAGAAGTTCTGATATACTGTGCTGTGGCCCATCACCTATTATACTCCTTCTTCTAGTATTGGAAACACATCAGAGATACAGTGAGGAGTACGGGGTAATACAGCTCTCTGGCTTTGTGAAATAAGTAGACAACCAGTCAGCATGAAAGTCAGCAGTATTACCAAAAGTCTTCCACATTACTTAAAATTGTACTACTTTGTGATTATTTCCTGTGAAATGCTTGTAACAGTCACCCCTAGCTCTAGCTCCAGCTCTAGCTTCCTGGGTTTCTTTGTTGTAACATGACTCCATCCAGGAGAAGGGGGACACCCCTGAATGTTTAGCTGGATCCTTAATTTTAAAAGCATCTTAGACATAAGTTGTTTTTGTTTTGTTCTTGAGACAGGCTCTCACTGTCACCCAGGCTGGAGTGCAGTAGCACGATCTTGGCTCACTGCAGCCTCGACCTCCCAAGGCTCAAGCAATTCTCCTGCCTCTGCTCCCCAAGTAGCTGGGACCACAGGTGCATGCCACCATAGCTAGCTAATTTTTTCATATTTTTGGTAGAGACAAGGTCTTGCCATGCTGCCCAGTCTGGTCTCAAACCGCTGAGCTCTAGCAATCCTCCCACCTTGGCCTCTCAAAGTACTGCGATTACAGGCGTGACCCACCGCGCCCAGCCAGATGAAGTATTAAAATGACATTTCTGACACAATTTACATATGTTTGAAAGACATATAAGCAGCATGCGATAGGTATTAATTAAATATTGATTTATTAACACACAAGTCTCATAGAGAATAGAAATTCATGGACGAACAAGCCTTGGAAATATTGTCAGACTGCTGGTTAGGTACCGTGAGCTTAAGTTACATTATAACTTACATCATGCTTGTGTTCAAATAGAAAGGGGTAACTTTCAGTTCGATCTGGTGTACCTCACAGTAGATAACTAGAAAAGAGGAGATAGAACTCAGAGAAAAGACAGGGTTGGGCTGGGCATGGTGGCTGACAACCTAGCACATCGGGAGGTCAAGGTGAGTGGATTACCTGAGATCAGGAGTTTGAGACGAGCCTGGCCAACATGGTGAAACCCCGTCTCTAGTAAAAACAAACAAAAAACAAACAAACAAACAAAATGCAAATTAGCCAGGTGTGGTGGCGCATGCCTGTAATCCCAGCTACTTGGGAGGCTGAGGCAGGAAAATCACTTGAACTCAGAGGTGGAGGTTGCAGTGACCTGAGATCTTGCCACTGCACTCCAGCCTGGGTGACAGAGTAACACTGTGTCTCAAAAAAATAAAAGGAAAAGACAGGGTTGAGTCAAAAAACATGACATAATAACAATGGCAGTGTACAGTCAGTTTCTGGGAATGAATTTCCTGATTTTTCTATCTTATTCACATGGCTGGCCCAAATGCTGACTGTGAACCCTGAGAAGCCTAACTGGACATCTGTCATAAGCTCCAAGTACACAGACATTCTTATATAAGTTCATGGTTATTGCAAGATGACTGGTACAATTAAAGCACTTCTGTAATTCTATGTGGGAACCTGCTGTGTCTAGTATTATAAGACAGGTTTTAGACTCCAGATTTGAGAAGTAGATGACTAAGAAATACTGGCAAGTGCTAATTCCTGTCCCTGGATAAAAAAAGACCAAAAAGGCCCCAGATAAAATATGATGCTGGCTTATTTTTCAGACAGATTTTCTGGAAATTTGTGATCTCCACCAATCTTTAAAAAAAAAAGAAGAAGAAGTAATGTCCATTTCTGGATCCTTGGGCCAGGCTCCTTTAGTCAGTTCTGTATTTTTCTTACCACCCAGATACTAAAACATTTGGCATACGTGGGATCATAGTGCTTCAGAGCTGGAAGGGAAGCTCTCCCACCCTGGTTTTATCTGTAGGCTGGATAAAGGTTTGGGATTTAGCAATAGGCTTTGCTAACTCAGCTTGTGAAAATCACATCCTTTATCAACTCCCCAGATGGTTTAGATCATTAAAAACACAACAAAACAAAACAAAAGCCCTTCAGAGTGTACACTGTGAAGATATTCTCTAATTTCCAAGAAAAATAAATATATGTCGAATTTCTCACAGATTTCTCACACTCTCTCAGTATACAGCCAGAATTGTTGTGGTGAATGGAGAACTTAAAACCATCGTTTCTGAAACTGCAAAGCCTTGTGCTGAATACTGAACTTCCAACAGCCCCTTTGCCTTTCCAGCTTGTCCATCAGTCCCCAATTCCAAGTCAGTATTTATCTATTGGAGCTTAGCTTAAACTGAAAAGTGGATGTCTTTATTCAATGAATTTGGGGCAACTGGCTCTCAACAAGCAACAAAAACAAAAAGCCTACTTCAAGTCAGAGAGACCTCAAGAAACTATCCCACCATCTGCTGGGGAGAGAGAAATGAGCCTGTGGGCCAATAGCTCTTTATTGAATAGAAGAAATAGTATTGTCATCTAAATTTTCTGCAACACTCTTTGGATCAAAATATTATAATCACAGCAAATAGATGCAGCAAATAAATGTGGCCACACTTAATGGATACTCAAAGGGCCAAACCACTGCTCAGTTTGGATCATTTACTGTCATTTGGAAGTAAAGCTGGGGGGCCGAGGGGGCTGGGGCTGGAGGGAGAAAGGGAGACCTTACGTTAAGCTGGCATGCACCAGTGGATAAATGGCTGGCATTTGCAGAGCTGCATTGCAGGGGAGCTTTTAGCAGTTTGCCACTGCCAGCTGATGTCTCTGTGAACATCAGTGCCAAGAAGCCAAAAATGAAAGCAGGTGCAGGGGCAGAGGAACTGAATGTTGAGGGCGAAGGGGAGGGGTATTCAGCAACAGAACTTCTGTTGTTAAAAATTGGTTGCCTTCATTAAAACCTAAACAATGCCTCACTTTAACTCTGCATAACATTTTTAGCCCTGCTAGAGTCCTGCACACACACTTAAAGACAAGCCTCTTACATTTATGCACTAGACTAAGAGACTCTTTTTTGTTTGTCTCTCTCCAAAGCTGTGGATTGTCTGCTAGACGGCTGAACTCCGATTAGAGCAGCTTTCCTTCCGAAGCCAGGAGCATCTGCTTCCGAAAGTGCCCCTTTGCTCCCGTCTCTCCCAGAGTGCCCCCTCTTCACAAAGTCCCACTTCGACACAACCAGGGCCTGGGAACAGGGAATATTCCTGAACTCGGCACGTCTTCGCCAAGCAGTGTCGCCAGTTCAGCTCTCTGAAATGCTGCTTTCCGATGAGAAAACAGACGGGACTCACTATCGCCGGCAATTTACATTTCCCTCAAAAGCTCTATGTTCCTGCAACATTGTTCCCCGAGCCCACCATAAGTGACAGCAGGAAAAATACAATAGGAGTAAGCAAAGAATAAAGGTAAAGGTTCAAGACTAACAGAGAGAAGGAACTAAGGCTTGCCACGGGGCACATTCAAAATGAAGAATAAAACAGAAAGACATCTGCCCCCTCTGCTGCCCAGCACGGCTGAGCCATTTCCAGCACTGACTTCATCAGTGACCATCCCAAACTGGAGAATGTGAAAGTCATCTGTCATAGAGATAGAACAAAATTACCGATCACACACAGCCTTCTCCCAGCTATGATAGAGGGAGAACAAACCCCAATGAGAGGAAACTGCAGGCAGTCTGTGTGCTTGGTTGAAAATACACTTTGCTTTGTGCTTTCTAATGGACAGTACTGCAATAAGGGAAATAGAAAGCATGTTTGTTTTTACAGGCTTTTAGAAAATACAGAAATGACAAAGTTCATCTACAAGCCAGATGCTCGGTATAAACCAGAAAGAGCTCAATCTACTAAAACTAGGATGCCACAACTTTGGGGTCAACAATTGTAATTATAATGTAGCATGGATATGTATGGTGACTGTTGGAAATGGTAGTGGGAATTAGGTTTTCTTTTTCCTATGGCCTTACACTTGGGAATAGTTTATAGTCAATCTCCATATCTTCTACCACAAAGTATTACTGTTTTGTCCATAGTAAGTTTGGTTATAATGAACTTTTAAAACCCAGAAGAAAGTTTAAAAACTCAAACCAGAAACACAAACAGGATCAGATGCCAAAAGCATAAGTGGACAGAAATGAACTTAGTTCATAAAGCAAGTAAAGTCTAGGTTTTAGTCTGAATGAAATATTGAGTTTGGACAAGAGGATACTGCAAAGCTGAGAAATCTGAGAGAAATGGAATGCTCTAATAGGAAAAAACAAAAAACTAGCCAAGGCTAGGAGAAGGCATTCCAAAAAAAGAAGCAGAGATGGCTAATAATATAAAACAACATTCAGTCTCAGGATTAAAAAAATAAAAATGTAAAAGTAAAAGAATGCTCACCTACAAAATGCAGATTTGCAAAACATTCTCAATATTGTTAAGGATTTGAGAGAAATGAACTCAAATCTTAAAGGGAAATTTCAAAGTATACAAAAAAACCTTAAACATTATGACTGATAGAAAGTTATCCTGGCCAAATACTAAAACAAGTAATATATTTATGTACAAAAGAGTTCATTGTGGTGATATTTAAATATTAAAAATAGAAATATCATAATTATTAAAGAAAATGGTAATTACGGTATATACATAAATCATGTTTTAGAAAAATATTCACTGACATGGGAAAGGGCTTGTAACATGCTTGCTTAGTGAAAAAAATAGGTTGTAAAATAGACAGTTTACACAGGGTGATCTTAATTATGTGTGAAACATCTATACTAAAATGTTAACAGCAGTTACTATAAGCCCTAGGATTACAGGTGATTTTTTCTTAATTTTTCCCCTTTATTCCATCTTTATTTTTTCAAAAATTTCAAAATGAAAATTTATGTATTTTGAAATTTTATTGTAGAGTAGTATATTAAAAAGTACACACATAAAAATATATCTCCACAAACTTAAGAAACATCGCTGTAACCAGCATCCACATCGAGAAACAGAACATCACTAGTTCCCAGATCATTCCTGCCCCTTCCAGTTCTCTTATCTTTCCTACAAGATAAACTCTATCCTGACTTGTAACACCACAGATGAGCTTTGCCTTTTGTGTACTTTAAATGAAGGAATCATACAGCATATAATCTTTTGTGCTTCTTAGATTCAATATTGAAAATATATTAGTTAAGCTAGAGACTGGAATGTAGTTAAGACATTCACACAAGGCAATTTGTTGTGTGGAGGCTTCTCCTAATGACTCCAGGCCCCATTCCTGTCCACCTGCTGGGTGTGTACTCTGAATCCAGCATTCAGATGTTCCAAATGTTCCCTGAGCTCTAATAGCATGCGTATCATCCATTAGGAAATGAAGCCTCACCTGATAACCTATTATTTGCTGTTGCATCAAACTTTCAATTATCTCCTCCATGTTTAATTTGCCATGTCTTGTTTATATCTAAGAGTCACTAGATACCCATAATGTGCCAGGTATACTATTTCTATGTGGTGATAATATTATCCCCACTTTATAGGTCAGAGAAAGTAAACTTGGAGAAGGTCAGCTATTTCCCCTAGGTCATAAAGTTAGAATTTGATAAAAACCCCAGTCCGCAGCCAGTGTCTTGGACAAGGCATCAAATGGTCGGTCCTCCATGGTACCCCATTCCCTCATTGTCCATAGTTGATCATCACTAGAAGGTTCTAGAGAGTAAAAAGCATGAGTTTACCTTTCTTTGGATTTCCCCTCTAGCCCAGGGTTTAGAACTTAATATAGTAAGTGGGGTGATTGTTTAGTTAATTGCTCTAATATCACATCACTCTCTATCTTTTTCTTTGAGGAAACAGTATTACACTGCTCTATATTGTCGGCCACCATCGAGGCCTGTGATTCTGATTCTAATCACCTCTAAAGAAAATGGGTTTAATAACTAGCCATGACCAGAGTATAGCTATTGCATTTGATATGAAGAATGGATTATTTTTTAAACATTGTCTTTATGGCAAAATTGTGTGGTGTAATAATTCTACAATAAATGAAAATAGCGGTCAGAACATACCAGTCGAAAGAAAAATTAAATTAAAAATAAGATAAATATTATAGTATAATGTTTGAAAAATAATAACTTCATTCTCTTTTAGAACATGAACTTGTGGAGGAAAAAGATAAAAATCGGGCCAGGCGTGGTGGCTTACGTCTGTAATCCCAGCACTTTGGGAGGCCGAGGTGGGTGAATCACCTGAGGTCGGGAGTTCGAGACCAGCTGACCACCATGGAGAAACTCCATCTCTACTAAAAATATAAAATTAGCCGGGCATGATGGCACATGCCTGTAATCCCAGCTACTCGGGAGGCTGAGGCAGGAGAATCGCTTGAATCCAGGAGGTGGAGGTTGCAGTGAGCAGAGATCGTGCCATTGCATTCCAGCCTGGGCAACAAGAGCGAAATTCAGTCTCAAAAAAAAAAAAAAAAAGAAAAAAGAAAAATAAAAAAATTTATACTTATGTATTGTTCTGCTGTAGTCATGGATAATAATCACGGTTTTTGTTCTAAAACTTTAAATTGTGCAAATATGTTGATGACTTTGTCAAAATTGATCATCATTTGTTCATGTTCAATAGATAGAATCAGCAAATTTGTCAATCTATTTTGGTGCATAATTGATCCAACAACATATTTTATTTAATTTTAATATCAAAGTCTGTGGCAGGGAAGTTAAAAGAACTCCATTGCAAGGCCAGAAAACACTGATGACCATGAATGTAATTATATTATGATTTTAGCAAGATTTACAATGTGCTGTTTCAAATAATCAGTTTCTTGGAATATAATACTCTTTAGGAGAAAAACAGGTCAAAAGTTCTGTCTTATGCACTCTCCATAATTCAAGTTAGGGTACTGTTGTATTCTCAGTGTTTGGACACTAAAGTTAACACAGCTCCCTCAGGCTCCAGCTGAAGAATCCACTACTCAAAAGCTTCCCTGAATCCCTACTAGGTAAATCTTACTATTAAATACTGTGTAGTACCATATGTCTCTACCAAAGAGGAATGGACGTAGATGTAATGTTACATCTATGTGGATAGTTTAATTAATAAGTGTCTCTCCTCCATTCTCTAAGCTCTAAAAAGTCAGTCATGTAATTTTGTGCTCAATATTGTACACTCCAGTGCCCAACAGTGCCAGGTGCATAGGGGTTTAATAAATATTCAGTGAATGAATAAGAGTATCCATTTAGCTTAATTTGTATTAGTGAGAATGTAGAGATAGCCTAAAAGCCCAACCTCAAGCAAAGGGTTCAATAAATTGTAGCAAGCAAATATCATGAAATACTCTATAGTCATGGAAAAAAGAAGGTAGTAGCTTGGTAGGTACTGATATAGAAAGATGTAATGGCATGGTGTGTAAAAACTATTAAGTTGTATAACATTATACATTAAGTATCTCTTATCTGAAATGAAGACAAGTTTTATAATTTGGATTGTTTCACATTTGGGTATCATATCACCTCAGCATCCCTAAATCCAAACATCCAAAGTTGAAAATGCTTCAGTGAGCATTTCCTTTCACTACCATGTTGGCACTCAAACAGTTTCAGATTTCGGACTTTCAGATAAGGGATATTCAACCTGTATGTACAGAAAACTTTATTTTCAAAAATTTGTGTATATGTGTCTGCTTGCACATGAGTGGACTTGTAGAGTTATTCAGCTGCTCTTAGTATTTTCTTATTCTCTTTCTGGGTATCTGATAATGTACCTTGCTATATGACATTACAGGGAGAAAATGATCTGGAATTTTCTTCCCTTGGGCATGGTAATTGGTGTATAACTTAAAAAAGTGCTAATCTATCCCTAGAAGATATTGGGAATGTGAAGTTTAATTACTATGTTGCTTAATCTAAAGGATCTTAATCTGGGGATGCTAATGACCAAATCTGCTCCTGCAAATAACAATCTGTATTCAATGGAAGAAAATTAGGCTACCCTAAATAAAAGACACAGAAAAGCCAGGAGACTATGAGGAAAACTTCTATACAACAATTCTAAAATGACTTAAAATAGTGGTCAGAGCATACCTGTAGAAAGAAAAATAAAATTAAAAATAAAACAAATATTATAGTACAAAATTTAAAAAGCAAAATCTTAGTTCTCTTTTTGAATCAACACTTAGGGTTCAAGTATGCTTGAACTTCATCGGATTTCCCACCTACGTGAGCCAATAAATTGTATGAGCTAGTCTGAAATTAGTTTCTGTACATAGCAAACAAGTGATTCTAAACCAAAGGAACTGATATAGTTTGGATATTTGCCCTCTCCAAATCTCTTGTTGAAATCTTATCCTCCATGTTGAATGTGGGGCCTAATAGGAGGTGGCTGGATCATGGGAGTTGATCCCTCATGAATAGCTTGGTCCGGTCCCCGCTGCAATAAATGAATTCTTGCTCTGTTCACATGAGAGCTGGTTGTTTAAAAGAGACTGGCATTTCCTCTCTCTCTTTTTCTTCCTCTCTCACCCTGTGACATTCCAGTTCCCTTTCCCCTTCTGGCATGATTGAAAGCTTCCTAAGGTCCTCACCAGAAGCAGATACTGGTGCCATGATTCTTGTAAAGCCTGCAGAACCCTGAGCCAAATAAACCTCTTGTCCTTATAAATTACCCAGTCTCAGGTATTCCTTTATAGCAATGCAGACAGACTGAGATAGTAACACATATATGTTTCAATGTATGGATATGAGCATAGGAAAAGACTGGAAACATGCTTGCCAAACTCTAACAGGCAGTAATCACCAGCAAGTGGCAGATAGTTACTACCACTTACATATATGCCCTTGTAGATTGTTGTGATAATTTTTATGACACACATGCACTAGTTATACAATTTCAAAAGGTAATAAATAAAACTGGGATCAGTGAGAGGTTTTTTTACATAAAATAATATAAGCTCATTTTAAAATCATAGTTGCAAGATGTAGATATATAAGAAATATGAGAATTCAGTATATATTCACAGGGAGGAGTTAGAAACAATGCATGGAGATTGCATGGAGGCAAATTTCAAATCAACTTGAGAGATCAGTTGTTCGCCATCCCGTGTTTAAATACCCTAGCAGCACTGTTTATATTGGCAAAAATGTTGATGTCAACTTAATGACTTATAAAAGAAAACTGTATAAAGTGTGATATATCTATACAATGTAATAAAATACAGCTGTGAAAATGAGTGAGCTAGAACTAGCTTTATCCACATTGATAAATCTCACAAATGTATTGCTGAATAGTAAGAGCAAGTGGCAAAAGAAAACACAACATGTTATACCATTCGTATGAAGTTAAGAAACACGTAACACGGTACTATGTATTGCTTATATTTATTTATTTAACAAACTTATTAATAGATCCATAGGAAAGGTGAATACCAAGTTTAAGTAGAGGTTAACCTTCAGGGAAAAAAAGAGAAGTAGGGCCAGAGAGAGACAGGGACTTGAATTACATTAGTTAATACTTTGTTTCTTATAGTGAGTGGTAGGGACATGGGTACTAATTATATATTGTAGTCCCCCCTTTCACTTTCTGTGGTTTCAGTTACTTGTGGTCAATCATGGTCCAATAATATTAACTGGAAAACTACAGAAATAAACAATTCATAAGATTTACGTTGTGTGCTGTTCTGAGTAGCATGATGAAATACGTCACAGACCTGCCTGTGATGTGAATCATCTCTTTGTCCCTATGCACCCTATACGCTACCTGCCCAGTAGTCACTTAGTAGCCATCTAGGTTATCAGTTCAAAAATACCTAATATTGTATATATAGAGTTCAGTACTATCAATGATTTCAAGCATTCACAGGCAGTCTTGGAACTTATCCCCTACAGACAAGAAAAACTACTGCAATGCTTTTACCTTTCTGTATGTATAAAATATATCATAATAATATAAATGATAATAAATTACTTAGCACTTACTATGGGCCAGACACTATGCTAAGGATTTTCCATGTATTATTTCCCCCTCACAAAAGCCCTATCACATTGTTGTTAATCTAATTTTACAAATAAGCAAATCAAAGCATAAGGAAATTAGGTAACAGGACAAAGATCGTATCTAGTAAGTAAGGAGCAGAGCTGGGCTTTAAGGCTAATAGTTTACCCAACATGTAGTTGACAACAATCTGTGTACTATTCTCTTAATCACTTACAGACATACATACATATAGATAGATATATAAGTGTGTACGAAAAGGGTTGTCTTGCAAGATAATATCTTTCTTTTTCATGTAATAGATTATCTGGTCAAGCAATGAGCTCCTCAGCTTTAAAAATGTAGGTAGATGACCAACTCACCGATTACTATGGTTGGCATTACATGGTGGTTTCTGGGAGGTCAGGATACATAAACTGAAATTTCCTTTCAGCCCCAAATCTCTGAGTTTTTAATATCAGGACTAGTTTGTTTGAGGTGAGCAGGGAAGATGTGGGACGAAGTCTTCTTACCTTAGACATATTGAATTTGAGGTAAAAGTATGTCTAGCAAACAGAGATGATGAGATTTACTTTGTGTTACAGTATGAATCTATTAGCATAATAGTTCGAATATAAGAATAGATGAGATTATCCAAGATATATGCAGAAAAGAGAAAAAGACCCAAGTCTGGTGCGAAGAGGAAGAGAAGACTATTTTTGTCTGTCTTTCTTGCTCTACACACACATGCATGTGTGCATACACATTCACATACCCAGATGCATTTTATTCAAGTTAATATCAACAGTTCTCTTTCTCCTTTTCATATATCCGAAAGCAATGCTCACATATGTGTCAAGGGATGAAGAAATTACCCCTTTGATATAGGTGTCAACTACACTGTTTCCATCTCACCGTGCCTATCTACCCGTCCAATCTATTTGCATTAAAATCTGAAGAATTAAAACACACACACACACATACGTACACCTCTTCCACTTTTTCTAATTCCACCTGCACTCAAAAGAAATAACTATTTTACAACAGCAAACACCCCACATTTCAGCCTCTATACTTGTCAACTGGGTCAGCATATTGAATGCTGAAATAATCATTTTTAGAGTTAAAAGGTCCTTTGAACAATTTATAAAACTTTTCTCCCTATTTGCACTAAGCTTTAAAACCATTTCATTTTTCAGTGAAGCTAATTTTAAGGAAATAGAGAAAAGTATCTTTCTAAAATGCTCATTTACTTTTGTATATTCACAGATTAACATGCTAAATAGAAGGAGGAATTTGTCTTTTCCCTGAGCTCAGGCAAGTCTGATCAGCCCATGTGCAAATGAATATTTCTCAACAAATGGATTGCAATGATTATCTTAAAGTATTAATATCATCATACACAAGTGGAAGTGTTATTTTCATCAGATTCTGTTAGGATTTTGCTGTAGTTTCTATTTAGTTAGAAATCAGTTGTTCCATCTTGTCTGGGGTATTGCAAAAGTGGGGTGATTGAAAAAGAGAGCAGATAAAGACTGACAGGAGAGAAGGAAAGCTAATATTTATTGAGCCTACGAGGTGCTTTACATTATGGCAGGCTGTACACATTTAATCCTCTCGACAACTGTCTTCTTAGTTTTTATTATCCCATTTTTTAGATTGGAACTGAGTTTCAGAGACATTCAGTAAATTATCTCAAAGTCATATAGGGTATAAACTTAGGTATAGTCTTGGCTCCAAAGTTCACAATTTTTCATTTACACCAGTATGTACAAATACAACATATTAGAGTGTGTTTATTCTGCAGAGATTAATCAGTTCCTCCACCTGTTACTCAGTATCTTCAACTGTATCTTCAATCGAGTTAAAACTACTACCTAGTTGTTAGTAGAGTTTTAATACTTGGTTCATACCTAACAGGAATAAAGAAATTTGTGGTCATAGCTTTACTATTATTCTTTGCATATGCCTCCTTGTTAAAATGCTTAATGCCTGGAATTGCTGTACTATTCATTTTCAAAATGCAAATTTACATTATTTAGTAAACATGATTCTAATTTGGTTTTACGTAAGTCGTTTTCTATTAGTGCCAAATAAAATTCCATTCACACTTTTTGCTGACTAATGGTTTGTAAGAATCATATGGAAATCATATTCTTAGCGATGACCTTCTTTAAATGGAAATACAAGTCTGTTAGTCCGGACTAAGTCTTATTTCCTACGATGAGGGCACAACCCTCATGACCTACTTCCCAAAAGCCCCATCACCTAATACCATCACCTTGGAGGTTAGGATTTCAACATGAATTTGTAAGGAACATAAACTTTCAGATTGTAAGTACTGTGTGCCAATTTGGACTTGAAAAGACTGACTCCTCCTCCTTTTATCCAGGAGCAAGGGAAGCTATTTCCCCAGCTTGCAGAAGTTATATTCCCCATGCATTATGTGTCAGAGACATTTCCCTTTCAGATCTGGGTTTCCCGTAGAAAGATCCTGTTCACTCAGGACACTTGTCATTCTTTGTGGAAAAATTCTGACTTTCCTTGTTAGCTGGAAATATTAGTTAAGTCAAATGGAGTGATAGACAGAGAAGGGAAGAAGCTCTTCCTATCGCTCTTGTTCTTTGTTCACTGTCCAGCTCACCCCTGCAGAATTAGGTCTGGACAAGACATGAACTGGCACCAGAGCAAGGGACAGAACAGTTAGTGGGCACAACATGAGGCAGCCACAGGGTATGTAAAAGTGAGTACAAAGAATCAAATAATCAGACAAGAGATATAAAACAGAGAGGAAGGACCATCTACTTGTTATTTGGCTCTGTCCCTTTGTCTATAGTATTTATTTGTATTTAAGACCAGAATCAAATCACTAATTCCCCATCAGACTTTTGTTGATAGCAGTTCTGACTCTTCCAACTTCATAGTACCTGATGTAGTTCCAACCGCCATAATACCTTTAGGGTGATCTACATCACCCTAAATAGATCAATGACTGTTTGCTAGCACAGTCTATCTGGTGTCCCTAAAGGCAAATCAGATGTGAAGGGTCTTGAATCTAATGCTAAAGAGATTTACCTTGGCCGGGTATGGTGACTCACACCTATAAATCCAGCACTTTCAGAGGCTGAGGCAAGCGGATCACCTGAGGTCAGGAATTTGAGACCAGCCTGGCCAACATGGCGAAACCCTGTCTCTACTAAAAATACAAAAATTAGTCAAGCATGGTGGCGGGTGCCTGTAATCCAGGCTACTAAGGAGGCTGAGGGAGGAGAATCGCTTGAACCCGGGAGGCAGAGGTTGCAGTGAGCCAAGATCATGCCATTTCACTGCAGTCTGGGTGACAGAGTGAGACTCTGTCTCAAAAAAAATTTTTTTTTAAAGAAATTGATCTTATTTCATTGAGGGTATAAATATCTATAAATCAGAATTGCTATTGAGTATTACTTTTTAATGTTACTAAAGAAAAATATGATTTAGAGCAAGACTGGAAGAAATTTAAATACCTAGATATACAATATATTCACTCAGGATAAATGAAGTCTTAAAATTCATTCTTGCTTAATCTGTTAAACAAGGTAGTTTTACTTCCCCAACCTAAATAGAACCCAATGTGACCACTTTCCTAGCATCAAAAATTGTCCAAACTGTTCACTTTGGCAGTACTTCAAGCTTGGGGACAGCAGAGCCACTTCAGCCTGTTTCTATACTTAAGTGCCAAGAAACCTTTAATTAGCTACTTATTCTAATTACTCTAAATAGAAACTTATCTGTTCATGTGTCCTCCTCAACCAAAGGACTCAAAGTCCTTGTACCACACCCTTTGAGAGACCTTCTCTTTAAGCTTGTATATTACTTCTGTGGCTAGAACAGAAAAATAAGGAAAACTACAAGAAGCCACAAGTCTGGCTCATGCATAACCCCATGATGAGTGCCCCATTTATACTGAAATGATTTGTTCAACAATCTAAACCAGACTCTCCTTTTTACAATTTGAATTTGGTCAACTTTTTTTTTTTTTTTTTTTTTAAAAAAAGAGGTCAAAAGCACTTCTAAAAGCCAATCTGAACAGGACAGAGTAAGTTTTAAAAACAATTGCACAGTGACTTCCTCAGACTGGTGTATGCTATTTAATATGTAAGAAAATTAGAAAAAGTTCTAAGGGGCCTTGAAGGAAGTGGGAGGAATAGGGTGAAAAATAAACCAATAAACAAGACAGCACAACTGTCAGCTGCCTAGGGCTAAGCTATGTTCTCTTCCTGCTGGCTGTGGATCAATACACTAAGTAAAGCAGAAGAATGCCACGCCTTTGGAGACAAGCTGGTAGGAAAGAATATGTCCCTTTATTCATAACATGAAATAGATCTGAAATTATGTGTATTTCATGGGATTTGGAGTATGATTTAAAACCCACAAGCATAAACCCTTAAGAAGTCTAAAACATGGATAAGATTAACCCTGAAAGAAATGTCAAATTTACTATTAATAATAAAATACACTATTCATACATTTGCTGTAAATTGAATGAATGAGGAAAAATGGTAATAGGTCAGCAAAAGTACATTTCAAAATCACTGATTTAGGAAAGGCTTATTAAATAAAATTGTGGATGATAGGACTTATATCATCAGTCTTTTAATTTTGTACATTTTGAACATCATCCAAAAATATTAATCCACTGTTGAAATTCTATGAACGGGAGAGAAAAGAAATACTCTACCCGCTGTAATCTTCCAACCCATAGCATTCACATCCTGCTGTAAATGTATCAGTACTAAATCACATTCTTTTTTTGGTTTTGCTTTTAAATCCTTTTGCAGAAGGTTACTGTTTGGCAACATCATGTTTCTAACAGTTCTTTTCCACTTTGCCTTCTGATTTACACGAACAATACCAAAAATGAAGATAGAAATGAAAAACGTCAAGCATATATTCAATTAGAAACCACAAAACTTGGATTTTAAAAAATGCTGTTTTATGTGTTTGGTGTGTCACGTTGGTACAAGAATTGTTGCCTATTTAGGAGAAGCTGGAAAATCGATTAAAATTAATTATTTGTACATTTATTTTCATCCTATACCCTCTGCAGACTTTTATCAAAACTGAACAATAATGGTACCATAGCATTCTACATATGGAGGTGTGCCTACGTTTTCAAGTTCTTGTATTTTTAACGTCATATCACCATCAGCTAATTATTACAATTTTGATGACAGATATTCTTATTAAATCATCTTTTCAATGTACTGAGGATTCTTTCTTAAAAGCTAATAAAAAATCTCCAATCTTTCACATTCTTCTATAAAGCAGTAAGAAGTGGAACCATGAGTCCTTCCACAGAAGAAAATGATTCAGCACTTGTGTAATGACTATCTGCCCTTGACTTGCACCGAAGTGGCAAGTGTTCCTGTGTCCTGTTTGTTGGGGGAGAAGATGAGTTTGTGTTGTATCATTCGATTGTTCTCCTAATTACAACTACTATTCACATCAACACATTGGCCGGGCGCGGTGGCTCAAGCCTGTAATCCCAGCACTTTGGGAGGCCGAGACAGGCGGATCACGAGGTCAGGAGATCGAGACCATCCTGGCTAACATGGTGAAATCCCGTCTCTACTAAAAATACAAAAAATTAGCCGGGCGAGGTGGCGGGTGCCTGTAGTCCCAGCTACTCGGGAGGCTGAGGCAGGAGAATGGCGGGAACCTGGGAGGCGGAGCTTGCAGTGAGCCGAGAACGCGCCACTGAACTCCAGCCTGGGCGACAGAGCGAGACTCCGTCTCAAAAAAAAAAACAAAAAAAACAAAAAAAAAAACAAAAACACATCAACACATTTAGGTTAATCAAGTATGATAGCAGTCAGCACTGTCTTTTTCTCTACAAACTCCTTTGATTGTATAGTTTGATTATTTGTACCTTAATTTCCAATAGCAAGTCCTTTTAATTGTATTGAGATTGTGTTTGGGAAAACTTTTTAACTTGTTCTTTTTATTGAAATTGATTTCTCATGTATGAAAATAGTTTTGGGGGGATTCAAATTAATACTTGATTTTTTTTATGTTACCGTAAAAAGGATTCCTCCAAAGCACATCGCCAAAAAAACTAAACACATTGGCTGCACTGTGGTATTAATTAAAATTCTTCAATAGGTAAGCCCTAATGACATAAGAAATTACATAAGAAAAACAAGGGGGAGTGTAGGTGTGGAGAGAGCTATTGTATAAGCAAATAGGAAGACTGCTCACAATGTGAGAGAACACAAACAGGATGTATAAATTGCAACACCAATGCCAAAGTTTTCTGGTAGCCAACATACATAGAATTACAATGATCGTTTCACCTGGTGAGATTCCAAAAGGAAATAAGTAATGGTATTCAGAATTGTTTCTTTAATGAAAGAGGTAACTGAAATCAAAAGGTTGCATAACTCTTTGCTGAACATAAACAACTGCCTGAGGGTAGCTTGTACAAATAGAGAATACTTTTATTTAGGCTTTGAGAGTATAAGCTGAAATTCTCTTGAATAGTCCCTTAAGTATGATTCTCGATTTCCCAATAACTTTTAATGAGTTAAGCTTAATTGTGAAGCAGAATGAAGAGAATATTGTAGGTAAACATGCTATGCATATTTAAACATCACGCATTGTGCTTTATTATCTACGTATTTCCCATATTGTCAGTTTCCTAGCTCTTTTCATTGTCAGATTTATAAATGATCAATTTGAGATTTCAATTTGTTTAATTTCATGCATGTCAGGAAGTAGAAATAGTATGTAATAGATAAAACATAACCGAAGTTATTTTTAAGTGAAATTATCTGAGCAGCCTGAGTCCGTTTGTAATCTGAAAGGAGGAGTGAAATGGATATAATCTTAGGGTTTTTCAGATAACAAACTCCATAATGCATTCTTACTCATGATTCTATTCAACATTAGAGAACACACGAGTAGTATCAAAGAGCTACCTTCAGACACCACTTTAAAATTGAGCCTCACATACTTGAATATGAAAAATGACTAAACTTTAGTGTCCTTTGCCAAAGCCTAGGTGAAAAACTTAATGGAAACAATAAGCTCATCTTACCAAGAAATACTAATGGTAAAGCCAGAGAGCAAGCAGCTGACATTAACTTCTTATTGTGAGCTAGATCCCATGTGGCACTCCGGGTATACAAAGACGAACTACACAGTCACTTAATAGCTCAGTGAAGGAGATAAAGGAGTAAATACAAATCTCAGCACAGTCATGATAAATACTATGAAAGAGATAAGCATAGAATGCAATGAAATTACATAAGAGAGGAATTGTCATAGACTGGGAAGCTGTCATAGAACAGAAGATATTGATTAAATCTTAAAGTAGGTGCCACCAGATAGAAAACAATTTATACGAAGTTTCTTAGAGAAAATTTTCTTTTTTGTTTTCTTTTTCATTGTCTTGCGTTCTTTGGTCTTTGTCTTTCAAATGAATTTTAACATCACCTTGTCAAGCTCTATAAAAACATACTCAGAATTGGGACTGTGAATTTATCTTTAACACGCATGTCTTTCCATTCATAAAACAGTGTATCAATTTATATTAGCCTTCCTTAGGTCCTTACACATAATTTAAATTTTTCCATGCAGAAAGACTTATACACATTTTATTATATTTGTTGCTCTTTTGAATGGAATATTTTGACTACATTTAAAATGATTTGTTAAAATGAGTCATAGTGTATTACACATTATCTTTTATGATAATCTTATTTCCAGAAACTATGTAAAAGTTTTAAAACTAATTGTAATAGCTTGTTAGACTGTCTCAGACATTATATAGAAATAATCCTATCACCTTTATTTTATCATTCCTTTATAATCATTGTGAATATTTATTTGTTCTGATTTTTATTTTACTGATATAGCCAGGCCCTCTGAAACAATGTTGAATACAAGCGGTTATGGTGAGCATACTTGTATACTGTACTTCAAAGAGAATGCTGCAAATCTTTCTCCATTAAGTATAATATTTACAGCTTATTTTTCCTATGACATGAATGGATGTCAAATTTTTGTCATACTCGTTTTCTAATTGTTTACTGTAAACATACCCAGAGATGTACAGATATATAGCATTTAAAAAAATAATAAAGCAAGCACCCATGTAAACACCAAGCAGGTTAAACAAAATAGAACTATGACAGTATTTTTAAAGCCCCTGCATTTTCTTCTCCAATCATAATATCTTCACTAATCAAAAACTATAAAGCATCTAGCAAAAACTGGGAAAATAATCTTTGCTGTTTGGGGCTGGCAACAAGTTCTTAGACATGACAACCAAGTACAGTTATAGAAGGAAAAGTAAATAAATTTAATTAAGAATTTCTGCTGTTTGAAAAATACTTGTAAGAGAACAGAATAGAGAAACCACAAAGTGGGCGAAAACATTTGCAGATCATATATCTAATAAAAGACTTGTATGTAGAATATATAAGGAACTCTCAAAACTCACTAACAAGAAAAGAAATTGGCAGGCAAAACATATGAACAGACATTTAACCAAAAAAGATACGTATGGCAAATAAGTACATGAAAAGATTAGGAAAGTTAGCCATTAGGAAAATGCAAATTAAAGCCACAATGAGCTACCACTACCCATCTATTTGGAAAGATAAAATTTTGAAAATACTTACCATACCAACAGCTGGCAAGGACATAGAGCAACTGGATCTTTCACACATTGCTGTGGGAATGCAACATAATACAGACACTTTGAGAAACAAATCGACAGCTTCTTATAAAGTTAAAAATATAGTTATCATACAAACCAGAAATCCACATACAAACCACAAATTTCTTATTGATACTAGCATATTAATTTTTATTAAATATCTGGTTTTCCTATTTTCTATTGGAAGTCAATTCAGGCTTACTATTGTTCCTTTGAGGATAAAATGTCCCTTTTCTCTGGCTGCATTTAAGATATTTCTCTTTGACTTTGAGTTGAGCAACTTGACTACAATGTGCCCAAGCGTGGTATTCTCTCTCTGGGGTTCCCAAAGATTTTTGAATCTTGGTTAATGCCTTTCATCTGTATGGAAAACTTTTAGTCATTACTCCTTGATACATTGTTTTTGCTCCACTTTCTCATTGTTTAATATTTCTTTTTCAAACTTATATCTTTTTACTGCTCACCATGTTTCTTATTCCCTGTTCTTTTTCATTCATGTGTGTGTTCTTTAGCTTGAATGTTTTTTAATTGAACTACCTCTCTGCTTAATCTTGTTTTCTGCTGTGCCCAATAAACTGCCAAAGCCATCTAATTGATACAGAAGGGAAGTGCTGGAAAGGGAAGGGTGTGGTCCCTTTAAATAATAGGGAAGAAGGGAAGTGCCGGGTAGAGAAGGGCATGGTCCCTGGCTAGGGCTTCACCCCTGGGCCTGTGCTCATGGACCTAGGTGAGCACAGGTATTTTTGTTTTCCTGCCCAAATGTTGCATTTCCCAAGACCACCATGGCCTGCCACATCCCCATCCTGTGCCTATAAAAACCTCAAGATCCTACCAGGCAGACACACAAGCTGCTAGATGTCAAGAGAAGGTCGAGGGGAGCACACTAGCAGAAGAGCACAGGACAGACGCCACCACGCTGGCAGGCCATTGATGGGGGAATGAGGCAGTGTTTGACTGGAGCAGTTAGAGGAGAGCCCAGGCTGCCAAGCAGCCCCACTCCAGGGATTAAACCATCTCCTTTCTGACTTCCCCATCTGCTGGGAGCTACTTCCACTTGACAAAACCTTGCACTCATTCTCCAAGCCCACCTGTGATCTGATTCTTCCAGTGGACCAAGGCAAGAACCCTGGGATACAGAAAGTCCTCTGTCCTTGCGATAAAGCAAGAGTCTAATTGATCTAGTTAACACAAGCTGCCTACAGACAGCAAAAATAAAAACACACGCCCACTGGGGCTTCAGGAACTGTAAACATTCAACTCTAGATGCTGCCGTGGGGTCAGAACCCCATAAGCTGCCCGTCTGTATGACCCCTAGAGGTTTGAGCAGCAGGGCAGTGAAGAAGCGAGCCACTCCCCTTGTCACACCCTGCAAGGGGGACAAGGGAACTTTCCCATTTCACAATGAGTTCTAAAAGTAAGAGACTGTATTTTTCAATTCCAGACTGTCCTTTTACATTCTTAAATATTCCAAATAACAATTTGAGCAAAACAGACAAAAATAGAGGATTTTCTGTGTCGTCTTCAGCTTTCCTATTTTCTCAAAAATACTAATTGCAATTATTTTAAAATCTGTCTGATAAGCTTCAATAATATATTACCTTTGGCTCTGCCTCTGAATCTAGTTTTTTCTCTTCATCTTCGTTCACTTAATCTTCTTCTTAGCCTATGTTTACATTTTTGTTTAGTTGATGAATATTGTGAATGAAGAATTGTAGAGGGTTTTTGTGCGGACATCTTCCACCAAAAAGAACTTTTTTATGACAGGAAAATAGGGTACTTATTGAATATATTAATTTTATCAAGAACTTGTTAGAAGTGGCCTCTTCTCATTTTTTATCTTATTCTTAGGATATAACTCTTAATCCTAAAGTATGGCCTTACTTTTAAGGCTGTTGTACTTACTTGCATTGGGTCCCCACCTAAGAAGAGCCAAGGCTATTTTCCAAAATCCCACTATCATGGCAGGATTTGAGTTTTAATCCCTGTCTTAACACATATGAATGCTAAAATCTTTGTTCAACTTTGCAGCTTCCCATGTTTTCCTTGGATTTTTAACATGTACATGTTTAGCCAAAAAGCTGACCAATTCCTTGAAGGTTATTTGAATGTAGATATTTAAACTTTGTTTCTATGGTTCCCTACTCTCTAGAATTTTGCCTGCCTCAGATGCTGACCTCTGTCTTTTCAGTCCAGAAATACAGGCAGTTTTGATTCAAACTCTCTTTCCCTGCACCTTTGATAAATGTCCTTCAAAGATTGTGAGGGGAATTGGAGGTGTGTGCCTATTCTCTTAAGGATCATAGACTCTTACGTCACGCCTCTTTGCTCACCAATACCTTCAGACTTTTGTTCTGTATATGTTTGCAGTTTTTATAATAATTTTTGTTAGAAAAGTTAGGGTAATACTTCTTCATGGCTGGAACTGAAAATCTGTGGGAATTTTGTCCTCCTTGAATCTAAGGATTCATATATTTCATCTGTTCCATAAAGCTTCATGTTTAGCAGCTTGAAAGTTATCCTTTTCCATTCTTTCTATTCCCTCTTTAAATCATTTTAAACATATTAAAACTAATCATTCTATTGCTCTTTTAACCATTTAACATTTCTTTCACAATTTTAAATCCTTATACCTTCAAGTTAATCTGGGTGACTCCTCAGCTCTTCCAGAAGTCAATTTCTCTCTTGGGGTGGGTCCAAACGGATGTGTTAATTCCTTCCTCTGAGTGTTTTTTTTTTTTTTTCCAATTTCAATTACTATATATTTTATTTCTACAAAAGTTTTTGAGTTTTTTTTCCTGGAAAAAATGGTGTTTTCTGTTTTTTTGTTTTTTAACAATTTATGCTCTTCCTTCCTGATAGTTTCTATTTCTTCCTGTTTACTTTTATAGCTTCTTTTAGTTTAATCTCAGGTTCTTGGAATTTAAATTATCTTGTGTTTTGGTGTGCTAACTCCTCCTATAGTGAATCATTATCTTAGATGGTTTGGAATCTTCCTCAGTGCCTCTTCATTAATAACTTTTTGTTATTATTTTTGTTTTATTTTACTGTAATTTCATTCCTGTAGAGTTACAGGAGTGTCCTTAATGAGTGGTTAACATCTCCAGTCAGGAACAAATTTAAGTCTTGGAGTTTCCCCCACAACAAGGATAATGCAAATTCAGAATCAATACCCACCTATGCCTGAGGTCCGGGATTTCAGTTTCCTATGGTAACCCTTTTATCTCAAACTGTACAAAATTTCCTGTGGCCTGTTTTGGTTGCTGGGTGGATTCTTTTGAATTCTTTTACTGAAAGGATAGTCCCTTCAGTGCCCTTGTTGAGAAGGGGGATCAAACTCCAGCTCCTGGACTTAACTAGCAGTCAACATCACACCTCCTGCTCCTTTGTTAATAATTTACTCTTCATAATTTTTAGGATGTATATCTATGTCCACTATCCTCTTAAGCCACCAAGGCTTTAGGGAGTTTACAATTCTGACTTCAAATTCTTCTTAAGTTCTGGTACCATGCAATTTCTTTTAAGCCTAGCATTTATTTAAAATGTTTTTAGCGGTATTTTATCTAGCATTTCTATGTGCTTACAGTAAGAGGGGCTCTTGTTAGCTTTGTTCTCCACTGTGTAAAATTCAAGTCAAAAAGGCTTTAAAGGTAAGATAGGAGCACTTGGATAATTTAAAGTACTTCTCTGGGGCCAGAACATAGAATTAATGGTAGAAGGAGAATGGTGGGAAGTGACAAGTTCAGCAAGAATCAGATCACAAAGGGGCTTCATAGGCTATGCTCAAGACTAAGATGGTCCCGGCAAGGGGTGGTGGGGTGGGGGCGGGGGGGTACTTTTTGTAAAACGTGAGAATGACATGACCAGAGCTGTAGTTAAGATTATATTGGCTGCTATAGGGATCAAAGTTAATTATCATTGATCTCTGCATGAAGTTAGGGCCTCTACTTCTCTTTCAGAAATCCTGATTTGTGGGGAAAATCTCCAAGATCTTTACCTTCTCCTTAAATTTTCTCTATTGATTAATAATCATGAGCATGTGTCACTTATATCATCAGAAGGAAACATAAAGCTATTTCCAATTTGAAAAAAAAGAAGAAATCCAAGATAAAATCCACCACCATCACCAATAGCGAAGTGTGAACTATATAATTGAAGCAGATGAATGCTGAGGAAGTAAAATAATGCCTTTGCAGGGGTAGTGTTCACAAAAACAAAGTAATCTTTCAGGCTTTGCTGCAGTTTGCCAAGGGAATGCAGAGACCATTGGTGGAGCTCACATGGGCCCATTCCTATGTATGTGTAACTCCTTGGGATTTTGCGAGAAACTATTTCCTGGCACCTTGGTTTCCATTTGCCACAAGGCATCTGGTAACAATGGGTTATGAGGGTAGGTAAAGTGGCCCCTGTAGAGTTGTATAACTGTAATTCAGAGTTGCACCTTCTAGAGGAAGCCTTTCTTTTTGACTCCCACCCACAACGGTCTGCCCTTTCTCTGAACTCATATTGTACCATGAACCTTGGCATTTGTTTTCCAAATATTAAAAACTAATATTGCCAGAGAGTACAGTTTATTAGGTTTTTACTAGATTCCAGAGGTACATTGTGCCCTATGTACATATATGCAATACGTACATGGTTTCATTTATTTTTAACTACTCTATGAGATTGAGCAATATTTTTTTCTCATTTTACAGATGAAGAAACAGAAGTTCATGAATAACTTGCCCAAGATCACCCAGTTTATTCATTCAGCAGCAAATATTTATCTAGCATCTATGTTTTGGGCTCTAAATTTAAGTGCCTGGCATACATATTTTATTTATTCATTATAACATTTCTGGAAGGCAGTATTTTGATTTCCATTTTATAGATGAGGACTCTGAGTTACAGAGAAATTAAACAACTTCCTTAAGATCACATATTTAGTAAGCATGGATTTGTGACCCTTATCTGACATCCTCCAAAGCCCATGCTCTAAACCGCTCCTTCCAAATCTGACTTGTCTATTCCTAAATTAACAACTGTCTAGACCTATGCTTTACATTGTGGGTTCCCACACTGCACAACACATACTGGATGGATATAAAGAGAAAATATACAGATACAAGAGAAGTGCCAAAAAATATCTTGATTAATAATGACCAAAGAACTTTAAGGAGAGACAATGTAGTGATGTCTCATTATCCAACATTTTGTAATACAAATTGGAGATGTATCTTTCCAGATACCTCAAACAAAAGTGCTTACTCTTTAAGCTGTTTTTGTCTGTGTGTTTGTTGTTGTTTTTAATAAAAGCCCTTCTAGCAAGCACTACGTGTATTCTGGCTATATATATATATCCTGTCTTCTTATGCACAGTGATCAATGTAATTTAATCCATTCTTGAGAAGTCAGGATCATTGTCAGAAAATTAGTTTTACACTTACTAAAATATAACAATGCTAACAAAATGTGTTTACAACAGCTTATCCGCAAACAGAAAGTTTGATCAAATGTCATTTGAGGTTTAAAAACTCAAAGAAGTGAATAGGAAATGTTTTGTAACTAACATATGAAATCTTCTTTTTTTTTTTGAGACAACGTTTCACTCTTGTTGTCCAGGCTGGAGTGCAGTGGCATGATTTCGATTCACTGCAACCTCTGCCTTCCAGGTTCAAGTGATTCTCTTGCCTCAGCCTCCCAAGCAGCTGGAATTACAGGTGCCCGCCGCCATACCTGGCTAATTTTTGTACTTTTAGTAGAGACAGGGTTTTACCACATTGGCCAGGCTAGTCCTGAACTCCTGACCTCAGGTGATCCACCCTCCTTGGCCCCCCAGTGTGCTGGGATTACAGGTGTGAGACACCACACCCAGCCTATATTCATGTTTTCTGTGCTCTGTAAGACACATAATTTTGTCTTTGTTTCTTCTGACTCCTAAAAATTAGACTGTGAGTGTGATCTAAAGATGTAAAGTAGTAAGAATAAACCACAGGTTCTTATTGCACTGTCACTCCAAAAGGAAAAGTAACCTGCAATGATGCCATTATACAAATAGTACTAACATTAAAGGAATGTGGGAGGAATTTCTAGAGACCTATTTCTGAGTCTTGCTTCTAACTAGCCCTCTAAAGTAATAGTACCTCTTAGCCTCAGAGTTCCAACACCTTCAACTGAAACATGGAATTATATCTAAATATTTTACTTTGACATCTAACTTTTTTTTGGTATCAACTCCATTTTGCCTACCCCCATCCTAGCACCTCCCCATTCTATTAGTAATTCAGGTTAATGAATTTTTAGAAGACAGAAAAGAAAACAAGAAGGAGAATCAAGCCCAATAGAAAACAGTTACTGTTATTATCATCATCAGGATGATAAAGAAGTACCCCACTTATCAAAAATTAGATTTCTAGAAATTCCAGCAGGCTCCACCCTCCCTCTGCAACAACAAACAAAACAACCTTGAAAGCACATTTAAAGGCTCTTGAAGAGCAAAAATGGTGTTATTACATTTATCCTCGTGACCTATTAGGAATCTTTGTACACTTGCTTAGAGTCTATTTACTCATACTTTACATATAATTCTTATGTGCTTAAGTCTGTTTTACCCAAACCAAATAAATTGGAAGCCGCAAATTTTAAAATGTCACCTCTAGGGCATATGTACACATGTATTATCAGAATAAAAAATTGAAACTGTCAGTTTAGAGTCAAAGAGGTCAGCTGGAAAAAGGAGCACATGTTCTCCTCCATTGTGGGACTGTCAGGCTTGAGAGAAGACTGTTAATTTACATGACTAAGTAGAGGCAGGACTCAAAACTAGGTCTCTAGAAATTAATTCCCAGGTTCCTTCAATGTTACAACTATTTGCAAAATGGAGTTATTGCAGATTTCATTTCCTTTGAGATTCAGCCAAATCTGGGAGCCTTGTTGGAAATGCAGAATCTCAGGTCTCACCTCAGACCTTCTCAACCAGAATCTGCATTTTAACATGATCCTCACATGATCCATACACATGGTAAAGTTTAAGAAGCACTGTCTAATAAACATTCCAGATAAACTTAAATACTTCCAAGATAGGAAAGTCACTAATTCATAGTCATCCTATTCCTTTGTCCGATAACTTTTTCTTTTTTTTCTTTTTTTTGGTGGTGGTTGTTGTTTATTCTTTTACTCTTTTTCTTATTTTTTGTTAATGGGATAAGTTTTATTGATTTAAGAAAGTTTTTTCATATTCAATTTCCCCATTACTTCTACCCTTTCATCTTCATGTTTTATTCTCAAACCACACATACAGTTAACCACTCTTCTTATGATAACCCTTTAAGTATCTGAGGATAGCTCTCAGTTTAGATCTGACATTACCACTCCCATCCCCTGCCTGAGTCCTCATCCCTCGTTCCTAACTTCGTCTTTTCCACACTTGGGTCAAAATTCATCATGATCAGACAAAGCATCCAGATTTCTTTTAACCATTTTTCATAAGCCCTGCTTTCTCCCCTGGATGCATGCAGTACATCAATTCCTTCTAAAAGTGAACCAAATTTCAGGTATCATCAAACAGCTTCCCTAGCCTCCCTCATGCTAGGAGTTTTTCTTCCATTCCAGACCTTCTTGTTGGGGACTTGCTTTTGCTTTTTA